>NC_141154.1:40986109-41295427 GCF_053477565.2 Lygodium microphyllum | reverse complement strand
CAAGATGAGGTGGCATATATTCTCTCTCTCTCTTTGTGTCCTCCACTATGCAGCCCGATATGGCTAGAGCTCCAGCAATATCAACCAGATGCTCAACTATTGGGCTAGTTGCGGCGATCCTTTAGATGAGGAAGAGGTCTACAAGTCTTTTCTTATAGAAGCTATGAAGGTAGGAAATGCAAAATCCATGAAAGCCATGAGCAGTAGCATAGTAAATACAGGTTTGAACAAACCTTTATATCAAGGAGGAGCCCAAATAGGGGGTGCCCAACACTCACATTGAGTAGAAAACTCAGGACATATGGCATGGGAAGAAGGTGATGTTGAGGAGTCAAGACAGTTGGAAACTGGCTGGTAACACGAAGGGCTACATCAAGCACCATGCCATGGCTTTTATTAGAGGCGTCTTTAGAAACAACAACACCATGGAAAACAAATAAGTGCGCAAGTAACATTAAAACTCCTAGATGATTGAAAAAAAAGTGAATTGGAGGGGAATTCCATGTGAAATGGGGCCTACGATTGTGACATGAAAAAGGGAATCAACAACCTCAACATGATCAATATCATCATACAGGGGAGTAGGACGAAGATTCATGAAGAAATCATCATCAATAAGCAAAAGAGACAGAATTATCTTGACCATCATTTGGTAATAGAAAATAGAAAAACCGTAGTAAGGCACAAGTTTTGGCCATGGGTAATAGCAACATAAAGGACTACTTCATCCTCATCAACAGGATCCTCTACAACATCTTCTTCTTCTCTACCCTACATTGGGGCAGCAAGATTGGCTATAGGATCAGTTACATCTTCATTTGTATATACATCTATTTCATTGTTGGCTCCCTTTGATGGGGCAAAGAGATTGGCAGGCATAGAGAGGTGGCTATATTCTTGTTCATGATCTTTGATAATTGGAGCAAGGTCATATTCGCCATAACCATGGTGGGTGTGGGACAAAGGTTCCCTCAGGATAGGGCTTTTGCAAGAAAGGTAGGCTTCAGGGCAACAAGCATGGCTGCAGGAGCAAATGGCCTTGGAAGTGAACATGCACTTGACTCAAACTCATCAAATGTTTATGCAATGGCTAGTGCTATATGAGGAAAAACATCTTAGAAGTGTTGCAAGTTTGAAGCTAGTTTGGAAGGGGGACTTCTTCTTTGTGGCATCATTAAGTCTCCATGAGGTATAAGAAGGATAGTAGCATAAGAAGTCAAGCCTAATGAGGAGGGATGTTGATTGAGACTACTTCAAGCGGTGACCAAGAAGTGCATTGAGCGCAAGGGTGTTGCATCTTTTTTGAATTTTCAGAGGACTAATTTTGAGCAACCAGGGTAGTCCACCTATGTCTCCAAGAGAGCAGACCTATTGCTGAAGGGTAGGAGAGAGAGTTGAATTGGGTATTTTCATTTGGGGACACTAGGGACTGGTTTTTTTTTAAAGAGAGGCCTCTCTTTCTTTTATGGGGGAGTTCTAAGAGGCTATGGTGGATGAGGGAGGCTTATTCTTTTGGAAGAAAATAAAGTAGCAAGGCTAAATGGATCAATAATGAGATCCACTTTAGTAAGGCACCGATTTGTTCATTATGTGGGCTACTGAGGAAGTAGATTACTCAGAGTTGACAAGGCTAATCTAGTCATTATTGTCTTTTTGTATGCACTTTCAGGTCACCAATTATGCCACAACTAGAGTGGTAAAGTTTGGGGTGCATTAAGGACACTTGCTTTGGTTGAGGACACCGATCTCAATTGGCTAATAATAGGCACTACTTTGCAAATCTGATCCATTAAATATTCAAGGTGCAGATGTCCTACTAATGCACTTGTAGCTAGTCCAAGAACAAAGAGAGAGCCTTGATTTCTGCAAAGAACAACAACTTTCAATTTGATGCTCTATCTTGGAAGTCAAGAAGATGAACTAGTCTATTCTCTGTAGTGGTCATGAGTGTCATGAAGGTAGTTGAGAAGAAAGGATAATTCGATTGGTAATGGATATGCCCCTATTCTTAATTATCACACTTCACACATTGTTGAGAAGCTTACTCAAATTTTGACAAAGATGGACATATTGTTTACTCCCATCATGGTTAGGGCATTCAAGCAATACAACTTCTTGCTCACATGCAATAGTAAGGAATACTTCCAAATAAGGTCATGCTAATTAGTAGCCTTGATGCATGCTTTAGCCTAGCTAATTTATAGGAAGGTAAGTGCATCCACATGTATGCTTTAAGTAATAATTGGGAATTAGATAAAGTATTAGGAAATGTTCTATTAGATATGTGTGCCAATTAACATTGATTTTTCTATCTTCTTCCATGTAGAGCTTCTCACCACTTATTTGATTGGAAATTATATTCAAATATGAAGTATGTTGGAAGATCCAAGAGAGAACGTTATGGGTCTTCTTTGGCCCTTTGAGTGTTGCTAGCCAACAACTTTCCTTTTCTAACCTCACACTAAATGGCTAGATAAGCCTTGCTATCTTTTGCATTGACCATGGTGTAATTCATCAATGTAAGACCCACCCTCTCCAACTTGCATCTCTTTACAATTGGGAATTTCTAATCAACATTTGTCAACCTTGATAAAAAACTCAAAGGGCAAAAGAAAACCTAGGAATCATAATTGGTAGGACCTTAGTAGAAACAAGTGTGCTATATTGAATCCATAATATTAGATTAAGACAAGCCAATTCTTTCTAAGCAATGAATGGTGTACAAATGAGCCATGGCACATTGCAACTTAACTAGGTCCACAAAAATATTGTTAAAGTTATCATGGTAATAAAAAATATTTCTAGTTTTAGTTCTCTCCACTTCTATTTTGTCACTTTGGTGATAAAAAAACTACTCTCATATTGAATTAGCAATGGATATATTTTGGGCTTATCCTACAACTTTTAGTAAAAATGGATGAGGCAATATCATGTTCTTTATTTTGCTACGAGACAATGTAGTTGCTATTATACCATATATGGCCTCATAGCCTCATCAACTATCCCTTTGTATCACTTGCTATTTGAACTTCTTCCACAAATAAACTATTAAGAACATCTGTAAGAACCTCATTCAAAGCTGGAGGCTTGATGCTGAGGCTCTCTCAAAATTCCAATAAGATGCTTGTGTTTTAAGAATGCCTTTATACAAGCTCCATTTCTTGAGACTCACCTTGGCCTCCAATATCATAAAAAACATTCATGAGAAAAAATAGATATTATTAGGAAATAAAGTAGAACCATTACTGTGGTCAAAGCCTCTGCATCTTGCCTACTTTCTTCAAATCCATTCATGCTCTTGCAATGTCTCTCTTTCTTGTGATGCGGTCCCATAATAAGGTGCCCACATTCTTGAAAATATGCATAGGATCCAACAAGTGGTTGATCTATAAGCTTTGGGCATTCATTTTCGTTGGAGGTTGTCCAAGAAAACCTTCCCTCAGTTCATAACCCTCCGGCAAGAAAGCGGCATGTCGTTGATATACCATCTTCTTCATGGTTTGTGAGCTTTGGGAGTCTAACTATGGCCCACATAATGGACATGCATGATAACTTGAGGTAACCAAAACTGCCCCAACATCCAAATATCTTGTGAATACAAACTGGAATGAGCTATGATAGATATTACCAACGAGAACGGAAGCCTACTTACTTGAGCAGTCCCCAAATCTTGGAAAGTCATTATATGAGCATGGCTCATATATTGGCGAATCATCTACCATCCTGCTTGCTCATATCTTTCACAGAGACTCCCTCCTCCCACAAAATCTGAAGCTCATCCAGTAATGGATAGAGATAGACGTCCATATTCTTGACTTTGTAGTGGCCTAAGGATTAGGTGTCCTTTGTTTGTAGAAAGCCATGGTGGAATGTTGTAGTTAACAAGGACTACAAGCCACACACTATAAGAAGTTGAGCAGAGACCGATTGGGTTCACGCCATCCATAGCAAGACTGAGCTAAAGATTTATTGGCTCTCATGCAAAGCATGGAAAGGTAGAGTCAATGTGGCTCCATGTGCATGAATCTACTGATATTCGTTGGACTCCATCAATGGATCTATTCTACATATGCCATGTTGTCAAGCTTGCCATGCTTGACATACGAAACTTGTGATGTATACAGGAAATAAGGGAGAATTATCTAAGAACTTTTTCAGGGATGGTCTACCCTTGCAAGTCCTGTCGATACCTGTGAGCACCACACTTTGGACATGTCTCCATAGTCTTGTATTCTCCTCGAAACAACACGCAATCATTAACACATGAATGGATGCTGTTGTTGTCCATGCCAAGCTTTCGTAAAACATGTCACGCATCATTACAAGACTCATGCATGTACATATGATACTTTAGCAACCTAAAAAGAAATTATAAAATACCTTGAAAAAGCACACTTTTTTTTAATGATGGTGCCAAAAAGAAATCAATGAAGCATACGTAGAAGGTACCTAAACAACTCAGTCACACTCGCATCGCTCCACCTGTATTTTGCTTACACACTTATGAGTACAAGGAGCATCTTCAAAAAAGATACTCGGCACCCATCATATAATGATATGGATGCATCCTCTCTAAGCAGATCAAATTTCTTGGCATCCATGGACATCAATGCATTGATGATTGCCTCCATCTCAAGCTCCAAGATTGTAGGAAAGTTTGAAAGGCTACTTGTCTCCTTTGGTATTGACGGTATAGATTCGATAGTGCCTTCTAAGTGGTGGATTGGCTCAGACACTCCATCCATCGCACACCCACGAACTCTTCTAACTGGCCGAAATAGGTGCACTCCTCCTTGGGATGAGATGTCACCTTTCTTGTAATAAATTTTATGGTCACATCCAATGTTTTTGTAAATGATACTCAATTAGTTTGCGAATACAATGCATCATTGATACACACTTTTCTTACCATTTGCTATAAATTTGAGATCGCCTCATCAATGATCTCTGATTGAAACTTGCCGAAGCATCCTAGGCGTTCTATAGAAAATCGATGTTTTCGTCTAATTGCTAGCTTGCATTGAGAGCAAGGACACGAGACACGCTGATTAAGATACGCCTCGCAATCACGACCTTTATCATTTTCGATTTGGTCTACATTAGGACAAACAAATTTTTTTTGTTATTATTCTTTTTTTCTTTCTTAAATTGTTTTGAGAACAAATTTCTTCTCTTGTAACTCAACAAAATTAATGTAAACTAAAGTCTTGGTTTTCTCCCCCGTTCTTTGAACCTTTATTTGCACTCTTCGTTTTATGTTCTCTCCCCTTTTCTCTTTTATGTTTATTATCTCTTTCTCGTTCTCTCTTCCTCTTTCTTTCTTCTTCTCCCTCTCTTATTTTCTATCTTTCTTTGTCTCTCTCTCTTTCTTTTTTCCCCCTCTCTTTGTTTCTCTTCACCCATCTACAGTATGTAAAGTCTAATATGCTATGCATGGGGACGAGGGACTAACAACTCTACATTGGAGTGTTCACTGTCTCGTGGTATAGCACCGGACCTTGCCACATTTTTTCCTTTATGTGTGACTCGATATGCAAAGCATAGGAGGAGATAGTGCAAAGTATGTCAAGAAAACCATCCATTCACCTCCAAGTCCAATCTCTTTTTCACTTTATCGGGCCTAGAGAGGCAAGCCTTCTGCACCTTCCCAAAGCATCGAACACACCCAAGGTGCACCTTTAACAAAACTTCTCTCTCTCTCTCTCTCTCTCTCTCTCTCTCTCTCTCTCTCTCTCTCTCTCTCTCTCTCTCTCTCTTTATACTACTACTACTACTACTACTACTACTACTACTACTACTACTACTACTACTACTACTACTACTACTACTACTACTACTACTACTACTACTACTACTACTACTACTACTACTACTACTACTACTACTACTACTACTACTACTACTACTACTACTACTACTACTACTACTACTACTACTACTACTACTACTACTACTACTACTACTACTACTACTACTACTACTACTACTACTACTACTACTACTACTACTACTACTACTACTACTACTACTACTACTACTACTACTACTACTACTACTACTACTACTACTACTACTACTACTACTACTATTACTACTACTAGTGCTCGCCTTCCTGAAGCCTTGAACACACCCAAGGTGCATTTTTAACAATACTACCACTACTACTACTAGTACTTTCTTCCCAAAACGTCGAACACACCCAAGGTGCACCTTTAATAAAACCTCTTTCTCTCTCTACTACTACTACTATTACTACTACTACTTTCTTTCCCAAAGTGTCGAACACACCCAAGGTGCACCTTTAGCAAACCTCTTTCTCTCTCTCTCTCTCTCTCTCTCTCTCTCTCCCCTCCTCCTCCTACTACTACTACTACAAACAAGAAAATAGAAAAATAAAGAACAAGATCTTGCCCTCTCTTTGTTTTTCATTCATTCAGTCTCCTCTCTCCCTCCCTCTCTCTCTCTCTCTATTTCCCTCTTTGTTTATTGTGTTTCATGTTAATTCCCTCTCTCTCTCATTTTTTCTTCCCTTTTCGCTCTTCTTCTCTCTCTCTCTTATTTTCTCTCTTTCTCCCTCAATGCACCTCATTATTAACAAAAACAAACAAAAGAAAAGGAGAAAGAACAAGAACAAACCAAGAGGGAGCAATGCACTCACCGCAAAGGCCCGAGGATGGATTCTTCGTCTCCTCTTCGCCCTTCGTGCACTTCCTCCTCTTCTTCGTGAACGGTAGTGGCGGTGGTGAGAAGCTCTCCTTCTCTCTCTTTCTCTATTTCTCTCCATCTCCCTCGAAAACTTAAAATGTAGTTTGCTCTCTCTTTCTCTCTTTGCAGAAAAATGCCGTGCTTGGGTTTCAACCAATTTTTTTTCATCTGAGTACCGTCGCTAATATGTTTCATAACTAGCCATTGCTATTCCCTTATATCCTTGTAGTACATAAAAGGCTAATATTAAAATCACTAAATGTGAACCATCTAAGGAAAGAAGAGGTGGTATAATGAATGTGCCATAACCAAGGATAGACTGCGAGTATACTTAAGGTGTAGAATCACTCGTGTCACCTCATACTAGCTCATATAGAGCTCAACATATCAACACTCCCCCTCATGCTTAGCATGAGCTTATGAAATCCAAGCATAGTCTTGAAGTGTTGAAGCTTCTTAGCTCCCAAGACCTTGGTAAAAATGTTAGTAGCTTGATCCTCTATCCTGACATGAACTAAGTCAATATTGCTTTCCATAACCCTCTCCTGAATGAAATGGTAATGGATCTCTATGTGTTTATTATACACATGATACCTTGGATTTGCTATAACAATGCTATAATTACTATTTTTAGAATTCTTTTGGAAAGAAAACACTTTGATTTTGCACTCTCTTAATTGAAGTTATTAGTGGATAGCCATATATCTCTTATTTGTTCCCCACCTTTTGTCTACCCTTTTATTCATTGTAATTACAATGACCCATGCTCTTGTAATTCACAATACTTTTTTGTAATAATTGTAGTGGATACTTCTCATGCATCAATTAGTAGTGCTATTTTCAACATTGAAAAGCTTGATGGTAATAACTTTCAATATTGGAAGATAAAAATATGGCAAATACACGTGTAGAAAAATCAAGTTAGGCCATGATTGAAAACAAAGGGCATAAAGCCATAAGTTTAGGATAGAAATGATTGGGATGAGCTTGATAAGTTATGCAAGTCTACTATCATATTGTCTTCGCCTAATAGTAGGTTTATTTCAATGTTATCTCTACGAAGGGTGGTACATATTAGTTATGGAAGAAGATCATTGATCTTTATGAAAAGCAAAGCCATGCTTAGAATGCTTTTTTTACTGATGATATTACCTCTTCATATGTCATAGCTTGAAGCTGCAGAGCTCTTCTACTTTCCATGATGTTACATGCACATCTTGAATGCACATGCTTTGTCTTGTTATCTGTAATTTTTCTACATTCACTTAGTAAATCTTTGAGAATACAATGTAGTAGATTCAAAATCAAAACAAAGAAATAATTACAAATAAGTTTTCTATATTTCACCATGATACCTTGAGAAAAACTCATAATCTTGTACCTTTGATCTTTCGCTTACATAAGATGTAGCAGTGTTTCGAAATTTGAAGGGCTTTGGCCCTTGCCAGTACAACAAAAGAAATATAAATAGAATAAACTAACATTAGTTATATACAAGAGTTAGGATTTTTTAGTTCTTTGGATCCACCAATCATAGAAATTTGGATTATACTCCAACTCAACAAAAGTATCTAAGAAAGTTGTTTTCCTAGCTAGTCCATAAATGTAAGTAATCATATCATTAAGCAAGAAAAGTCCTACAAAGAAATTGGCTATATGAAACTCCTCTTCAATGAAAATCTTATCAAGTAATGTGTGATATTTCAATGTTTATGGCAATGCTAGATTTGAAGGGAGGATGATAGGGTGCAAGAAATATTGGGATGTTGAGCTCTACATGAGCTAGCATCTACTACACATCTTGGTGATGTGGCAAGATATTATTCACTAGCATGTTATGTAACCGATATAAGAATACACCAATGATTTTATAGCTAGACTATACCCATGCAGTCCATCCTTGGTTATGGAATACTCATTGTATTAACTCTTCTTTTTTTAGTAGATTCACATTTAGTGACCTTGCATACATATGTTGTGCTACTTTCATACTAGTCTATTATCATGTTATACAATTCATTCTTTTGTATGAAAGAAGAAGAAAGAAGAAGAAGATTTCAGCCCTATCTCTATATGTTTTCAAGTCTCCATTTCTTTTGTGCGTGTGCTTTTGGGATCTTCATCTCTCTCTCCTCTTGTCTATTCTCATGGTAACAAAGCCGTCCCATGATTGTATGGATCTTGATTGAATGCTAAGGTGAAGGAGTTGGAGTAAGAAATTAAGCAAGGAAGACATAAGTAAGAAGATCTTCCATCTTGCTCGATTTACCTTTGTTTATAAATGTAGCAGGTTCTTAAGGTTGATAGGGCTATAGTATCCGAATGCAATGGAACTTTATGAGCAAGAAGAATAATATATATACTACAAATAGGCCCCTTAGGACTTTTCCATTGTTATTTTTGGCATTTGAGGTCATTTCGATCTCCATTCTAGTCTTGAGTGGTCTGATAGCAGTATTTGGAAATACAGTAGTCTCAATTGTGTCATTTGTTTAGAGGTGCATATGTTACAGATTTTGAATCATTAAGGTTTCAAGGATTTGCTAGGTTGCATACATAAAAGATATATGCATATATATTTCAAATTGCAATTATTATCATGCAGTTAGTGAAAAAGGCTGCAATTTACATATGGTGCACCCGGTGTATCACCTTAGTTGTAGATTGAATTTTTTTTGCAAATTGTTTGTTTTGTCAAAATGTCAAAAAACTTCACCTATTTTCTCAACGAGAATCTTTGTAATAGTAATTATCCTGCATGAAAGTTGAAAATAACAATTTTCTTGAATGGCAAAGGTGTTTGAAATTACATTGAAGGAGACATGGTAGGAGCACCTGAAGTTTTTGCATGAAATACTACTACATAATAGGTAAAGGCTAAGAAAGATTAGGAGAAAAAACAAAGTAAATCACTTACTGGCCATCTGTTAGTGTTACAAATAGCATGATGGGCTATCTACAAGAATTTGATATCCTCATTATTGCATGGAAGAATTTGGCAAGGTTGTTGGAAGTAAACACAAAGACTAGAAAGCTGTAGCTTCAACAAAGTGAAAGGAGGGAACTTGTCTATGATGATTAATGATCATGCCTTAACGATAAAGATTTTTGTGGAAGCTCTTGGATCTATTATTGTGATAGTTGATGATGATGATGTTATGTGTGTATGCTTAGATAGACTTGGAGATAAATACAAGAGCTTCACGTTATCCATGAATATGAGGAATGGTATTCTTAATTTTGTAGACTTGATTTCTACACTGATACCTAAGAGAAAGAACTTTGGTAGACCAAAATGGTGGTCATGGTCAAAGTTATGATGCACCACAAAATAGAGAAGTATGGTCCCAAGAAGGGGGAGTCAAAGCGGCCAAGTTGCAAATTCTAATAGGTAACACAATTCTAGTGAGATTAGGAAGTGTTAGTATTGTAGTTAAAAAAGGCCACATTTCTATACATTATTTCAAAAAGATGACTGAAATTAGAAATGGAAAAAAGCAACAAGGCAGTTACACATATAGTAGCAAAAATAATGATGATAGAAGTGCACAATTGTTAATTATAAAACACTTTATGACTACTATGACTATTGATGGTTCATCAAACTTTTTATTATTGATGAATCTAGTGCTAGGGAAAACATGATATATCATTCCCAATGGTTACATAATTATCATTCTATTCCTGTCAAGAAATTGGTTTATCTTGTTGATGACACAACCTATCAAGTCAAAGGTATATGTGATTTATGTCTCGGTACTCTTTCTTCAACAAGAATTCTGTGTGGAGTTTTACATGTCCCAGATCTACAAAGGAATCTTCTTCCAGTTGCAAAACTTGTGGCTCTTTGTCTCTTTGTCAGTTTTGACCATACTAAGTGTTTCATTGAGCAAGAAGGCCAAACCATAGGTGTTACTCCTCAAAATGGTAATCTTTTTGAGTTATCTTTAAATGAAGATGATGTTGCACATGTTGTTATAGCTCCTGGCAATCTTAATAACAAAATATGGCAGCACCACTTTGTTCACTCTGATTTCTCTAAGCTTATCGTTCTTTATTAGTGTGACCTTGTTCAATGTATGGAATTCAAAGCTTGTCCTCATATGGGTATTTGTAAATATTGTGTACTTGGAAATCATTTTCGCAAACCCTTTTCCATTTTCACCACAACTCATTCTAGAGATTTACTTGATATTATCCACACTGATACTTGTGGACCTTTTCCTCCATCAAAATCTCTATATCGGTATTTCATGACTTTTATTGATGACTTCTCAAGATGCACTAGTTTTTCTCTTGCGATACAAATTAAAATCTTTATTATCTTTTAAGAAATATAAAAAAGCTACAAAACTTCATACTAGTCATCGAATCAAGAAACTTTATAGTGATAATGGCGGAGAATACATTTCAAACGATTTTGATGATTATTGTAATAATCAGGGTATTCATCATGAATATACATTTCCCTACTCTCCTCAGCATAATGGTATTTCTAAACGTAAAAAAAAGACTATTCTCAAAGCCATGCGATGTATGCTCATTTATTCTAGCTTATCTTGATGTTTCTAGGTTGAAGTGGTCTTAATAGTAGTATTTGTGCAAAATCATATTCTTACAACTTCTCCTTCTAGTAAAATACCGATTACTACTTGGATAGGTTAAACTCATTCTGTTTCATATTTTTGAACTTTGGATGTATTGATTTCATTGGATATTATCCTCCTAGTTTGAAAGTTGTTTTCATTGGATATTCAACTTTTTCTAAGGGATACAAGTTTTATGATCCATCTTCCAAGAAGGTAATCATAAGTCGTGATGCTATTTTGAATGAGCAACTTATGGGTAGCGTATGGTCTCAAGAGGATACTGGGCAGACATGGTCACTAGAGGATGTTCATGATACAAAGTCATTACTCACTTTTTTTTCCTTTTGTATATGATGATGATCCTCCTTCATGTGATAATATTGATTCTTCAAACAACATTCACAAAATTCACCTATTATTGCTATGATGACCTTGGCATTGATCTTTATGTTGATCTTCCAATTGATAATGAGCATGGCACTTGTCATGTTTATGATGCTAATATTCTTGAGAATGATGTCAATGTTTGTGAAGACTATGTCTCTTATAGTGACACCCTATCATCTCCATAAAAGGAACAATTGCAAGAAGCCATGCACTCTCAATATGAATCTCTCATCTCTAAAGGTACATGGGTTCTAACTGAGTTACCACTTGGACGTAATGCTATTAAATGCAGGTGGGTTAGTAAGAATAAAACAAAAGCAGATGGGACACTTGAAAAATTCAAAGCAAGGATAGTTGGCAAAGGTTTCTCACAAATTTCAAGAGTTGATAATCAAGAAACTTTCTCATTTGTTGTTTGCATTACCACTATTTGGGTCTTTTTTTTTGTTCTTGAGTTTAATTTGGAGATTCACCAAATGGATGTGAGAACTGCTTTTCTTAATGAAAATTTAAAGGAAGAGATATACATGGAGAAACTAGAGGGATTTGTAGTCAAACATAAGGAAAATCTTGCTTGTTGCAGACTTCATTGGGCACTCTATGTTCTCAAACGATCTTCATGAACTTGGCATCAAAAGATTGATCTCTTCCTTCCAAAACAAGGTTTGATCCCTTTTTCGTTAGATCCTAACTTATATGTCAAGATCCGCAATGATAATTTTGTTATTCTTGCTCTATATCTAGATGATACCATATGTGTTTCTAACAATCTCAACTTCCTTAAAAAAGTAAAGAAAGTTTTATCTTGTGAATTTGACATGGTCGATCTTGGAGACATACGCTCATGTCTTGCAAGGTATTCATATTCAACACTATATCAAGAAAAGGGTGTTTTATTACTGCATCAAAAAATGTCCATTGAAGATATTATTCAGAAGTTTGGTTTGGGTTTTGCACATCTTGCTAATACTCCTTGTCTTGTGAGCTCTACCAAAAACTCTTACTTTCTATAGAATGATGGACGATTAGCATGAGTAAAGAAAGGCATGATCATGATTGAGCATTGCCCAAGTGATCAAATGATTGCAGATATATTCAGCAAAGGACTCAATGAAGCACAATTCACTCTGTTGTGCTCGAAACTTGGATTTTTCTCAACTTCAATCTTTGGGAATTAATCTACTATGCCATTCAGTTTCACTTCACATGCATGGATTCACTTTACATGTACGCAATAGTCATTCTTGATCATCTTTGTACATTTGTATATAGGAGCTCGTGTTTTTCCCTTATGCTCCCCACGGGTTTTTTCATCCACAACTAGAGACTTTCTTTGAGTGGGGTATTGGAGCTATATATAGCTCACTCTATCTAGACTAGGTCTCATCTATATATATGTAGATTGTGATCAATATAAGATAGTCTTTGAGAGTGTACATGGTGTGTCTCTTCTCTCCCTCTTGTGTCTCTACATATCTTCTCTCTCTACATCTCAATAAAGTTTAAGCACAAGAAATTGCTCATAGTTTCATATATTGTATAATATCTTGAATCCTTCCTCTAAATTAAACCTCCAACCTTTCCACCTATGGGTTCTTTTCCATCTCTACAATAGAAATACAAGGTTTTGGGCCCAAGAGGGCCTTGCACTTAGATTACCCTTGCCCATGGGGCTCCTTCTTGTAACCATCCCTAGAATTAGATGTAAAGAAGGCTTTTTAGCCTCAACAATTGAAGCATCAAATGATTTAGTTGGACTAAGACCCTTTGGCCTTAAAGCACTTGGACTTGGCCTTTAGGCCACCATCCACTAGTTGGTCATGCTTAAGTTCACAACCATTGAGAGAACAATGCTAAGGCCCCGTCATCATTATCTCAAGAAAGCTCATGTTTGGATGGCGGTGGGGAGCTCAACTTCTCATACATGCATTCATTGGTTCACTCAGATCACCCCTTGCAATCATTTCAACTACACTCGGATGGCCCCAATCATGATTTAGATGATCGAGCTTGATCATTTGGCTATACCATTCAACAACCACAATAGAAGGCTAGTTGATCGATAGAGCACTAGCCATTCAACTGCCACAATTCCCATGAACATGATTGTCTTCAATCCATTTGGTTGTCTTGTCTCCCATGTCCCCCTCCCATGCCTAAACATGGCTCATAAGGCCACTTGCAGGGTGACAGATAGGCCCTTTAAAGTGGCCCAAGGGCCCATCAGGGCCAATACTTAGCCCTATAATCTGGCTGATTAGGCCACTCTCACCAATCATCAAGCCCTATGCCACATCATCTCTAGCTCAACCACCTTGTTCATTGACCTTGAGCCCCACATTCTCTCCTACCTTGCCCTCTATTTCCAGCATAAAGCACAACACATGATGACCAATCAATTTCCTTATAAGTTACCACTTTACATGGTTGAGTTTTAAGTAACCAATCAAATGATGCATTGTATGCTCTACGAAAGATTATGAAAGCTTTTGCCCTTAGTATGAGCTATATGACACATTAAACCATACCACTTGGGACCACATTTTGCACTAGGGTGACATTATCCTAGGGTTATTAGAACATGTAGACTAGAAACAAAAACAAGCTTCCTTGGAAAATTAGGGTATAACAGTTTCACCTCTCGAGTACACAAGGTGTTATGGACCTAGTCACATGGCCACCTAATTTCACTAAGGCACAGAATGGTAGTGTAGGTGCATTGGAGTACATCCGATAGAAGCTCACAAAATCACACAAACAATAGGGTTAGCTAAACATGGAATCAAAGGAACACACCCTTACATGAACCCAAGTAAGGGCATTGGTGGAACATTTAGGATAGCCACTCATTTCTACTAATATGTGCACCTTGCCTAGCTTGAGTACATGATATTATGACCGTAGGTTTTGTACTCAAAATCATAACATGATTTCACTAAGGCACATAAAGGTAGTGTAGGTGCGTTAGAGTACATCCGATAGAAGGTCACTAAATCAGACAAACAATAGGGTTAACTAAAAATGGAATCAAAGTAACATATCCTTATATGAACCCAAGTAAGGGCATTGGTGGAACATTTAGGATAGCCACTCATTGCTACTAAGGTGCACACCTTTCCTAGCTTGAGTACATGATACTATCACCGTAGGTTTTGCACTTAAAATCATAACATTGAGTGGTACGTAGGCACATAAAACATAATCATCCTAGGACACGCTTTTCACATTGAGGTAATCTATACCCTCAGCTTCCTAAACTTCTACAATCTTCTAGGTCGTACAAAGACACATGGTTCACTAGGGGACATCCGCACCTTGGCCAAATACTTAGGGCTAAGTCTTAGGGTAATGTAGGTCACCTAAAACCCGTTTTTGTATTAGATGCATCAATCCTGCCTTAGGAAAATAAAATCTCTTTGCTTTTGGAATTTGACCTTCCACACAAAAACATAAGAAAATTAGCCACAATCCATTGCACCCTGGTGCATAGATCGAATGCCTTAAGCGCGCGTAGTGAGCCTCAGAAGGTCCCTAAGAACAAAATAACTCTACTTTTTGCACACAAATCAATGTAGAAGACTTGCACGACATGAACAAGAGACCAATTGGGTGCAATCTCCCCCCATGCCTTGTGTGAGCGCTCCACAAAGCATGTATTTTATGTATTAATCATCTTCAAGCTCAAATAATAGCCCAAATTACAAAATAGCACGCTTTAGCTTTTGAGTTTACTTTTGTGCCAAATAGAAATAAAGATAATGGGCGGGTGCCCAAGAAGTCAGGCCTACCCAATACAATGTCCAAATACAAATATCTAGATCGTGCGCCCATGCACATACAAAAATAATAAATAAATATCAAATGACTTGATAAATAGGCGCGACAAAGTATAGGCACCATGCCTAAGGTATGCGCCCATCAAAATATAGATGATAACTCAAATACACGCTATCCTCCAATGCTTTCCACTGCCACCGCTGTCGTCGCGTTAAGAGTTGAAGGTCTACCACCGGGGCTTTTAGTGCAGAAGAAGAGTTTAGGATTCAAGATTCAGAAAGGAAAAATGGATTGGGTTTTAATAAGATTCGGGATTTAGAAATGATTTAGGTACGGAAGAAGAATTCAAGCCTTCTCACTTTGTACTTAGCATACATGAACAGAAGGAATAAGACTATCTTGATTACATCAAATGCTTCAGGATACATACATCATTTCATAAAGGATATTTTCAGATTTCCAATTCATTTATGAATGTCAAATGCAAGCTCTAATGGCATTGATTTCATGTACATAGATGGATTTCAATCCTTTGGGTCAAGTATATTGTTGATAGATTCAAATGCATCCAAAATTTGTGCCAAAGATACATGAAATGAATGGGAAAAGTATAATTTTAGCTTCAACCCTGTTTTAAAACAGAAAATTCCAGCCCATAATCAAGTTCAAAATGAGTACATAAACTCAAGAAGAAGCACTTTTGATCATCTATGAACAAAGTCCTGAAGAAAAGAGGTCATTTCCCTCCATTACAACCATAAAAACCCCATGTTTGCTCATAAAAATGGATCATAACAGTGGGCTGCCCTGTTTATGACTAGTTATTATAGCCCATAATAGTCCATAAGTCTTCAATATCCTCACCCTTTGCTTGCCCCAAAGTCACTCAAGTACTTGGGTACAAGTCAGGCTTTATTGGACCAAGAATAAGGTAAACAAGATGAGAGAAGTCGTGCATAAGAGCAGGCTGAATACTCTTCTCTCAGATTTCCCCTCTTTTATAGACAGTTTTAGCATGTATTTTCGTCAGACCAAAGAGGTAGAGAAGTGGAGCTCTCACCATGTTTACATCTTCAGTAGTTGGGCCTGTTAATCTTCAGTTTGCATGCTCCATTTCATGCATCTCAGCTCCAGCTTTCTTCCAGTTTCCCTCAGACAGTGCAGCCCGCATTTTGCGCCGAAAAACACGGGCTGCTCTGTGCTCAGTCCCTGGTCACTTTTTGATCAGCCTAGGTCACTTGCTGGTCACTTAAGTCAGTTACTTCTGGTCCCATGTGGACCTAGTGGACTTTTGACAGTTTTTGGCATTATTTTTGGATTCTGACCATATTTTTGTACCTGAATTAGTGTGATTTATCCAGCAGACTGTCAATTACTTCCAGATGCCCAAGTTATAGGTTCCTATAGACTTATAAATGTACATGGTATAACTGCAAATTATATGCTAAATACAAAAGAACTTGTATAACTAAGGTGGTTATTGGATAACAATGCCTGAATTTTGTATGCAAATATCTCATATAACTTCTAGTGAAACTCTTCTTGTGTTCATAAGAATCCCATGATTTATATCATGAACAGTAAACTCTTTGACACCGCTGCTATCTCTACACATCAACTGAAGCATTCACAATTGTTAGTAAAATAATACAATTAAACTGACAAAAGTGAATACCTAGCAGTCTTTAGCTACATAAATAAATTTATTGGTTAGAAATCAATCCTAACCTTAATTTATCACGAGTGTGCACTCTAAACTCATAAATGTTTATTAATTTAAATATGTATTTTGCGGAATCACCCGCTATGGAATCACCCATGTACACATCAAATTAACAAAACGCCTGAAAAGGATAGGCGTCCCCATCGATTTCTCGCACAAAGAATCCACTTTGTGTATGAGCCCCGGTAATAAACGTTTATGGAATCCACCATAAAACCTCACAGAATCCACCGTGGAATATGCCTCCTGGCATCACACCCTTAGGAATCATAGGCCATTAGAACTTTGTGTATGCTGCATTCAAGAACATTTTGCATCTCAATATTTCTCGTGAATGCCTTAGAACACGTTGGGATGATAGTTCCAATCGAGTACATCTAGCACCCTAACCATGATGACACAAGACATCCATATTCTTGACGCACACCACCCTACCATAGTTGCATGACGTTAACACCACATGAGACATCCTTGCTATAGGATGTATCATGTGATACTTACCCATTCACACATGTAACACTCAGAAACATGTCATACACCACCTCATCACACATACCATACTCTATAACTTTGGTGTCTATCACACTCTTCTTGGTAGAATTGGGATTATATCATACTTGCACAGTATTGACCTAATCAATAATTTATGCAATGTTTTCATCCCCTCCATGTATACACATGGATATACAATGCTACAAAAGGTGATTATTCCCATTGAATTGCTATCAATATTATATGGACTAACTTTTCATAGCTACAATGCTACTATTCTTGACACAATTATATGATTATAAGCGATTCCAAAATAGATTATTCTTTCCACTTTACAACTATTGTTGTATTACAAAGTATGGAACTAGTTATATCTGGTTACAAAACTCACTATAGCCATTTACTATGTTTCCATTTATCTTAAACTTTGAGACATAGCTAGAAACTTTGCACTAATTTACTTGTTGAAGCTATTCCATAATCTTATATACATTTTTTGCTTATGTAATCATCTTCTCTAGAAAATTTTAGTGGTTGCAATGTAATCCAGGGACAATAACTATATGCCTAGTTGACTTAATTTTCTCACAACTCTATGGTATGCCACTCTACAACTATTTTCCCTCTTAATACATCTATATGAATAAGACTTGAAATAATTTAGTGATTGACAAGCTACTTTATCCTAGCCTAAGTACCAAGAATTTAATAGATTAGCATTAAGAAGCTCATATGATACATGCCTCTATGGATGTATCTCCACTTCGCCATGTGGTTACACATTCAATGAAGAAAAAACTAAGAAAAAGAAATCTATATAAATATTCTAGATTTATGCTTATGGGATACTTAGCCATGATGTAAACAAGTTTTTTTAGGTTTAGAACTCATCTACAAAGTAGTTTGAATAACCATTACTACACTCTATTAACTTAATAAAAACTTTAGGTGGATCAAAACACATGCAAGGAGTTATCCTGAGTGTTACAAGACATCCTAGCCTAGAAATAAAATGAAAAAATGTGTTTTATGAAAAATTATTCTTCTGACTATTTTGGGATAGGTTTCACAATTCTAAACATATAAGCTTCTAGATTAGGTTCGCTTCAATTGATTTGAGTATTGAAAAAACCATATTTCGAGTTTGGATGAGAAAGCTAGGTAGAAAACAACTTCTAGCTAGGTTCAAGATGGGACGAATGTCCTCAAGTTTTTGATACAATGTTTCTTGCTTAGTGCTTCATTTTTATTGAGATGTTGAGCTCTATATGAGGTGGCATCCACCATGCACCTTGGTGATATAGCAAGATATTATTGATTGGCATATTAGGTGACCCATATGAGGATATAGGAGTGATTCTATAGCTCAACTATATTCATGTAGTCCATCCTCAGTTATAACACATTTATAATGCCATCTCTTCTTCCATTAGAGTAGGTTCACACTTAATAACCACATGTGCATAGGTTGTGGTACTTTTATATTAGTCTTTTATCATGCTCTAGACCTACTTCTTTGTGTGGAAAAAGATGAAGAATATTTTAGCCCTATCTCTTTATATTCTTAAGTCTCCATTACTTTTGTGTATATCCCCTTGGTTCCTTCACCTCTCTCCCTTCTCATTTATTTTCATGGTATCAGAGCTATCCCATGGCTGTGTGGAGCTCGATTGAAGGCTAAGGTAAATGCATTGAAGCACAAAAGCAAATATTGGGTAAGAAGCTCTTCCACCTTGCTCGATTTTCCTTAAGTTATAACTTAGGAGACTCCTAATGCTAGCAAGGCTGCAATCTTTGATTGCAATGATCTTTGGCATCTCACGTTATTTCAGCCTCCATGTTCTAGACCTAGAAGTGGTCCCAACAATAACCTTTGGGTATATTGCGATTTCAGTTGTATTGATCGTGTACAGGTGTATACATTATAGATCTTGAATGTGTAAGGTTTCAAGTATTTACTAGGTTACAAAAACAGAGGACTAGGCATCTACATACAAATTATAATTACTATTGTACAATCATTGAAAAAGGCTACGTATTTTGTTGTGGTGCATGTGGTATCAGCTTGCTTGCATATTCCAAATTTTTTAAAGTTGTTTGTTTTGTCAACAAATTTTATATTTTCAACTATGTTGTTAGAAAGAAGCTTGATAAGAACAATTATCCTATATGGAAGTTCAGGATAACAAATTTCTTGAAGGGAAAAGGTGTTTGAAATTACATTGAAGGAGACATGGTTTTTGCACCTTAAGTTCTTGTGTGAAATGCTACTACAGAACAAGTAAAGGCTAAGAAACATTGGGAGCAATCACAGATTAAAGTAATGTATTGGGTATTGATCAATGTCACAATAAGCATGATGGGGTGTTTGTAGGAATTTGATATCCCCACTATAGCATGGAAGAATCTAGCAAGGCTGCTTGAAGTAAACACGAAGGCTAGAAAGGTGCAGCTCGAGTTAGAGCTAAGCCAAGTGAAAAGAGAAAATGTTCCCATTAATGATTATGCCTTTAAGATCAAGACTATTATGGAAGCTCTTGGATCTATTAGTGTGATAGTTGATGATGATGATATTATGCGTGCATGCTTAGATGGACTTGGAGATGAATACAAGATCTTCAGGCAATCTATGAATATAAGGGATGATATTCCTAATTTTGCAGATTTAATTTCTATGCTCATACATGAGGAGAAGAATCTTGGCTCATATTTCTCTTCTTCTCAGAGCAAGAACAAGTTTAAATAGGTGTTTTACCCTACTAGCAAAGGAAGAGGTGATGGAAGAGTCCAAGGTGGTGATTGTGGTCAAGGTTATGATGCACAATAAAATAAAGGAGGAGAGTCTCAAGAAAGGGAAATTCAAAGACATCAGGTTTAAAATTCTAATAGGTAATAAAAATTCTAGTGATAGCAAGGAGTGCTAGCATTGTGGTCAAAAAGGTCACATTTCTAAAACTAAAAAGGAAGCCTAAAATTAGAAATGGAAAAATCTAGCAAGGAAATTATGCATCTAGCAGCAAAAACAATGATGAGAGAAGTGAACAATTCTTTGTTATGTAGTACTTTATAAATACTATGATTGGTTGATGCTCCATCAAAGAATGATGTATGGTATGTACACTCACATGCTTCTAATCACATGACTTCTCATAGAGAGTGGTTTGGAGAGATGCATAGTCTAGAGTCTCTAGGCTATGTGGAGACATGGGATGATACAACTCACCCCATTACTTATGTTAAAACTATTACTTTGATCATGGAGGATTGTAGAACTAAGTACTTGGCTGATATGCTCTATATACCAAACATTACAAAAAATTTGGTTTCTATGGGTCCAATGATAGAATAGGGATTACAAGTTTGGTTCACATCTTATGGTTGTTATGTAGAAGATCTAAAAATGATTGCATCTTGATTGCAAAAGGAAAACATGCTAGAAAATTGTTTAATCTTGATATAAGGCTAAGTCAAATTAATGTTGCCATGTTTGCACAAGGTTTAGGTTTTGTGGCTGATAAGTATGAAGTTTGGCATAAGAGATTTGGTCATGTGAATGTGCATAGGCTAAAAGACATGTTGTCAAAACAAATTGTGGATGGCTTGCCTAAGTGTAAAGTTGATGGGATACATAAAGTATGTGAAGCATGTCAATTCTAAAAGCATGTGACATATACATTTCCACGTGAAGAGAATGTATGCAAGAAGCCACTTAAATTGATATATTTTGGTATGTGGGGTCCTAGAAACACCACAACTTTGAGTGGTTTAGGTATTGTATTTTCTTCATTGATGATCATACTCAGAGTATGGGTTTACTTTACATTTGAGAAACGTGAGGTGTTAACTCAATTTAAAAGCTTCAAGGTGTTGGTTGAGTAGAAGACATGGTTGCATATTAAATACCTAAGGTTAGATGGAGGGGAAAAATATCTCTCCAATGAGTTTTCTAAATTTTTACAGAAAAGTGGTACACAGATGCAATATACATGTAGGTATACTATGTAGTAGCAAAATGGAGTTATTTAGCAAAAAAATAAGCTCATTACAAATTTCTCATGCATTGATGTCAAAAAGAAACTTGACTCATTACTATTAGGCCGAAGCATTTGCTATTTTTGTATACATAATAATGAACAAGATATCCACTGCTAGTATACATAGTATGAAACCCAAAGAGAAGTTTACAAGTAGAAAGCCAAATCTGTCCCATCAAAAAGTATTTAGATGTATTTCTTATGTGCATATTCTTAATGATTTGCATAGTAAACTAGATTCCAAAGTAGAAAAATATGTATTTGTTGGATATTGTCTTTAGTAGTTTTTTATGAAATAAGTTGCTAGTATAGTAATGTGTGGAATGCAATTGGGATTGATGAGCATCATTGTCTGGTTGTGTTGAAAACATGTCAACAATCAAAGACATTCAGTGGAGTACAAGAGTCTCCTAGTCATAATTATGTTGATAGACCTTGAAGTGGTAGATTGAGATCATAGGTTACTCTATTAACTACATCACATATGTTAAGAAAAGATAAAGAGAAAGTTGGAGACTCACCCATTATGACAAATCTACTATTAAGTTTCTCTCATGTGTTGATACTAATTCAGATTGCTTTGAGTAGAGCTTAGACGAGAAATTTGGGTTTCTATCTATTAAAACACCTGGTGTGCGAAAGGCATAAGAGGATAGTAAAGCACTTGATAGTGATCTAGGTCCATGTAGGCCAAGTAGAGTGAGAAAACCAATGTAGAAATTGATAGATAATAGCTATGTAGCTCAACGCTATGCATGCATGGCTAAGGTTGTGTAAGATGTGGAACCCAATTGTTTTGAAGATGTAATGCGTAATGAGTATTGGGATCATCCTATGGATGACAAAAGGGCTACACTTATGGATAATGACATATAGGAGCTGGTCCATTTGATGCTCCTTTGCAGCGGGACGAGCTTTCGGGTGGCGAGGATCTATAGCTCGCCCTTAGATTCATGGAGCACACATCCTCTTCTTTTTTGGTCATGTGATTTATATAGGCATTTTCTATGCACTATGTTATTATCATCCTTTGTATCTTGCCATAATTCTACCATTGCTTTCGTTACACAATCTTGTATTTATTTTATGTATCAATCTTATGAATTCAAGTACACTTTGCATTCATTTTGACGAGCATTGTACACTTTACTGTAACTCTTTTGTATGGCCCAAATAAAGCACACTTCCGTGCCACAAAATTGTTTTTTCCATGTAACCGTCACTATTAGCATTGCAAATTTACTGCATACATCACTATTAGCATTGTAGTTAACACTGCAAATTTTCACTATTTGCATCGCTATCAGCGTCGCATTTGTGACAATTATAGCAATGCAAATAGCAATGATTATAGTGACGGTTCTATGGCATCACTAATACTAACTTTTTTGTGATGAGACGGGGGAAAATTTTTTAATGAACATTTTCGTTTCTTTGAACGTTGGTATGAGGCCTGTATCTTGTAATGTGAGGCCTATATCTTGTAGTGTTTCCAATCTTTAATTCTTTCAAAGAATCTATTGAAAACTTGTATCTAATATTCTATGGGCTACTTAAGTATGGCTACCATATAACCCCCTTTTATTTACTTACCAGTATCAAGAGGAAAAAGATTTGCAACATGCTTCTTATCCACTATTTTATACATAATCTCAACTCACCTGTACAAAACTAAAATATGTTTCTCTGATTTCAACATGGCTAAAGCTTCTACAATAGTATCTCAACATGAAAGACCATCATATGCCCTTGCAATGTTTTCATCAACTTGCAATAAACTGTGACTTCTCAACTGTTGTTTTCTATAAACATGCTATCCTATAGCTCTATTTATCTCTACAAATCTTTGATAAATCATGAAACCTTTTGTAAGAAGGTGAATGATTGCATAAGTAAAAGCATCAATGCCTAAAGAGACAAGATATTTTCCCTTCATGTACCATCTCATCCCACCTAATGATGGTACTCAATGAAAATCTAGCTCTTTTGGGGGGGAAACAGATAATCCCATAGTGTATCTCTATTCTATGAATGGTTTACACAAACTCTTAAAAATTGTATAGCATGTTTTCCATCTTTATTCTTGACTTGTGCAAAGGTAGATCCATCATCCATGAATTGGGTTTCTATCGATGGATAAGTACTGTAATATTGTCCCGAAATAATAGGATATGAGCAAACATCCTACATGAAAAAGTGGTAATCATCCTAGACATCTCCTATGCAAATCTTTATGTTTGGGCATACTACATACAACTCCCTCCTAGTGTTATATTAGTTGTATGCATTGGCCATCCATTCTCTACATCAACAACCCATTGGCTTCCCTTATACAAGCTGCAAATGATAACATTTATTTGAGAACGATGATTGATTGAGGATATACATGGTGTCTCTAACTCACCAGTCTTGACTACTGTCTCACTAGTCACATTCGCCCAATGATTTCTAGAATAATGGCTACAATTGTCTTCTTATATTTTGCAATACTATCAATAACCACATCATCAAAATTACTCTTTGCATGCAACTCTTCAATTTGAATGCCTTGCATGACAGGCTCCTCCTCACTTTATATCATCGTATGTGTTGGCTCACCATAAATTAATTCTTTCTCTTTACAATGGCTATGATCTGTTCATAAAAATCCATATTTTTAATCCCAAGAATTTAATGTAAAGTGAATTTGACTTTACTTTTCAATATTTTGTCTTCCAACACTCTCTTCAAATCTCTCACTAATTCTATGTTTGAAAGAAACTTATATCTTGGTTATTTCTCTAGCTTTCAATCCTACTTTTTACATTTTTTCTACACATCTTCCATAGCCTTCTCTAGTCCAAGTCTAGAAGGTGGTATAGACTCGGCATCCCCTCTAGCTACTCTCTTCAAAAGTGCCAAAATTTCTATCATCTCTTTTTCACTTCTCGTCTACTATCACTTATGTATTCTGAGTTTTAGCCAAGTAGGTATAAATTGAGTTTGGAGCTATGTCTTCTCACTTTTGGACTTCTTCTTAATTTTCAATCCATAAGCTATACCATTTATGGTGCCATAGGCTGATTATGTAGACATATCCTCTAAAATCTTCTTCATGAAACCCTTACCAAAGTTTGTGGAAATAGGTAAACCTATCTCACTAGCATAGATTTTCCCATCCTTCTAGAAAATCACATGTTTGCTCATGGCATCTCTTTAGGCTTGATAGCTCATGTGGTCATGCTTTGCACTCTCGCACCATATACATCCTGATATATATCTACAAATAGATTCACTATTTGCAAGAGTCTATGAAGGAGTAGCTCTCCTAGGATATTTCAATTTATCCAATCTTATTTGTAAATCTCTCATATCCTTTACAAGTTCATCAATAACTTCATCTTTTGTTGTTGGTATTGAAGTGAGTGCAAGAGGCTATAGTCTAGGAAAAGGATCAAGACATGCAAGGGTAGCCAAAGCTCGACACAATCAATTGTTTTGTCCTTCTTTGCCTCTTGACTATCTTAGACACAACTAGTTTTACATCAACCCAATAAATATTTTATCCTTACTCTATAGTATCATGTTGAAGAAGTTTCTCTAATTCTATCTAGAGCGATGGATATGCAAAATGTAAGAAAGATAGAATCTTCTTCGTCTCCAGAGTTAGTTTCTATAAAGTGCTTAACTGCTCGAACCATATTTCAAACTCTCTTTGTAATTCTGTAGTTGTAAGACCTATTGTAGGCTTAAAACCCAATGTAAAGAAGTCCTTTTAGTCATGTGATTAGAATCTTCAAGATAGTATTCTTCTTTCAAGGAACGTTTGAACATAACCCATGTTTGGCCATTATTTTCTTGCATTTTAAGTCGGAATAAGTACTAAAGGAGGGATAAATTAAAATGTCGAACTCATGGTATTCGCTCATGCATGACTATAAATAACATTCAATTAGGAATCGGGTCCTCACCTCTTGGGCCACAACCCTTAAAAATATCTCAGCATGTCATTTGCAAAAACATTGGCTATTTCAAGCTTTTTGGCATAAATACAATGGTAACTTGGTAATATTTCTATCGTCAAATTTGTGGACTACTAAGATGACCCTTTCTAAAGTATTTGGCATAGGCTCTTCTTGTTTGAACATCTCATAGGTTTTCATGAAGTTGATGAAGTCTCTTGATATGATAACATCATCATCTACATGCATATGATCTCCCATCTTGTCAAATATAGACATAGCTTTTCACATTGGATTTATAAAATGGTAAGGGGGTTATGTATCAAGGCACCAATCATAGGGGCTTAAGAGAATAGACAAGATGGAAAAAATGAACAAAAGAACCAAAAATACTTTGAATATTAATCTCCAAAAGACTTTATACACTATATACATCCTCTTGGATTACAAAAGTACACCAACTCGTTACCTTAGGCGAAAACCCTATGAAGATAGCCTCACTACTCTATGCAATCCAAAAGATTTCTAATATAGTAGTACAATAAGAAACGATATCCATTTTTGATAGCCCAAAGCATCAACCAATAATAGGTAATAATGAAAATAGAGAAGAGGGAGGAGAGGTGCACGACCCAAGGCACACAGAAAAAAGTAATGGAGACTTGAAAACACAGAGAGATAGGGTTGAAATCTTCTTCTTCTTCTTCTTCTTTCTTCTTCTTCTTCCACACAAAGAACTAAAGTCTCGGACATCATAAAAGACTAATATGAAAGTACCACAACATATGTATACATAGTCACTAAGTGTGAGCCCGCCAATATGAAAGTACCACAACATATGTATACATAGTCACTAAGCGTAAGCCAACTGATATGAAAGTAGCACAATGTATGTATACCTAGTTACTAAGTGGGATCCCACTAAGGAAAGAAGAGGTGAAATTATGAATGTGCCATAACCAAGGATGAACTACATGTGTATACTCTAGTTGTAGAATCACTAATGTATGCTCATGTCAGTTACCTAGCATGCTAGTGGAAAATATCATGCCCCATCACCAATGCATGTAGTGGATGCCACCTCATATAGAGTTTCAATCTAAATACTTCCCCTCAAGCTTAGCATGAGCTCATGAACTCTAATCATATTCCTAAAGCATTGAAGCTTCTTAGCTCCCAAATCCTTGGTGAAAGTGTTCATATCTGATCCTTTATGTTGACATGAACCAAGTCAATATCACCTATTGGAACCTGCTCCTAAATGAAATGGTAATGGACCTCTATGTGTTTGATCAATGCATGATACAATGGGTTTCTAGCCAAGTGAATGCTACTAAGGTTATCATAGTAAATGATAACCTTCTTGTCCACTTGCATCCCCAAATCACCAAGTATCTTGTATATCCAAGCTACCTCACATGCTTTAATTACAATGCCTTTGTACTCTACCTCTATACTAGACAATGCAACTATCATTTGTTTCTTATTTCTCCACGTAACATCACTGCCACAAAGGAAAACATAAAAACACTTGTAGGCCAATCTACATCTTTGTAACCATGCAAGTCCAATGATAGACCTGCACCATAGAATAAGGCATATTCTAATGTGAACTTGACATAGTGAAATATGTGCCACAATGCATCCAAATATGACTTTCTTAGAAGCTATATAAGCTAACTCTCCAAACCAATTGTGTAGTTTAGGTCTAGCCTAGTGATTGTCAAATAGATAAGGCTACCCATAATTTTCTTATACATAGTGATATCCTCAATTGAGTCACCCTCATGTGTGCTCATCTTAGTATTAATATCCAGAGTTAAAGAAATAGGCTTGGAATCATCCATATCATATTTCTTCAATATATCCTATGCGTAATATCTCCTCAAACTGTCACTAGAAGATACAAGTCTCATACTGACGTTCAAAGCGACCGAAATGTTCACCAAAAAAATTTCCTTTGTCGTCACTAAATACGTTGGTATTAGCAATGCCATAAAACCTTCGCTATTTGCGTCGCTATTGGAGTCACTATTTGTGTAGCAAAACATGCAGTAAATTTGCGATGCTAATAGCGACGGTTATAGAGAAAAAAAAACTGTGGCTACTCTCTATTTGGGCCATACAAAAGGGTTAGAGTAAAGTGTGCCATGGTTGTCAAAATGAAAGCAAAGTATACTTGAATCCATAAGACTAATACATAAAATAGATACAAAAATGCTTAATGAAAGCACTCATGGAATCATGGCAAGATACAAAGGATGATAATCGCATAGTGCATAGAAAATGCCTACATAAATCACATGACCAAAAAAGAACAGGATGTGCAATCCACAAATCCAAGTGCGAAATATAGATCCTCGCCATCTGAAAGCTCGTCCCACTGCAAAGGAGCATCGAACGAACTCTGCAAAAAAAAAAACAACTACACAATAGTCCAACATACAATAATGCATTTTAGATAGAATTAGTAACTATGGACAAGAATGATGAGTGACTTACTGGGTCGTTGCATGCATACAATCTATTGATCAATGTAGTGAGACCGTGTCTCTCTGCATATCGAGTCTCTAGGCCGGTGTGATCGCGGTTTGTAATGGAGTGCTACAAAGAAAACAAAATTCAACTATTAGAAACACGATTGTCAATACAATAGATATTGCAAAAAAGTAAGTGAGAAGAATAAAAGAAAAACTTACAAAGTCCTCCAGATAAATCCTCTGGATGTCACTCCCAAGATAACAGACCACTCCTACCTCTAGTCGTGTCCTCGTTGCCTCGCGTTGCTATCTCCAATGTTGTGGAGAGTCTGTAGCCTCCTCCTTAAGTCGGTGCCAATCATCTGCGTCTAGCCACTCGAGCTTTGAGGTCGCTCTCTTAAGTGCCTTGCATATGTCTGATCATCTATGTGGCATGTACGCACGCATGCACTCCATCATCTAGCCTATGGAAAACCTATCTACTGCAGTGGGTACTGAAAACTCCTCATGAAAGGATGCTACTATGTAGTTCTTGCTCCCCTATGGTATGTTCTTCCAATGATTCAAGATGTTGTGCCAAAAAACTTGTTGGCACAACTCTCTCATACGAGCCATCACCCTCCTCCCCTTATCATTCATGATGACGGCCCCTGTCCTATCATCTACAAGGTAACCATACCTCTCTAGGGTATATCTAAGATGTGTCCTCTACCATCTGTAGCTATGCTCTTGAGCATATCTAGGAGATCCCTATACATCTGGTGTACCCATGGGGTGGTATCTCTCGGAGTAGCACCCACAGGGGTACCACCTGCAAACTACTGCGAGCAAAAGCTCGAGTGAGTGGAGTAGAATTTTCCACAGGTGTGACAAATCCCACAGGTAATGCAACTCCAACAAAATGACGAGATAGAGATACTATGTCGGTATCTCCACAACAAACACCTGAACCACCCTCTCTCGAACCTGCATGAGGCCGCAAACTCACCGCATCCATGACTCTATAGCATCCTCTAGAACCACTCCCTCTGTCCGGCCTAGAGCGTCAATCTCGTCTACTGGAAACCAAAGCATCAGAGCATGTCGAAGTAGATCCAACAGAATGGCCTGATGGTGTCCAAGACAGCTCTTGGTCTGCCATATTTTTGAATCAAGCCATCTAATCTAGAGACATAAGTGTGAAGATCTTCTATAGCTTTTCATTGCTCATCCCTCGACTCATCATGCTATCCAAATATCCACAAAGATTATGTGCACAAACAAAAATTGATGTTAGCATAGTCAATATAAAGATTCAAGTAAAGCACGGTAATATAACTCTAAAAATTTTTATCTTACTTAAAATGCACGGTAATATAAAGTAGGTGGATGCTCCAAGTATGACGTATGCTATGGTCCCATGTCAAACTCTTGATACAACTCTACATACACTGTAAGATCAATAGAAATGCCACCAGGAAAGGATGAGTCTACCTCGTTCTCAAAGAATTCTTGGCCTTCTATCTCTCCATCATTGTTATCCAGTTCTGTCTCCTCTACATACTCCAAGCTTTGGGCGACCTCCACCCCTTGCAATATCAACCCTCTATTTACATAATGTCCTCATCTACGTTGGGAACATTGCTTTTATCATATACTCTCACACTTTGTGGAGATGAAGGTACAAGATACCACCATTGAGGTTGTCGAGGGTTTGGATAGAAAATTACACGTTCAAAATCACATATAAGAGAGATTGAACTTTTGTGAGATATACCATGTTGTAATAAAATTTTAAAAAACATGAGTTCATGCACCTATTCACAATGGGCCAAAAATACAACAAACATGTCATGCAAATCGACCCATCTTTTTTTGGAATCTATTTCGCGAAATCCAAATGGACCTTGTCGAACAATTGCTTCGGCTCCTTCTTGTACCACTTTGAACCACTACACATTGAATAGGATCATGGAGAAGCTATGGTAATCCACCATGATAATACTTTGCAAGTTCCCAAAATACTCCATCTCATCTATAACGGTGTTTGCATCTGTGGCTCGCGGTCAGCTCTCTTTCTCGAACTTTGCCATGATACCACAATCCGTTATGGTGCACATTTTGTCAATATGCTCCACGTGGAAATGTCATCCACACAACCACACTACATTATATATTTTGTATTATACATTGAAAAGGTTAATTAGTTGTCACATATAAAATCTAGATACGACATCTTAGAAAACATGTGGTCACTTTTGGACTACATCCCCTCAAGAATTCCCACTCCTCAGTTGAGACCTCCACCCCTTCACGAGAGGCTATGATCAAAGCTCCATGTAACCATCGCATAGACATAAAGTGTGGCATCTCCTCCATGCCCTCCGAATATCAAATCGGTGGATGGCATGTGCCACATTGAAATTGCAATCGCACTTCTTCTCGATCTTTCCTAACTTGCTTGTACCTAGCGAACCACGTCTCCATGGAGGCATAGTGCAACATACAAAAATGATTCACTTTCTCCTCCATTGCGGTATCCATCCTTTTTTCTACCCCATTTTAAACCACCACATCTCCTGTTAGTCTATCATCGTCCTTCAGCAACCATACCATATTTTTGTCTGAATCCACCGTTAGTAGCCACTCTGAAATATGCACTAATATATTAGACACCAACCAGCCTTCAGCCATGCTACCTTCAAACCGAGCTCGCTGTCGCAAAAAGCCTTTTAGGGTTTTTATGAAGCGCTCCAAGAAGAACATCCATCGCATATGGACGGGTCCAGCAATCTCGACTTCATCTACAAGATGCACCATGAGGTGGGTTTGTATCGTGAGCATGTTGGTGGACTGTTACTTCTCAATGAGATAGACCATCTCCACTACTCCCCGCCTTGCAGATTCTATAGAGAATGTCTTGATCTCCTTCTATGAGATCCATTGCACTCAATTTAAAAACATGTAAATCGCCTTGCGTATTTCTAGAGTAAGGCATCCTGCAATCGCGATCAGTAGTACAAATTAACACAAATGAATAAGCATTACGAACAATGATTACACTCTAAAGAGTGAAAGACGTAGGCAACTTACAATCCATTCGTAGTACAAACTTGACATATCTTATGTCAATCATGGGATTTTAGCTCTGATATTTGGTTGTCTTTAGAAAATGAGAATCTCAGAGAACGCATCATACCCATAGGTGTACAAATAGACCTGATAATTTTTTTCACAATGTGCTCTTCTTTAGTGGAGAAAACCGAAGGAGCGTGAGGTAGTTGCAAGTGACCATCAGCACTCGATTGTGGCCAAAGTGTCTCCATCTTGCCTACCTCCAAATCCATTCGTTCCCCTGTAGTGTCTCTCTTTCCTATAATGTGGTCCCATAGTAAGCTACCCACATTATTAAAAATATGCATGGGATCCGACAAGTGGTTTATTTGTAAGTGGGCCCAATATGGTAACTCGTAGAAAACTGAGAAGCGTCGCATTCCGTTTAGATGCGACTCTGGGTGGACCATTTTCAACTCGTACCAGCTTTGGGCATTCACTCCTACTAGAGGTTGTTCAAGAAAACTATCCCTCAATTCATGACCCTCCAGCAAGAAAGAGACGTATCCTTGATATACCATCTTCTTCATAGTTCGTGATCATTTGGAGTCTAACTGTGGCCCACACACCAAACATGCATGATAACCTGAGGTAACTAGACACCTCTATTTAGTGAACACAAACTTGAATGATCCATAATAGATATGACCAACGAGAACGAAAGCCTACTTACGTGAGCACTCCTTGAATCCCGGAAAGTCATGCATGGTCCACATGAGAATGGCTCCTATATTGGCAGTCCGTCGACCATCATGCTTGCTCATATCTTCCACAATGACCCCCTCCTCCCACAAAATATTAAGCTAATTGACTAATGGATGGAAATAGACATCCATATTCTTGACTTTTTAGCAGCCATGAATGAGCAAGCTAAGGATGAGGTGTCCTTTCTTCATGGAAAGCCATGGCGGGATGTTGTAGTTAACAAGGACTACATGCCACTTACTGTAAGAAGTTCAGCGGAGACCAAATGGGTTCACATCATCCATAGCAAGACGGAGCCCAAGATTCCTTGGATCTTGTGCAACGCTTGGAAAGGTCGAGTCAATGTGTCTCCATGCATGTGAATCCACTAATATTCGTTGGATCCCATCTGTGGATCTATTCTGTGCATGCCACATTGTCAAGCTCCCCAAGTCCAACGTACGAAACATGTGATATATATGGGGGATAAGTTGAAAGTATCTAAGAACTTTTTGAGGGATGGTTTGCCCTTGCAAGTCCTATCGATACCTGTCAGCACCACACTTTGGACATGTCTCCATAGTCTTGTATTCTCCTCAAAACAGTATACAATCATTGACACATGTATGGATGCTATTGTAGTCCATGCTAAGCTTTCGTAAAACATATTGCGCATCATCATGAAACTCATGTATGGTATTTCCAAGTGGTAATATATGATGCTTTAGCAACATGAAAATAAATCATAAAACACCTTGAAAAAGCACAATTGTTTTTTATAATGGTGCCGAAAAAAGATCAATGAAGCGTACGCAGAAGGTACCTGAACAACTTGGTCGCACTCTCATCGCTCCACCCATATTTTGCTCACGCACTTAGGAGTGCAAGCAGTACCTTTAGGTGAGATACTCGGCACCCATCATATGATGGTATGGATGCTTCCTCTCTAAGTCGATTAGATGTATCTGCATCCATGGGCATTCAATGCATCAATCATTTCCTCCATCTCAGGCTCCAAGATTGTAGGAAAGTCTGAAAGGTTGCATTCTTTCTTTCTTTTTCTTTCCTCTTCTCCTTCTCTCATTTCCTCTCTTTCTCCCTCAATGCGCATCATTGTAAAAAACCAAAACAAAAACAACTGAAATTAAAGAATAAGAACAAAATCTCTCTTTGTTTTTCTCTACCCCCTTGTGTTTTCTCATGTATTCTCCTCTCTTCCTCTCCCTCTCTTTCTCTCTCTCTATTTTTCTCTTTCTTTATTATGTTTCATGTTTATTTCCTCTCTCTCTCTTGTTCTTTCTTCATTTTTCATTCTTCTTCTCCCTCTCTCATTTCCTCTCTTTCTCCCTCAATGCACCTCATTTTCAACAAAAACAAACAAATGAAAAGGAGAAAGAACAAGAACAAACCAAAAGGGAGCAATGCACTCACTACAAAGGCTTGAGGATGGATTCTTCATCTCCTCTTCGTGACGGCGGCTCCTCTTCGCCCTTCGTGCACTTCCTCCTATTCTTTGTGAACAGCGGCAACATCGCCAGTGAGAAGCTCTCCTTCTCTCTCTTTCTCTCCCTCTCCCTCCCAAACATGCGATCTATTTCGCTCTCTCTTTCATTCTTTGCGCCAGGATGCTGCACTCAGGTTTCATCCCATTTTTTTTCATCTAGGGACCGTTGCTATTACGAACGCCCCTAATATGTGTTAGAACTACGCATGGCTATACTCCAATATCCTTGTAATGTGTCTCTATGATAATCATATACCCTTTGGAGTCCTCATTATCTCTATGTGAGGAAAATAACAAAGCTCTCCCAAACCCTTCATCTCAAATTTATTCTTGAGGAGACCCTTCACATGGTTAATCTCTATCTCACTATCACTCACAATGATCAAATCATCCACATATATACTATGACCACAAAACTTGCATCGCTCTTGTATACATAGAGCGATTAGCCTATGCTTTGCAAAATGCAATGCTAATAAGGCATTCCAGAATCCTATCATGCCATATCCTAGATGCTTGCTTAAGCCCATATAAGGCCTTATCAAGCCTACATATATAATCAGGATCATCACTAGGTGTGTTTTCCACATAAACTTCCTCTTGCAACTCCTTGTGCAATAATGTATTTTTTGATATCCATTTGATGCATGATCCAACCCTTTGATACATCCATTGCTATGACAGCCCTTATGGTGGCCAATTCAGCCAATGGAGTAAATCTCTCCTCATAATAGATACCGTAAGTGTGCATATACCCTTTGGCAACTAGTTGTGCATTATAGAGCTCAATATATCCATAAGACTTGTGATTAACATTGTAAATCCATTTGCAACCAATAGTGTTCTTTCTTTTAAGTAAAGGTACCAACTCCTATATGTCATTTTCCATAAGTGTAGCCCTTTTTTCATCCATAGCATTATCCCAATACTTATTACCCATTACATCTTCAAAACCAGTGGGTTCCACATCTTACACAACCTTAGCCATGCATGCATAGTGATGAGCTACATAGCTATTATCTGTCAATTTCTACATTGGGTTTCTCACTCTACTTGGCCTACATGGACCTAGATCACTATCAAGTGCTTTACTATCCTCTTATGCCTTTTGCACACTAGGTGTTTTAATAGATAGAAACCCAAATTCCTCATCTAAGCTCTACTCAAAGCAATTTGAATAAGTATCAACACATGAGAGAAACTTAATAGTCATCTGTCATAATGGATGAGTCTCCAACTTTCTCTTTATCTTTTCTTCACATATGTGATGTAGTTAATAGAGTAACCTATGATCTCAATCTACCACTTCAAGGTCTATCAACATAATTATGACTAGGAGACTCTTGTACTCCACTTAATGTCTTTGATTGTTGACATGTTTTCAACACAACCATACAATGATGTTCATCAATCCCAATTTCATTCTGCACATTACTATACTAGCAACTCATTTCATAAAAAACAATATCCTTGCTAGCTCGTAGCTCATGTGTAACAAGGTTTTAACATCTATATTCCTTCTACTAAAGAGAATATCCAACAAATACATATTTTTTACTTTGGAATTGAGTTTACTATGCAACTCATTAAGAATATGCACATAAGCAATACATCTAAAAACTTTTTGATGGGACAGATTTGGCTTTCTACTTGTAAACTTCTCTTTGGGTTTCATACTACGTATAATAGCAGTGGATATCTTGTTCATTATTATGTATACAAAAATAGCAACTGCTTCGGCCTAATAGTAATGAGTCAAGTTTCTTTTTGACATCAATGCATGAGAAATTTGTAATGAGCTTAATTTTTTTCTCAATAACTCCATCTACATGTATATTGCATCTGTGTACCACTTTTCTGTAAAAATTTAGAAAACTCATCAGAGAGATATTTTTCCCCTCCATCTAACCTTAGGTATTTAATATGCAACCATGTCTCCTACTCAACCAACACCTTGAAGCTTTTAAATTGAGTTAACACCTCACGTTTCTCAGACATAAAGTAAACCCATACTCTGTGAGTATGATTATCAATGAAGAAAATATGATACCGAAACCACTCAAAGTTGTAGTGTTTCTAGGACCCCACATACCAAAATATATCAATTTGAGTGACTTCTTGCATACATGCTCTTCATGCGGAAACATATATCTCACAGGCTTTTCAAATTGACATGCTTCACATACTTTATATATCCCATCAACTTTACACTTAGGCAAGCCATCCACAATTTTTTTTGACAACATGTCTTTTAGTCGATGCATATTCACATGACCAAATCTCTTATGCCAAACTTCATATTTATCAACCACAACACCTAAACCTTGTGCAAACATGAAAACATCAATTTGACTTAGACTTACATCAAGATTAAACAATTTGCTAGCATGTTTTCCTTTTGCAATCAAGCTGCAATCATTTTTTAGATCTTCTACATAACAACCATAAGATATGAACCAAACTTGTAATCCCTATTCTATCATTGGACCCATAGAAACCACATTTTTTGTAATGTTTGGTATATAGAGAATATCAACCAAGTACTTGGTTTTACAATCCTCCATAATCAAAGTAATAGTTTTAACATAAGTAATGGGGTAATTTGTATCATCCCCTATCTCCACATAGCCTAGAGACTCTAGACTATGCATCTCTCCAAACCGCTCTCTGTGAGAAGTTATGTGATTAGAAACATGTGAGTCTACATACCATACATCATTCTTTGATGGACCATCAACCAATCATAGTATTTATAAAGTACTGCATAACAAAGAATTGTTCACTTCTGTCATCATTGTTTTTGCTGCTAGATGCATAATTGCCTTGCTACCTTTTTCCATTTCTCATTTTAGACTTCTTTTTTAGTTTTAGAAATGTGACCTTTCTAACCACAATGCTAGCACTCCTTGCTATCACTAGAAATTTTATTTCCTATTAGAATTTTAAACTTGATGTCTTTGAATTTTCCTTTCTTGAGACTCTCCTCCTTTATTTTATTGTGCATCATAACCTTGACCACAATCACCACCTTGGCCTCTTCCATGACCTCTTCCTTTGCTAGTAGGGTAAACCACCTATTTGAACTTGTTCTTGCTTTGAAAAGAGAAATATGAGTGAAGATTCTTCTCCTCATGTATGAGCATAGAAATTAAATTTGTAAAATTAGGAATATCATCCCTTGTATTCATAGATTGCCTAAAGCTCTTGTATTCATCTCCAAGTCCATCTAAGCATGCACACATAATATCATCATCATCAACTATCACACTGATAGATCCAAGAGCTTCCATAATACTCTTAATCTTGAAGGCATAATCATTAATGGACACACTTGCTCTTTTCACTTTTTTTAGCTCTAACTTGATCTGCACCTTTCTAGCCTTCGTGTCTGCTTCAAGCAGCCTTGCTAGATTCTTCCATGCTATAGTGGGGATATCAAATTCCTACAAACTCCCCATCATGCTTATTGTGACATTGATGAATACGCAATACATTACTTTACTCTGTGACTGCTCCCAATGTTTTTTAGCCTTTTTTGTTCTGTAGTAGCATTTCACACAAGAACTTAAGGTGCAACAATCATGTCTCCTTCAATGTAATTTCAAACACCTTTTCCCTTCAAGAAATTTGTTATCCTAAACTTCCATAGAGGGTAATTGTTCTTATCAAGCTTCTTGCTAACAATTTAGTTGAAAATATAAAATTTGTTGACAAAACAAACAACTTTAAAAAATTTGCAATATGAAAGCAAACTAATACCACATGCACCACAACAAAATATGTAGCCTTTTTCATTGATTGTACAATAGTAATTGTAATTTGTATGTAGATGCCTAGTCCTCTGTTTTTGTAACCTAGTAAATACTTGAAACCTTACACATTCAAGGTCTATAATGTGTACACCTGTACACGATCAATACAACTGAAATCACAATATACCCAAAGTTTTTTGTTGGGACCACTTATAGGTCTAGAACATGGAGGCTGAAATAATGTGAGATGCCAAAAATCATTGCAATCAAAGATTGCAGCCATGTTAACCTTAGGAGCCTCCTAAGTTATAACTTAAGGAAAATCGAGCAAGGTGGAACAGCTTTTTACCCAGTATTTACTTTTGTGCTTCAATGCCTTTACCTTAGCCTTCAATCCAACTCCACACAGCCATGGGATGGCTCTGATACCATGAAAATAAATAAGAAGGGAGAGAGGTGAAGGAACCAAGGGCACATACACAAAAGTAATGGAGACTTAAGAATATAAAGAGATAGGGATAAAATATTATGCTTCTTTTTCCACACAAAGAACTAGGTCTAGAGCATGATAGAAGACTAATATAAAATTACCACAACCTATGCACATGTGGTTATTAAGTGCGAACCTACTAATAGAAGAAGAGATGGCACTATAAATGTGTTATAACTAAGGATGGACTACATGAATATAATCCAGCAATAGAATCACTCCTGTATCCTCATGTGGGTCACCTAATATGCTAGTCAATAATATCTTGCTATATCACCAAGGTGCATGGTGGATGCCACCTCATATAGAGCTCAACATCTCAATAAAAAAGAAGCACTAAGCAAGAAACATTGTATCAAAAACTTGAGGGCATTCATCCCATCTTGAGCCTAGCTAGAAGTTTTTTTCTACCTAGCTTTCTCCTCCTAACTCAGAATATGATTTTTTCAATACTCAAATCAATTGAAGCGAACCTAATCTACAAGCTTATATGTTTAGAATTGTGAAACCTATCCCAAAATAGTCAAAAACACAATTTTTCATAAAACACATTTTTCCATTTTATTTTTAGGTTAGGATGCCGTGTAACACATAGGATAACTCCTTGCATGTGTTTTGATCCAAGCAAAATTTTCATTATTCAAACTACTTTGCAGATGAGTTCTAAACCTGAAAAAACTTGTTTACATCATGGCTAATTATCCCATAAGCATAAATCTAGAATATTTATATAGATGTCTTTTTCTTAGTTTTTTCTTCATTGAATGTGTAACCACATGGTGAAGTGGAGATACATCCATCAAGGCATGTATCATATGAGATTCTTAATGCTAATCTATTAAATTCTTGGTACCTACGCTAGGATAAAGTAGTTTGTTAAGCACTAAATTGTTTCAAGTCTTATTCATATAGATGTATTAAGAGGGAAAATAGTTGTAGAGTGGCATACCATAGAGTTGTGAGAAAATTAAGTCAACTAGGCATATAGTTATTGTCCCTGGATTACATTGCAACCACTAAACTTTTTTAGAGAAGATGATTACATAAGAGAAAAAATGTATATAAGATTATGGAATAGCTTCAACAAGTAAATTAGTGCAAAGTTTATAGCTATGTCTCAAAGTTTAAGATAAATGGAAACATAGTAGATGGCTATAGTGAGTTTTGTAACCAGATATAACTAGTTCAATACTTTGTAATACAACAATTGTCACTAAATTGATTGCTTATTACGCATTCTCTAGTTAATAAATTCATGTCAATAAATTAATGACTCACTTTTCTTTAAGTGTTGATGATGATCTAGCATGGCTATGAGACCATTTAGAGACCAATATTCCTAGTGCATCACTTAATGGGATGATTAGAGCACTGTGACGGGGATATCTGGTACATGCAATACAAGTTATGAAGGGGAAAAGGTGTCTGCCAAGTGTGAGAGTGTACACAAGAACTAAGGAGTTACACATAAATGAAAATGGATTAAGTTCTAAGAAGTGGAAGTGCATTAGCATTGTGTATATGTATTTATGTGTGCATCCAGGGACGCCTCGAAATGTTTACTTGTGTATAATGATCATTGCATTCATTTGGGGTCATCCTCTCCCCTATGAGTCAAGGTTTAAGGTCTTTTCTTTCATTAAGAAAGATGAGAGATGGAATTCTCTCACTAAGAAATACGAGAGACGTGATCCTCTGGAAGTGAGAAGTGATTTTCTCTTTCTAAGGTCTAAAATGACACAAGCTTTTGTGTGGAATTCAATCTAAAGGTTGAGGCCCAAGGCAATCCAATAACCTCTCCTTATCTATGACTCAAGGTGGTTGCATGGACCACAAGTTAAGAGTACAGTTTAAAAATTTGTTTTTTGGAAAATCCATTTTTACAATATCTCACAATAAAAAAATGATCTCTAAAAACGGGCCACATGGGTTATCGAAAACAGCGAGATCTACAACTTTCATGTTGGACGTTTTTTCATCCAAACAATGCACAAAAAGATACCTCGAAATTAGTACTGCATAGTGGAACAACCACATCTTGCATGAAGATCCACTCAACTCTCTCTCCAAGAAGAGAAGCTCTTGAAAGCCTATAAAAGAGGAGGCTCTCCTTGGGTGTAAGGGAGAGGTGAAGGAAGCATCACTTTGCATGTATCCAAGAGGAGAAGAGAAGGTGCAAGTGTTGCGGAGGCTCTGTTGAAATCAAGTTCCAAGAGGAAAAGAGAAGGTGCAAGTACTGTGGAAGCTCTTCTGAAATCAAGTGCCAAGAGGAGAGCCCGACACATATTGTGCAGGAGAGAAGGAGACTCAAGAAGGATCGAAAGGTGCAAACTTTCAAGTTGTGCAAGTGTTAGCCAATTGTATAATGTGCAAGGAACTATGATCTTGTTTCCAAGATCTATAAGTAAGAATTGGCTTATGTGTAACAGAGGAGCTTGCTCCTTGTCAATAATATAACTCCAGAAGGGGGGGGCATCTTCTAGTCCCTAGTGTATTACTGATTTCTCTACCTTTCTCTCTACATCTTTCTTTTCTCTCATCTATTCTCCCTCTATGCAAACATAATATTCGCCATATATAGCGTGTATCTCGGATTCTATAACAATGGTATCATAGCATGTCTCTTTTCTTTTCTCAAAGTAAAGGTGATCCTTGCAAGAAGAAGGTAAAGAGGGCAACTGATGAAGCACCTACAAGTGAGAAATTACAGGCTCAATTGACAGAGTATCATAGCTTGTTGGAGATTCACAAAGTACATCAATTGATTGACAGCTTAAGGGTAAGGGAAGAAGCTACTTATGAAGGACCAAATCCTCCAAAAGATGGTGATACTAGAGGAAACACCATTGCACCAATTGATGGTGAAAATGCAAAGCATCCAATTGCTGAGAAGCTTCCTAGAAAGAAGAAGATTCTCAGGTCAAGAAGAGTAAAAAGACCTCACCTTGAGTGAGGCGGATAAGGAGGGAGTCATCTCCCTCAGCAACCAACTACTCCCTTGATTACTCAAGTTCCTCCTCCTCCTCCTCATCTTCTAGTTTCTACTCTCTTGGTTCTAAGTCTTGTGCAATCTGCAAACGGACAAAGAGGGATCATAAAGAGGAGCAAGATTAAGAAGACTAAGACTTCCAAATTTGGGGATAAGGACATAAAGTTTGACTCTTACTCCGATAAGAGAGATCCTGCTAAGGCATTAGCCTTTTTCAAGAAATTTGAAGTTGCTTTTTCTAATGGTAATTTATCAGAAAAGCCCAAGCTAAGGCATGTAGGCATGCACTTGAAAGACACCACTAGCAATTGGTGGTTGACTCTCATTTTGGAGGGAAGGAAACCTACGACTTGGGAGAAGTTCAAGAATAAGTTTTATGCTCAGTTTTTGCCTCCTGATTCTGAGAATGATGTCAAGAAGGAGTGGATTGGCTAGGCCAGAAAGAGCATGCAAAGGTCACTAGTTATGTGGACAAGTTTTGGTCTACTCTTCTCAAGGTTACTCCTTTCATGGAGATTAGCGATGAAGAGAAGAAAAGGAAGTTTGAAGCTCGCCTACTCCCTCATTTACACAGAGCCATGAAGGTGTATCCACATGAAACCTTATCTCGCATGATGGAGTATGCCATCATAGCTAAAAGTTTGCATACACCTGGTACATCTCGAAAGTTGGAGATGAGTTCTTATAGAGCTAGACAAGAGCAGCTCTATGATCAACCAAGAGACATGACTAATCAAAGAAGACCTACCTTTACCCATGACCAATATTCAAAGCCAGAGAGTAACAAGAAGAAGCACAAGTATCTCTCACCCTCTGAGATACAAAAGAACAAAGAGGAAGGAAAGTGCTTTCTTTATGGTGAGTTAGGGCATATGAAGGCTAATTGTCCTCACAAAAGGAAGGAATAAAACATGGTTAAAGATTCTCCTCCGCCATCCTCAAATTATGTTCCGGATGTGCAATCTAACACTCATTCAAATGAGAAGAAAAGACAACTCTTAAAGGGTTGGGGGACACTCAACAATCAATGAGTTTTGATACTATTTGATCCAAGGTCCACACATAATTTTGTGTTAGTAGATACAGTTGAAAGGCTACAAATTCCACTCGATTGATTGGGAACACCAATTGGATAGGGTTTGGCATTTGAAGGACTTACAACCAATTCTACTCCTATTCAAGGGAAGTTGAATCTTAGAATTGGGGATTACCAGGACCAAGAATCTTTTCTACTTGCACCCATAGATAACTGTGATGTTATCTTAGGCATGCCTTAGCATTACAAGATTAGACCTCTTCTTGATTTTGTTAAGAAGACCCTTGCATTTCAATTCAAGGGTCAGAACATAGTATGCATTGCTGATGATGGAGATTGGCCTGTGCCAATGGTTAGTCATGTTAGCATTTCTAAAGAAATGAAGAAAGCTATTTTTGCGTACATGATTTTTGTGAGAGAGTCAAAAGAAACTAATGATTCAAGGGCATTTGGTGCCTCTAATGAACACACAATACCAACTAATGCTTCTAAGTATCAAACTTTAAAAGAACCCCTCTCTTTAATGAATCAAGCTAGACATGATTTTATTAAACAATATGAAGATTGTTTTAGTGATTCACTCCCAGGAGAGTTACCTCCTAAGCACCTGAAAGATCACACAATTGATCTTATCCCAGGCAGTTTACCACCTATCCAACCACCTTACTAAGTAAGCGCAAGTTAGCAAGAGGAGATCCTAACACAAGTAAATGAATTGTTGGAAAAAGGGTTAGTTCAACCTAGCTCTTCTCCATACTGCTCTCCAGTCTTACTTGTTTAAAAGAAAGACAGTTCTTTCCGTATGTGCATAAACTAGAGATCTTTGAACAAGATCACAATCAAGTCGTTTTCCTATCCCAAGGATAGATGATATATTGGATAAGTTGCAAGGGGCTAGTATCTTTAGTCGCATTGATCTCAAGAGCGGCTATCACCAGATATGGATAGCACCTGAAGATGTTCATAAGATAGCTTTTCGTATGACATTTAGACTATACGAGTTCTTGTTCATGCCATTTGGTTTGACTAATGCACCCGCCACATTCAATCGAATGATGGAGAGAATTTTTGGACCTCACTCAAAGTTCACAGGTGTCTTCTTTGATGACATTCTAATATTTTCACAGTCTCAAGAAGAGCATAAAAAACATATATCTATTGTTTTTCAAGAGCTTTGCAAGCATAGACTACAGGTCAATGCTAAGAAGAGTGAATTTTTCCTTTCGAAAATTCATTACTTAGGCCATATTGTTTCTCACAATTTGGTGAGAATGGATCCTAAGAAGATTCGAGCCATTGTTGAATGGCCTACACCTACTTTTGTACATGAAGCTAGACGTTTCTTGGGCCTATGTTCATACTATAGGAGGTTCATATGAGGTTTTGCGTATGCTGCATCTCCTCTACATGACCTTACTAAGAAACAAATGCCTTTTTACTGAGGATCAAGTCAACTACAAGCCTTTGAAAGAATACTCAAGAACCAGTTCTCATAGTTCTCGATCTTCAAAACCTTTTGAAGTTCACTGCGATGCTTCTGGGGATTGCATTGGAGCTGTGCTTAACCAAGAGCATCATGCAATAGTATTTGAGAGCCGACGCCTCAAGGACCATGAGCTACATGCTCCAGTATATGAGAAATAGCTTATGGCGGTGGTACATGCTCTTCAAGTATGGAAACACCATTTAGTTGGTGTAGATTTTGTTATTAAAACACATCACCAAAGTCTAAGATACTTCCTCACTCATAAGAAGCTCTCAAAGAAACAAATGTGTTGGGCAAATTTCTTATCTATGTTTCATTTTCAAATCCTTCACACATCTAGAACTAAGAATGTGGTAGCCGATACTCTATTACGGCAACCTCGAGTGAATGCAATCACAACTGGTTACCATAACGAGTTCATGGATATACCCAAAATTTATGCAACTGATTTGGACTTCTCAACCATATGGGATCAGCTTAACTCAGGTCAGCCGATTACACCTTACTCGATTCGAGATGGTTATTTGTATCATCATCAAGCAATTTGTGTAGCATTACCATTGCAACACAAGGTAATGGATGAAGCACATGCATCTCCATATGCTAGACATAGGGGTATTCTACCCATTACTCAAGCATTGGAAAGATATTTCTTTTGGCCCACTCTTAGAGATGACATTGAAAGATATGTCAGCGAGTGCAAGATATGCCAAAAAGTAAAGTATGATAGGCATAAAACACCTGGTCTACTGAAGCTATTACCTATTCCTAATGAGCCTTGGCAAAGTATAGCCATGGACTTTATCATGGAGCTTCCTCGCACAGAAGTAGGCAATGATGCAATCTGGACTATCATTGATAGATTCAGTAAGCAAGCTCACTTTATACCTATGCGAAAGACAATCAAAGTCTATCATATGGCTAACTATTCATTGCTCATATTTTCAAGCATCATGGCATGCCTAAGTCCATTATAAGTGATCGAGACCCCCGCATGACCAACCTCTTTTGGCAAGCTCTCTTCGAGAACCTCAGGACAAAGTTAAAGTTTTCATCCTCTTATCATCCTCAAATGGATGGGCACAGTGAAAGTGCAAATTCTACTGTTTTGGACATTTTGAAATCCTATGTCTCTGATAATCAAAGAGAATGGGAAAAGTATTTGCCTTTACTAGAGTTTGCATACAATAATATGGTGCACTCTAGTACTTGTAAGGCACCCTTTGAGATCATCTATGGTAAGCCTCATTTACCACCCATTCTTCTTATGAAGGATAAGATCTTTGCAGCAGATGAGTTTGTTAGAGACATTGACACAACTTTCAATCAAGTAAAAGCTGCTATCCGAAGGACAAAAGAGAAGCATAAACGCAAAGCAGATAAGCATCATCATAAGTTAGATCTCAAGTTGGGAGAGTATACTCTTCTTAAGTTTGAGAAGGCTCGCTTGATGAAGCAGAAAGGTCAAAAGGATAAAGTGGCTAAGCTTTCTAATCACTATTATGGCCCTTTAAAGATCACAGATAAGATAAATGATGTGACTTTTTGTTTGGATCTACCAAGTCATTGGAACATTTCTAATGATTTCCATATAATTTTGCTACGTCCCTATATTGGAGAACCTCTAATGGAACCAATCAAGGAAGATTTACCTGACACAGAAGAAACAGAAGAGTTCCTTGTGCCTGAAAGAATTTTACACCATCAGGACAATACTCTAAGGTTAGGTAAGGTATTACGGAAGTATTTGGTTAAGTTTAAGAATTATCCTTGATTGGACGCTCAGTTTATGACGGAGAGAGAACTACAAGACTTTCCACATCTTCTTAAGGACTATGTATCCTCTCTACAGTTAAGGTCAACTGTTTAGAAGCAAGAGGGGTGTCACTAAATTGATTGCTTATTATGCATTCTCTACTTAATAAATTCATGTCAATAAATTAATGATTCACTTTTCTTTAAGTGTTGATGATGATCTAGCATGGCCATGAAACCATTTAGAGACCATTATTCCTAGTGCATCACTTAATGGGGTGATCAAAGCACTGTGACGGGGATATCTGCTACAGGAAGTACAAGTTATGAAGGGGGAAAGAAGTGTCTGCCAAGTGTAAGAGTGTACACAAGAACCAAGGAGTTACACATAAATGAAGATGGATTGAGTTCTAAGAAGAGGAAGTGCATTAGCATTGTGTATATGTATTTATGTGCATGATTTTGTTACCTTCTATCAGATGTTCTCCAATGCACCTACACTACCTTTATGTGCCTTAGTGAAATCATCTTATGATTTTGAGTACAAAACCTACGGTGATAATATAATGTACTCAAGCTAGGCAAGGTGCGCAGCTTAGTAGAAATGAGTGGCTATCCTAAATGTTCCACCAATGCCCTTACTTGGGTTCATGTAAGGGTGTGTTCCTTTGATTCCATATTTAGCCAACCCTATTGTTTGTGTGATTTTGTGAGCTTCTATTGGATGTACTCCAATGCACCTACACTACCTTTATGTGCCTTAGTGAAATTAGGTTTCCATGTGACTAGGTCCCTAACACCTTGTGTACCCGATAGGTGAAACTGTTATACCCTAATTCTCCAAGGAAGCTTGTTTTTGTTTCTAGTCTACATGTTCTAATAACCCTAGGATAATGTCTCCCTAGTGCAAAATGTGGTCCCAAGTGGTATGGTTTAATGTATCATACAGCTCATAATAAGGCCAAAAGCTTTCATAATTTTCCAAAGAGCATACAATGCATCATTTGATTGGTTACTTAAAACTCAACCATGTAAAGTGGTAACTTATCAAGAAATTGGTTGGTCATCATGTGTTGTGCTTTATGCTGGAAATAGAGGGCAATGTAGGAGAGAATGTGGGGCTGATGGTCAATGAACAAGGTGGTCGAGCTAGAGATGATGTGGCATAGGGCTTGATGATTGGTGAGAGTGGTCTACTCAGCCAGATTATAGGACGAAGTATTGGCCTTGATGGGCCCTTGGGCCACTTTACAGGGCCGATCTGTCTCTGTCTCTGACTCCGTCTCTCTCTCTCTCTCTCTCTCTCTCTCTCTCTCTCTCTCTAGGAGAGAAAAAGAGAAAATCAATTTGCATTGTTCCAACTCTACATCGTGCAATTGAGCTTAACATGGAGAGACAAAGAGAGAGAGAGAGAGAGAGAGAGAGAGAGAGAATCAACACGTGTAGAGAGAGAGAGAGAGGAGAGAGAGGCCAAGGCTCTTGACCTTGTAGGACATGCAAGTCACGGCCATGAGAGAGAGAGAGAGAGAGAGAATTGGCACGCAGAGACTCTGGAGTTGTTTGGACCATCGACACATCATAGGATCAACATGCAGAGAGAGAGAGAGAGAGAGAGAGAGAGGAAGAAGAAGAAGAAGAAGAAGAAGAAGAAGAAGAAGAAGAAGAAGAAGGAAAAGAGAGGAGAGAAAAGAGGGAAAAGAGAGAGAGAGAGAGAGAGAGAAAAGAGGGAAAAGAGAAAGAGAGAGAGAAAAGAGGGAAGAGAGAGAGAGAAAGAGGGGGAAAGAAATAGAAAAAAAAAGAGTAAAAACGAGAAGAAAGAGAGAGAGAGAGAGAGAAGAGGGAAAAGAGAGAGAGAAAGAGAGAAAAAATAGGGGAGAGAGAAAAGAGGGGAAAGAGAGAGAAAAGGAGAGAGGAGGGGGTAAAAAAGAATAGAGAATTATAAACATATATAAAATACATATTAAAATTTAAAAATTTATGAATAAGATAATATTTGTGAGTTTGTAATATTAATGTGTCTACAATCTATGTGCTACCTCATAGTGTCTTCTGATGTCTTGTATATTCATCGATTGTTTCTAAACAATGATTCTTTAAAATCTAATTTTTTATAAGTCATTGTACTACACATTTCATAAATTTACATTAGGTTTTTAAAAATTGATTTTTTGTGTTATTGGAAAATAGAGTTCACTATGTCAAACTCCGTGCAATCTTCTTTATTTAGTACACGTGGTTTTATTAAAGTGTAATCAAAGGAAAATGAGGTATCAGGATCTAAGCATAGAAAGGTAACAAAGAACCGTATGTCTACTATTTGTAATAATGAAGCAGTTGATTTAATAAATGATGAATTCAAAGAAAAAGATCAGCTCTTGTTGGAGATGTGGAAATGTTAAGACATTAAAAGGCTAGGGCCGACTAGAATGAAGCATGGACTAGAACTTTTGATTACGCATACTTTAATCTTGAATTAGCTAGAATATTTTGTACATTTTATAAACAATATCCAAAATGCAAGAGTGAATTTGGTAAATGTGGCTCAATAAATATCCAAATTAGTGCATTAACTAATCACACAAAAACTAATTCTCATAAGGTAGCCATATATCACTGTGATACCAAAAAAATATTAATAACTGATACATTACAGAAAGGAAAAGATAAAACTGATTGTGCATATAAAGTTCTATTTGCTATTACATATCAAGTAGCAAAGCATGACTTTTTTTCTACTTATGAACATAGTTTAGAATTACTGAGGTCCTTGATTATGAATGCATTGGTGCCAAGATGTATAGAAATGATAAGATGTGTATCATATTTATACAATATATTAGTGAATCTATATTTAAGGATCAAATTGCTAAGATTAAATTGTCTCCTTTTTTTAGTTTAATGTTAGATAAGTCTACATATATAGGAAATCAACAAAATATGATTGTCTATGTTTCTTTTTTGGATAATTATGAACATGTCACCATGTTTCTAGGATTAACAGAGCTAGATAATTGCACTGCATCTTGTTTGTATGATACCTGCATTGATTTCATGTCAAAATGTGGGCTAGATATTTCAAAAATGGTTTGTTTTGACTCTGATACTGCCTTTGCAATGATAGGTTGTCATACCAAATTATTTACTAGGTTGAAAAGAGATAATCCATTCACGACAAATATTCATTGCATTGCCCATAGGTTGAGCTTATGTATAGCTAATATAGTCAAAATATTTGAAATTGCACAAAGCATTGATTCATGCATGAATTCAATTGCTTCTATTTTCTCAAAAAGGGATTGTAGAACTAAAGCATTAGAGAATTTACAAGAAGAGTTCAATTATGCAATTTTACATTTAAGTCGTATTCACAAGCTAAGATGGCTCAGTAGACAAATTGGTATAAAAAAAGTGTGTGATTCTTATGAGGCAATATTAGCATATACTCAATTAGAAAATATGACTCTTTTTTATAAATTAGCAGACTTAGAGTTCATGTATAATTTACATTGTCTATCTGATGTCTTTGATAGATTAGGCATGTTGAGTAGAGTTTTCAAAGTGATTTTTTGGATGTTACGGGTATAGTAGCTGGTTTTATAAATACTGAAATAAGAGCATTAGAAATATTTTGTGTTCATGATCCCATTGTTTATGTAAACGCATCAACACATGATAGATGTGACTTTCACATCATGCCTGGTTATGGACCACCAAAAGTTCAATTGCATGCTCTCAGAGCTTCTATTCGAGGTCATTATTGTAGGAGTTAAAAAATTTGAAGAAAATTTGATGGATTTGATTTAGATGCGTGCATCACATTTCAAAAGTTGTTCGTAAAATCTATTATAGAAAACTTAAAACAACACTTTTGTGATAATGAGATCATAGCATGTTTTAAAGCACTTACACCATGCTAGCCAGTAAGCTAGAGATATCATAGAGAAAAACCAAGAATTTGGAAAGAAGACTAAGGTATCATATCCCTTGGTCATCTTTGCTCAATTGAGTAGTCCTAGAACAGAGCATAGTAAGGGATCCAATGATAAAGAGGTCAATTTAGCTATATGGGATAGATAGTCCTTGCCTAGATTGTAGTACTATAAATAGAGATACATATAATATGAAACATATGGCATGGTTATGTGATGACATTAAAATATTATAGTGTAAAATATGGGGACATATCATCAAAAATCTAGGCGATCATATTGGAATAAACAATTGATTAGTAGAAAAACTTATTCTCATATCAAAGACTCTTTCATACAAAAGAATGTTATATACAAAGAAATATTCTTTGGTATAAAAGAAGATTTCCATATGAAATCTGGGAATGCACAATGGCTTATCATGTCAGATCAATCTTTAAGATAAGGGATTGCAAAGATGCATGAAATCAAAAAATAGTCAAAGAAAGATTTATGAAAATATGAGTTAAGTCATGAATAAGTAATATGTGACATTTAGTTTTTAAATAAGAAGTTTAATCTACGTAAAATCTAGTTAGTAGAAATTTACATTATAGTTGAAGTACATATTATTTAATTTTAAATATAAATTTAATACTTATGCAATTTTTAATTTCAAACAAATAGAGAGTGAAAATAATATTGTAGAAAAGGGAACATACTAATGCCTCTATTTTGAGAAATGTATTCTTCAAATAGACCTATTGAGGATGGAAGATAAACTTGGGCAGCTTTAGTTAATGAGTTTCTTCTCCAAGTAGATATACATGACTTATTATACATCATAGAAATGTGTAGACCATTCTTTGTTCTTGTGGCTATTGAGTTATGTATGTAAAACATCCATAAGGACAAATCAAATTTTGCAATGTAACTTGGCATAGATCCTTTAGTGCATTCAAAATTTATTAAACTCCTCATGTTTTTAAGTTGGAAAGTCTACGATTAAGCAATTAACTTCCACATGATTTATGTATAAAGTGCACAAGTACACATTTCACTCATACACAATTTGGACCAAAAATGAATGATTGACAAGAGATACAAATATTCAATGTACCAATTGATTCTTATATGATTAAGATACCAACTACATAATGGAGAACATTAAATCATATATGGTTGAGATTGAAAGTACATGATTGAGTAATAACTCATAAAGCAACTACAATACCAAATAGAAGTGTATTTATCAACCCACAAATTCTCGAGATGCTTAATGTGATTGTGTGTACATATTATCACTTAGTCACTTAATATGATTGCACTAAATCTTACTTTCCCTTAGTGACTAAATCTTAATTTCCCTTAGTAAATCTTATTAAGTAAATCATAGATTTACTTAATAAGAGTTACTAAGGGAAAGTAAGATTTACTTAGTCACTTAATATGCTAATATAGTGGACTAGATTTGTGCACTATATGGGACTTGGGGGGCGGGCTCCCAGTCTAAAAGATTGCCCAAATACATGCTCTAGCTCACACAAAACAAATAATAGTACTTGGTGTGGTTGCTAAGGTTTGAGAAGGAAGTGCACAAAATCTTATTTAACTAATTAGCCTTTGTCATTAGGATAGGCCCCTCTCTTTTGCAACAAGGCATATGTGGCTCCTACATAGTAGGATAGAGTTACCCTAAAAGAAATTGTAGAGTAGGTTCATTGCTTCCAAAATATGAAAGGAAAGCATCTCCATGCACCCATTTAATGTTTGAGATTTTATAGACATTTCTTGTATCACATGTTAGGAGGGATAAAGATCAATCAATGAGGGTATGACAAGGTTACAAGAGGGTTGCCAAACATGGATAAGGTATGGTTCTTTAAATGAATTGAAACATCTATAATGGCCATGTTTGGTGTGATCAATGTGTAATTGGGATGTTTCTTGTTTGCATTAATTTAAATGTTTATTGGTTTTACTACAAACATGCATGATGCATGGGCTCCCCTTATATGTCTTTATATATGCATGTATTCACATGTGCTAGCATGTGTATGCACTTGTGGTTGGTGAGTACATCAAATTATGAATTTGAGCATGTACGCTAGTGTGAGTTTTGATGTATGTACATCATGATTGTGTAAAAGAATACAAGTGATTTATGCACATGAATGAATTCTACTATCTAGTCTCTTTTGGTTTCTTAACATAGGGTTAGGTGAAGGTAGGTATTGTACAGTCACATGTGAACCTCTTACATGAGCTTGCACTAGCTTGGAAACTATATGATAGATCAAGATCATCAATATTACTTCCAAAACTTGTAGGTTTGTGATACACTTATTCCAAAAACAAATAGTACACTTTTGAAGTTTATGATTTGTAATTATTTCTATTCTTGATACACACAAAAATCAATACATATGCCTTTGTTGGAAGATGAGATACTTTATGACTGATCTAAGATTGGCACCTTCACATGGAGCCTCTTGTGTGGAGGAATATACAACCATTGGGAGGAATTTTGGACGTTGGGAAAGCTCAATGGCATGATTGCATCCAACTAGCATGATGTGTACATGTGCGAGTACATTCTCTCACAGTTACTTAAATATCGTTTCTATTGTTCCCACATCATTATGTTATAATATATTTGCATCATTCTAGATAGTGATTAAGATAGGAAACAAAAAAAGGAGAGAAATATTCAAGTACAAGTTAACCTAAAATTGATCTAGGTCTAGCTATTTAGTAGCTTGAACATCACTAAAAAGAAAGGCTACCACGACTTCTATTATATAATAATATGGGTAGCTTAATGATGAAAAAAGCTACTATGAGATGCTCTACGACATAGTTATTTTGAGCATAGCTTGAACAAGAATTTATAGACTACAGAAAAGATTAATCTCATGAATATATCTTTTATTTGATTCTATCTCATGATTTGTAGCCTTTGTGTATGATTCAACCTCTCTTGAATATTAGGCACATAAAAGGTAGGTAGGTTGCTTGTGGAGTATCCTCCCACAATATCATTTCAAGCTCTATTCCAAATTCAAGTTATTTGTTTCCCCATCTCTTCCTAGATTCTTTTTCTTTTTAATCCTCTTCCATTTCTCATTTTGTGAGCTGTAGGAAGAGCTTGGTTCTTACACCTCTTTTGGTCTCTTTATCTTTTCTTTGCCTCCTTCTACCTCTCAATTTGAGCCTTCTCTACATTCTTGGATTGGAGACTTTCAATGAACTAGGGTGAGGCGAGGATCAAGGAGTTGGAATAGTTCAGAAGAGTCCCCCCCACCGTGCATGCACATTAGTGATAGCCACATTTTTCGGAGGTATTTGCAATCATTCCCAAACATTACAACCTTCTAATTCCAAAACATAAGTGATAGCCACATGTCAAAAAAGTGCTGAGAAGAAGTAGCAACATGTCCTTCTAATTCTTCCCTAAATGATGCTACAATAACATGGATGCAATCATCCATTTCCAGGATATTTATTCCATATTTATCTTTCTTCATAAATTGTGTCTCAAGAACATGGCTATAGATTTGGGAAACCATGCCATCATTATCATCATGCTAATGTGTTGATTTTCCACATATACATAAAAATAGACCAAGAAAAATCGTTGTACTTGAGAATATCATGGTTCAAGGGTCAAGTTCAAGTTACTTTAAATCTTATCAAAATATTGCCTTTTGTTCAAGCTATAGCCAAGGCCCTAGATGTAATGTGATCTAATTTATCCTTAACTACATGTATGGAGAGGCTTAGTGCTTTCCAAAGGATATTGTCCTTGTAAAAATTAGCCTTGAAGTGCTTAAAACTAGAAATATATAAAGGTTAGAGCTTGTGAGATGTGTGTGATGATGTTTATGCCACTCTTGAGCTTTTTATACCACCTCAATGGTATGTGGCTTGCACTTTCCATCAACAACTAGCAAGTTCTAAATTGAGGGGGATGGAGGCTTGGGTGTTGTAGTCCTAGAATGTTCCATCCATGCCTCAAATAGTTGCTCAATCATACATGCTTTATTTTGCATTGACATGAAATCTCCATCTATCATATTCCATCAAGTATTTTTGCATGCCTTTGCTCCCTTAAGAAATGTAATTAGCTAAAAGGGGTCTTCTAGTAACACTACTCAATGAAGAGTCATGAGCCATTCATGATGTCTAGTGTGATGTCATAAAAGACTTTTGAACCCTTACAAACTAACACCTGCATACCTTTGTCCTTATTGCCTTGCACTCTTGTTTCATCTACATTCCAAATGTTCTCCAAAGGGTAATTATGTAGATTATACATGGCTTGTAAGTTGTCAAGAATTTCATTACCACTTTTGGATGAAGAGACTAATTGCCCTTGATTTTTCTATGTTTTTGTTACAACTATATATATCATCTCTCACTTGACTTGGGTCTCACCTATATATACTAACTCTACATCAATATGAATCATTCTTTGGGAGCATGTATTGTGTATCTCTCTCGGACTCTCTCTCTCTCTCAACATGGTATCAGAGCTATGGATGCGTAGCAACAACAAGGAAGATAAGTTGTTTCATTGTTTATACTTGATTGAATTCTTTACACAAGTGATGATTTTATACATGAACTTGTTCAAATTAGAAGTATTAGTCAAAACCGCTTGTCAATCGGAGTTCTAGATCAAAAGTTATGACAGTTCAGGATTCAAGACAGCAATTCTGCTCGAATCTGCGATTCTTTATTTAAAACTGTAATTCTAATTACAGTTCGTTAATCCCCAATTACATTTTGTTAATCTCTCATCTTCGTTAATGATGTTGATTACGACAAGCAAACATCTTGCTATTTTTAGCAATGTTTTATTATCGTTCACGTTCTTTGCTCAACCGAAATAGCACTTTTCTTATATGCGTCATCTCGTCTTGCACAATACGCCTCTCTATTTCGGGCTTTCTTTTTAGTCACTCAATACTTTTCGTCGTTCTTACGTGCATCTCCCTATTTTGATTGTCATGTGTCTCAACTACGCTTGTCTTGATCATGGTTTGCAGATTCTGCGATCTCATCTTATTTGTTTTCTCTCGACATACAGGCATGGCCAATTGCGTAATTGTTAACGGATATTCGTCTGGCCAACGTTCAGTTCCCTTCTTCCAAGGACAAGGATTTCCTGGGTGGAAAGCAAAGATGATGCTAATTCTTGAAGGTGACGAATTATTTGATATTGTTTTGGGCGACCTGTCTTGCCCAGTTCAACCTATTGATGTGATGAATAACAATTTTGTGATTACTGATGGTCCATTATTTGAACAATGGAAAATTGATCATACTGATTGGATTCGTCATGACAAAGCGGCTCATCATTATATATTGTCTGCACTTCCTGACTCACTTATGTTGGATGTCTTTCATCTGGAAACCTCTCATGCTATTTGGGAGTATATTATCTCAACGTTTGAGAAGAAATCGGTCACCGAAATTTTATATCTCCAAACTTGTTTGAATGATGATGCTATGTCTGTCCAAGAGGATCCAATATCGTATATGGAAGCTATCAATTCGTCTCAAAGGGATCAATGGCAAGAAGCTATGCAAGCTGAGTACGATTCTTTAATCTCCAAAGGTACATGGATTCTTACTGAACTTCCCCCAAATCGTGTTCCTATCAAATGTAAATGGGTTTATAAAACCAAGACCAAAGCTGATGGCTCGTTTGATAAGTTCAAAGCACGACTTGTTGCAAAAGGTTACTCACAGATTGCAGGAGTAGATTATCAAGAAACATCTTCTCCCGTTGTGCGCTCCACAACTCTTCGTATGATTTTGACTTTTGCAACACTATTTGATCTAGAAATTCACCAAATGGATGTTAAAACGGCTTTTCTCAATGGATATCTTGAAGAAGAAATCTATATGGAGCAACTTGAAGGTTTTATGATTGCAGGAAAGGAGCATCTTGTATGCCAGCTTCATCGTGCATTATATGGATTGAAGCAAGCCTCTCGTGCTTGGTATATTAAGATTGATCAGTTCCTCACATCTAAAGGTTTTGATGCATGTTTTGCTGACCCAAATCTTTACATCAAAAGGGAGGACAAATATTTTATTATTCTTGCTCTATATGTTGATGATACTATTCTTGTGTCAAATAATATTTCTTTCTTGGATGCTATGAAGAAGCTTTTATCGACTGCATTTCAAATGGTGGATCTTGGTGAGATACATTCTTGTTTGGGTATTCAAGTTCAACGACACCGACAACAAGGCATTCTTCTTCTTCGCTAGATAAAGTTTATTAATGATATTGTTAAGAAGTTTGGGTTGACAAATGCGCACTCTGCCAACACTCCCATTCTTTCAAGCTCTACCAAGGGTACATCTACAACACGCAATGAAGAATCAGCCATTCATCAACCTTTTGCTAATCTTGTTGGTTGTCTTCAATTTATTGGTTTAAACACAAGATCAGATATTTTATTTGCAGCTAACTTTTTGGGACAATATCTTTCTTCCCCTTCCACTATTCATTGGAGTGCTGCAAAACGTATTCTTAAGTACCTCAAGGGTACTAAGGAATTTGGTCTTATTTATCATCGTCGAGAGGATTCTTCTTTATCTTCTTCAACTTCTCTTGACCTTATTGGATATACAGATGCTGATTGGGCAAGTTCACACTTATCCATGCGATCTACGAGTGGGAATTGTTTCTTTGTAAATGGATGTTTGGTTTCTTGGTCCAACAAGAAACAACGATGTGTTGCGGTTTCTACAACTGAGGCCGAATATGTTGCTACATCATTAGCAGCTCGCGAGCTAGTTTGGCTTCGACAACTACTTGCAGATTTGGGACATCCTTCATCATCTAGTACATCTCTTCGATGCGATAACCAAAGTGCTATTAGTCTTACCAAAGACTATATACAACATAGTAAATCAAAGCATATTGCTATTCATTATCATTATGTTCGACATGAAGTCAAGAAAGGTTCCATTATGGTGGAGCATTGTCCCAGTGATCAAATGGTTGCAGACATCTTCACAAAAGCTCTTAGTGAAGCTTGCTTTAGTTCATTAAGACATGCACTTGGTATTGTTCCAAGTTCTTGTCTCATTGATTGAGGCATGTATCATTGTATTCAAGAAAACTTTATAGTAAATCATTTTTGTATCGTAGGTATGTGTAGGGGCTCAAGTTTTTCCCTTGTTCTCCCCAAGGGTTTTTTCACTCGCAGCCAGAAACCTTTGTTTGAGTGGGGATGTTACAACTATATATATCATCTCTCACTTGACTTGGGTCTCACCTATATATACTAACTCTACATCAATATGAATCATTCTTTGGGAGCATGTCTTGTGTATCTCTCTCGTACTCTCTCTCTCTCTCAATAGTTTTCACTTACTCAAAAAGTAATTTGTGGATATCTCCTATAAAATACATCCCATCAAGCATTTATTTTATGCATTTGTCATAATTCAACAACCTTTAAGCTTAAGCACGTTAAAGAGACCAGGTGCCTAGTAATTTCTTGCATTTTCCAACTAAGAAGTTTTTTCTTCTCATCAATTCTAATAGTGGTTTGGATATTCAGTCTATCTAAGCATTTAGGGCTATTATACTCATGCCAAATTGCCTACAACACCATAGACATACCCTCATCATGTGAAATGGTTGGCTATACCATGTTTGAGTCCTTCAATGTAGATATCCTTTCTTGATCATGGGCATGGCAATTGGAGCATTGAAGAGTCCATATTCCTCCAAAATATATTGGTTTCTTTCTAGCATTGGGTGGTGGAGGAAGAGAAAATCGTTGGCTTGGTGTGAATGTATGCCTTTGAGTTCTTTTTTTGGTGATCCTTATGAAATTAATCCTCATGATGGCAAGAATAAATAGGCTATTATGTTCACAAACATAAGGGAATGTAGCACTCTTTTAGGTTCTCTCTTTATAAGGAAGAGGTACATGTAGTTTGCTTGGAACAAAAACCAAAACAAAGACAATGTTAAGATTGAGATAATAGTGAATACTCACAAATACAATGAGAATTTTGCAAAACACCACATTAGTTTAAAAATAATTCATATGTGAATTGAATTTATAGAAAAAAAAAGAGATACATAGGTAACATATAAGAATGAGGCATTAGAGAGCTAATAAGTGTACCACACTGAGTATGTATCAACTCAACAAGTGTGGATAATTTGAACAATCAACCCTCTTCTTTGGTGGGTTCACTAATGGTTTGTTTTGTTGACATTGTACAATGGAGATTGCTAATATTTTTCTCTCTTTACATTGTACAATAGGGTGCTAAGCTCTGTTAGAAAATGGAGATGAAAGATAAATAAATTCTTAAGTGGGAATAACCTTTAGCAATTTTCTTAATAATGTAGACAATACTATGGATAGGCTCTTGCAAGAAGACACTAGATTATGGGTAGTGCACAATGAAAGAAGCTTAATGTGTATCCCCTTGTAAGGACAAATCTTACAACCTTGTTTATCAAATGTAAGAGAGAGGATAGGAGAGAGAGAAAGAGGAGAGAGAATGAATGCAAAAGAGAGAGAAGTGCAGGACGAGAGAGAAATACTACAGAGAGGAGAGGAGAGAGAAAGAGGGTGATGAGGAGAGAGAAAGACTAGGAGTAGAGAGAGAAAGATAGGAAGAGGAGAGAGAAATGGCTAGTAGCCATGGAAGGACATGAGAGAAGGTGAAGAAGGTGAAAGGACATATGTATATTCATAAAAATGGTACCATGTCAATGTCCTTCACACCTTTTATACCTAGGTCAGTGTGACACTAGGTATTTCCCTCCATTACAATCCATCCCTGCTTGGATGTTTTTGTCCCAAAAACAAAGAAAGGAGGGACTTATTACATGGGTAAGAAAATTGTAGTGGAGAGGATATGGGACTCTATGCAGGTGTACAAAGATATTACAATCTCCAAATCTTTATATGGTAGGTTATGTATATGGCTGCAAGCATACTATCAGATGCATACATCAATTGTGGAACCATAGGATGATGACTTGATGCATTCTTCTACAATCATGAATTGCAACCTGATAGAATAACCATGCTGTCTTGCAGACCCTGCTGTAGAAAAACTGCCATAATTTTGGGTAGGCTGAACCAAACCAAGCGTTTAATAGCTTCGTAGAAAGCTCTTTTAGTGTACTATCAGCTGATGTAAGTGTTACATATCTGTAAGCAATTCAGAATTTTAAAGAGCTCAAAAGAAGGAGCTAGTAGGAAGCAGACTGCAGTGAAACATGGCACTTAACTTGCATCCTTTGCATCCAAAGATCATGTAACGTGCCCGCTTGTCTGCTTGCGGGACACATCATAGCAACCCATCAGGAGGAGGGTCTAGAAGGCTCCACCTGGCACTCGCAAGGAATGACACAGGGTTTGAGATCTAGGTTTTCCCAAGTCTTCCCCGAGCGAAAGTGTCCAGCCGTTCCCACTTGGGCTCGACCTGAGGTCAGGGTTCCTTCCTTATCAGCAAAGTCTCTAGGAAGGAGCTAGTGTCGAGCTCCAGTTGTACCACCTTTCGTAGGGACAACAGAGACAAAGCCATTTCAAGATGCAATTGGTTCATGGAGAATGGGGAAACGAGAGGGATGGGAAGCTCAACCTCTCTCCCGTATGGCCTAGCCCCATTCCTTTTCCCTAAAACAGAATAATCTGAAAATTCTACATCTACTGACACTAGGTCTTCATTGTCTTATTATCTCATCATTTGAGAAAAGTTCCCAGCTCACCGATACCACCCTTCCGTAGGATGGACCTAAGTCACGTCCATCGCACTTTCCTCATTTTTCTTTAGTTATCTAATTACCTAACACATTACGTTTTGACATGCAAAATCAGCTTCCTTAATTAAACAAATTATTCACGGGTTCCTTCACATAAATTAGGCACTAACACAAAAACAATGCCAAGCAAGTTCCTTTTTTTCTAATAACTGCTCTTAATTTATTTAAAAAAATCATGGAGTATATCCAATATCACACTCGAAGGCTAACCCGACAATCTACAGGATTGCTGCTCCAAGTTCCGCCCCTTGACTAGTACACAATGTGCATGATAAAGGTGGTTTAGGAGGATTACTTGTAGCGGTTACTCTCCTCTTCTTCTTTTCCTCCTCTCCTTCTACTTTCTTTCTCTCTCTCTTCTTCTTCTTTTTTCTTACTCTCCTACATCTCTCTCCCTCTCCTTCTCTCTTATTTCTCTATTCTCCCTTACTCCTTCTCCCTCTCTTTCTCTTCTTCTTCTCTTCTTCTACTACTTCACTCCTCTCTCCCTCTACCTCTTCTTCTTCTTCTTCTTCTACCTTTCTCCTTTCCCTTCTTCTTCTCCTCTCTTCCTTCTCTCCCTCTTCTTCCTCTTCCTCTACCTCCTCTTTCTCTACCTCTCTCCTCCTCTTCTTCTACTTCTCTCCCTCTACTTCCTCTTCCTCTACCTCTCTCCTACTCCTTCCCTTCTCTCTTCCACTCCTTCTTCTCACCTTCACCTTCTCTCTCCCTCTTCCTCCTCTTCTATCTCTCCCTCCTTCTTTCTCTTCTCCCACTCCTCCTTCTTCTCTCCCACTTCTTCTCTTCTTTCTCTCCCTCTTTCTTTTTTTCTTTTTTTTCCCCTTCCACTTCTTCTCTTCTCTCTCTTCACTCCTTCTCCTTCTCTTCTCTTTCTCCCTCCTTCTTTCTCTTCCACCTCCTCCTTCTTCTCTCCCACTTCTTCTCTTCTCTCTCTCCCTCCTTCTTTTTCCTTCCCACTCCTCCTTCTTTCTCTACCTCACTCCTTCTCCCCTCACGGCCTGAACTGGTGGCAATCAGGGAGGTGGTGGCTTTGCTTGGAGGACCTTGCGAAGGGTCTCATGACGACTAGTAAACGGGGGGGAGGGGGAGGGTTGACTATCGTCGTAGGCCCATGGCCGTTTTCACAGATGAGGGGGAGGGGGGGGAATGCCACTCAGAGGGCCTAGCGGCACCGCCAGCAAGGAGTGGGGGAGAACCTTTTGTCGGAGGCCCAAAGGTCCTGCACAACTGCTAACAGAGGGGGTTGACATAAGGGAGGGGGCCTGTATCCTCTGACGGCCGTCAAGCGAGGCAATAGAGCTGACGGGGGAAAGGGGGGCGACGTGCAGACCAGCATAGCCTCCTCTGTCTCTCTCTCTCCCAGGGGAGGGGAGAAGCCTCCATATAAGGGGAGGGGAGGAGGTAGGTGGCATGGCCACCCCTCCACATGGAGACTACATGCCTCCCCCCCCAATCATCCCCCCACTCCCACTCTCTCTCCCCCTCCCCCGATTGCTGTCGGCGGGGAGAGAGGGGGAATTAAGAAAATTTGAACTTAATGATTAAAAGAAAAAATTAAATTTCCTTTTCTTAAAATTCTTAGGGGAGGGTTCCTATGGCCCATTACAGATCATCATGAAGATATGAGGATTAACCAAGATGCTTACTGACCTACATAGAGTTTTTAACACCCTTTTGTCCACCTGGATCAAAGGGAAAAGTGACATCACTGCCATGCATCGAATCATTGTCCTCCAAGACATAGATGTCATCATCCATCAAATCAAATGTATGTGCCCCTTAGGCCACAAAATCATAAGCAACTGAACCAAATACTGCATGATATGCATAACCTTCCTCATGCTGATTGTCTTCCTCATACTGGTCATGATCTTCATGATACACTATGTCATCCACTTGTTCGTCTTCCTCTTCATTGTTCTCTTCATCTAAAAGATCTAAAACAATTGCTAGTTTAGCATTCCTTTTTCTACATGTATCCTTGTGATTGGAGGACATAGGTTTAGCACATCGGTAGCATAGCCCTTGAGCATGCAGTTGTCTTATATCAGCATGGGTGAGAAGCTTTCCTCAAGTAACATCATGATGTCCCCAATGATGCTCATGGTGCTGATGTACATAAGCATGCTTCTCATAGGAACCATGTTGTTGTCCATAGGGACAATGTGGTTGAGCATATGCATTTGCTTCCACTGATGTTTGCTGCTCACGTACATAAGCACACTGCTCATAGGAACCATGTTGTTGTCCATAGGGACAATATGGTTGAGTATATGCATTTGCTTCCACTGATGTAAATCTTGTTCTCTTCTCTGGTTCTGCTTCTTCAATTGCAAGCAATTGATTAAATTTATCAAAAAGTGTGGCAAATTTGGCATTGAGATTTTTCCACCCCAATATGTCTTCACAGTATGTCTCAGCACAGGTGATTGCATTGCAATTTGCATACATGCTGCCTACTAATGTTGCTCACTGTTGCTTTAAACTTCAGACCACATAAGCAACTATTGCCCACTACTGCTTCAAGCCTTAGAACTGCTGCTCTACTGAATCTGCTACTACTGCTAGTATGTCTACATCTAGTGTTGATGGAACCAAGACTAAAATCTAGAGTATTCCACTGCTACCACTTGCATTCCACTGCATTCTCTGCCACTTATGCTGCTGTTGTTGACCTTGTATAGGTAAGCCATGACTTGGCAAAGAACCTGAAATCTGCCAAGCTAATGAGCTTTCCAATGTTTGTAAATAGTACTAGAAGCGTCCACTCTGGAAGATACTATGGCAAATCAAGCAAATAAAGAAGGAACTACAATTCACAGCCTAGTAAGTCCTGGAAAGGAGCCTGAAATCAGTTCTCACACTCTGGAACAATATTGCTATGATGAAGCCCTGAGTTCAGTTGAGAGCAAGGCATTTGTCTCAATACAATCATCCAACCCCAACCTTCTAGACCAGTCCAGAATGTTTCTATAAATGCTCCCTACCAAAAGGGGTCTGAAATCAGCTATTTATTCCAGTCTGCACTTTACAATGCACTTAACTGAAGTCTGCACCTTGGCTTGAGGCAACTGGCAAGTATCTGCACCTTCTCTCAAAATTGTTTGATAGAAGTTATTCCTCAGGACCAAGACATTGTATGTCTGAAAATTGGACCACTAAGAGGCCTTGTAGAGACTGCAATCGTCCCTTAATCACAGCAACAACCACTTGAAGATTACGTCACTATAGTAGAGCCATTTGCTTCCTTGCAAACTCAACATCTATATCTGCAATGCTATCATCAAGGCTATATATTTGAAGTGTGATCAATATAACTAGTAAGTGCATAGCAGATGATCCCATGTTCTTTCCCAACATCAAACTTCAAACATTTCCAGTTACTTACAGAGCACAGAAGCAAGAGTTAATATCCAGAAAGAGTCTTGAAGAGGGGCTAACTATCATTACATTGAGCTTTATTCTCTGGTTTGGGGACCACAGCCTCCAATTGGATGCACTACCACCAGTGTAGTACTGCCTAGACACACCCACCGTACACTCAACACACAGAGCTAAATTGATTCATCATCAAGATAGACATCACCATAAGAGCATTGGTCTCCTATGCTAAATCATGGCAATCCTTGACCACAATATTTGGGTCCTATAATGTGGAACTTGACAACACCTAAAAACATGCCATCTATTGCAACAATTTTTTGGCAAATTTGTATATAAGTGACACCCTTCTACCATCTTTTTACATTAATTTAATGCAGATGCGGTGTTGGTAGTTGCTATCTTTGGAGGCCGTGTCCTTGTAGTCTAGCCAGGAGATGTTGGTACAAGGAAGTTCTTATACGAGAGGAAGGTGGAGTTTTAGACAAAATCTGATAGGTTTACTTAGTGAATCTCAGCTATGACTGATTAAAATTTTCCTGTAGGGATTATTATCACTTAGAGGAGATAAGACCTTGTTACAAATTAGGAGTTTTTGGGGAAATTTTAGAATTGGCAAGGTCTTGACAGGTTGATAGGATATCTTAGTATTAATCTAAGGGATGGGGGATTTCACTAGTTATGCTACCTCCTACCTCCTAAGGATTAAATTCTTTATGAAGAATACACAGCATCATGATTGTGATTATTGTCTACAGTAATACTGCAGTGATGATCAAGGGGTGATCATTACATCATTGGTGATTATTATGGAGATTTCTTTTGAGGAGGTGTTGAATATAAGGTAATTGGAAAGCTTGAACTTTTTCGCAACCAACATAAGATTTTTTCAATGAGACAGTCAAATTGTCAAGGCCAAGAGTATTAGGGGACTTTTGGTTCATATCCCTACCATTAGTGTAGCATAATATCTCTTGCATTGAGGGTCTTCATCATTGCCCATGTTTCAGGATTCTTTACTTGACTGAGGATAACATGTGAAGAATTGAAAGTCTGAAGAATTGCACGAGGTTTGCAAATTGGAGATGTTCTTTTGAATATAGGTTAATTAATTGAAAGATTTTAGAGTGAGTAAAATGAAAAGAAAAGAAAAGGAGGCTGTTGTATTTCTTACGGGAGCAAAATATGGGGCGTCGACCCATAGTCCCATCTGCCCTTCCACCCTCCAATTGTAGTATCCCTCTACGCCTAAAGAAAAGTCATTATCTCCATGTCGTCCCAATATAAAAATTGAACCATCAATGAAGATCAAGGCATGGACATTAGAAGGTGTATTTCTAACCAGATTCAAGAGGTGGTCTTAACAAGGACAGAGTACTCCAAAGGGGGCATACCAGGCAAAGACCGGATATACCACTGCAAGATCAAGATCCTACAAGAACCATGCACTTGGAAGAGCTCAAGAGGAGGACTTATTTCATTAATCAATGCCAACAAAATCTCTCAGATCATTTACTTTGATGTATACATTTATGTTCCCAAATTCTCTCAAAAATGTAAAATGATTGTAAAAGTGGCTAATGGATAAGGCATTTGACATCTTGTATAACACTTGGTCACATGGGAGGATTCTCAATTATTTCACAACTGGTCCCCCATGCATGCCAGGTGTTAGGGGCTAAAAAGGACACCACACTAATGAATGTAAATGCCCCTTTATGTGGTGCCAAGGGTCGCAAATTTGGTCTTTGGAAATGAATTGAGGAAAAAAAAGAAAATTAGAAGAAGAAAGAGGCCGTTAAAAAAACGATCATGAAGAAGAAGAAGGGAGCATTGGATTTCGAACGATGCCTGCTGATGATGACGAATGTGGAAGAAGGGGGGCGCCATTTCTGCGGACGAATTTGTGCCTCTTAGGCTGTAATTCATTTATGAGACCAGGGGGGTGCCATGAGAGAGAGAGAGAGAGAGAAAACTGCGAGAAAATATTTGGGGGCCGAAGCCCTTCATTTTCTGAAGGCGGACGATTGGGTTTGAGCCATGCATGGCGTTAATTCTCCCTCTCTAATTTTATGTGCGATTCCACTGAAGTGGGTCATCTGTTCTCTTTCATTTGATTGGTCAAAATTGTCACCTTGTCTTAAGTGTTAGAGAACGATTGTTCTCTGAAAGACAGACATAGAGAGAGAGACAATGGGGGAGACGGAGGTGGAGAAAAAGGCAGGGCTGCAATGGTTGATGATGATGTTGATCATGAGGGTGGCGATGGAAGTGCGCTGGAGCCTTGGCCATCCCTCCTCAATATTGTAGAGAGAGAGAGAGGTTTTGAATCACTATTCGTCTACAATCTCTATCTTCTTCTGGATCATCCTCACCACCTTCTTGATCATCATCGCCATTCCTCAATATTCAATTACCATCTTTTACCTCTAAAACATAAATGCACATGATAAGAAAGATAGAGAGGGACAAGGAAGATTGCATGGCGCCTAGTAAAGAGGGAAAGAAAGAAAGCATTTCCAACATCAAAACACCATCACCATCAAATTGAAGATCATTGCCATGTCTTCCCTCTAAACATGGAAATGGAGCATCAATGTAACCACATAATCAAAGATCATAGGTAGGAAGAAGAATTTCTTCTCTTCTAATGGCTCTTCTTCGCGCGCAATTTGGTGCCCAGATTGATAGGATATTGCATTAGTATCCTCCCTCTTCATACATCGCCATTACTTCAAGGGAGAAGCTATGGTATTAAAGCTTTCAACTAAAAGCTTAATCTATAGTTCGTAAAGATCATTCATATTGCTATAAAGGGAATAGCATCTGGGAAATTGTGGGGAAGCAAAACAAAATGATGAGCTCACATTTGATACGACTGGCTAGAAGATAGACACTAGCTGGACTGCAGGAGGACACGGTCTCCAAGGACGTGACGACGACCCGCGGTTTAATACGTAAGTGTTTTAATTCGTTTATCTAAAATAAATGATATAGTGTGAGTAAATGTTCAGCTTAATATTTTAGGAAAATGCCTTGAAACCTTTTTTCCTGTGCTGAATGATTGTCTATATTTATGTGCATATGAAATTATTTTCTAAAAATAAAAAATAGTGAAAAATGGTTTAAAATTGACATATATGAATTTTTACAAACATTTTGGTTGATCCAATATGATTTGTGATATTTTTTTGATAAAGGCTATGTCTTTAGTAATTTAATAAAAATTTTCACAATATTTAGAGGCTATTTAATATATTTAAAAATTCCAAAATGGTTATTTTTAAAGAAAAATCATAGTTTTCATTTAAATAAAATGTGTTATTTATCAATGAAAATTATGGATTCCTAGTGAAAGGCTGAAAAGATAGTTTCTGAGTTATTAGTAAATTTTTGTAAGGATTAAAAGAAAAGAAATAACAATTTAATAATGTTTTCCTTAAAGGAATGCTTGCGTTAAGATATGGTGTTTTGGTTTTGATAAATAGAGATTATCCGTGGTGTGAAAATTCATAAAATATGGGAAGGTAAGAATAAGGAGCTTAATAATACTTTGTAATAATTAATAATGTCAGATTTCAGCTACAATATTTGGTTTAAATTAAAAGCAACATAAAAATTAACAATTTAATGATTAGATGGCATGGGATGGTCTCAGCGTCTATATTAAATTTTTACATTTTATTTACATTTACAAAAATCTGATGATTGCAAGAATTATGAGTGGAGGGCCACTAGGATTAACTGATAAATTAAAGGGAAATATGGGGATTTAAAATAAACTATATATGCGTTTATGGTGGAGTGTAGAGAATACCTGTTTTCATTCTGATTGGTATTTAGTAAAGAAGAAGAAAGAAATGATGTTATTCTCGCAAAACAAATTAATTATCTAAACATTAAAAAGCAACAACGAATTGCAAACGGAGAGGGGAAATGTTATAAGGAATTAAAATTATGGGTTTATGCTACGTTAGGAAATGTGTTTTGAATGTTTGCTATCACTTAAATAAATAAAAAGAATTAATTTTAATCAGTTGAAGAAGAGAAATATAAAAATGAATTTAAATGGAGATATTTGAATAGACCCAAGGGATCTATACCTTGAAACAAAATTCTTGGATAAACCGCCTCTGGTATGGCCGGAGAAATTTATGAGGAGCCGCTCCTGAAAGATGGAGGGAAACTGTAGTTATCCTAGGTTTAGCGTTTCAGTGCCCAATATAAAGACCTAGTTGTAAAATTTTAAAAGAAAGAAAGTGTGAAATTAAGTATGTTTACTAGAGTTTAGATATCTATAGTTGGACTATTACAAACAAACGTCGTAAATAATGGAAGGCTAAACCAAATTAGTATAGTTAGTGGTAACAATCACTTGTTTAGTGCAATAACTCTTAGGAGTTGGCTTGCCGACCTGGTTAAAAGTGGCTTGGTCTTTGGCCAGTCAGAACTCCATAAAAAGAGAGAGGACAGGAGAGAGAGAAAGAGGAGAGAGAATGACTGCAAAGAGAGAGAAGTACAGGAAGAGAGAGAAAGACTATAGAGAGAAGAGAGAATTTGTACTTCATGGAATATCTGCTATGGAGTCAATAAATGTAGAGAAAGATTTTACGCAGATACTTACACAAATCTATAGGGTGGTGAGCAAGAAGGCTCTTGATGGTGGAGAGGATCCTAGTGTTGGTCCTACTCAAGGTTAACCTATTCTTGTTGACAGTAATGTAGCCACAACAACAAGAAAGTTGGGTGTTGTTCAACCCTGTGTATCAATAGTTCACACAGGAGTATCATTGCTTGTGTATCACACTGCATCTCTGACCAGCATGCCCAACACCACCAATTGTCATGAAAGGGTCTTCACACACCCTGCCCTAGAAATGCATTATTGTTAGGCCTGTGCTTAATTATTCTTGCACCATGATATGAAGTTCATGTCACAGAAGCTCCTCTACTGGTCCATTGTCTTCAAGCAAAGAAGGCTCAGGAAGCTGTCAACATCATCGATGCACAGGAGACCACCTAGTGCTGGATCAAGAAGTCTGCTTGTTATTAGTGACTTTTGACAGATGCAGACAGGTCAAGGTATTTCAATGCCACAATATGACAGCCATACAGGTATGGCACAGTCTCAAGGTGTAGTTGGTGCTATTATTGGGGAACTAAAGCCACACGTAAGATCTTGAAGAGGTCAAGCAACCGATCCCCACAGTATTGCTGAGCAGCTCCGGCGGGAAAGGATAGCAGAACGAATGAAGGCGCTTCAAGAGTTGGTTCTGAATTCTAATAAGACTGACAAGGCATCAATGCTTGATGAAATTATCGAGTATGTTAAGTTTCTGCAATTGCAAGTGAAGGTCCTTAGTATGAGCAAGCTTGGAGGTGCTGCAGCAATTGCACCACTTGTTGCAGATCTACCTGTTGAGGGAAAGAACACATTGGTAGCAGCAGCATTAGGCCAAAACTCAGGGTCTTCTCAAGATGCCATGGCAATAGCTGAACATGAAGTTGCATGTTTGATGGAAGAAGATATGGGCATGGCCATGCAATACCTTCAAAGCAAGGGCTTGTGTCTCATGCCCATATCATTGGCCACAACAATTTCAACTACCAATTCAAGCCAAACATCAAACAGTCAGGTACAGCAAGGACTTGGCAACAGCAAATAGTTACAAATGGGAATGCTATCTTCATTCCTTGCACACAGCAACAGTGTGGCTGCAAGCTTGGTTGTGCCATGTGCTACAGCGACATATGGAATTAATGCCTCAAATGTGCCTGTGGCCATGATACCCAAAATGGGGATGTTCCATTGCAACACTGTGAGAAGCTCAAGAAGAAGCACACCAGAGCTGTAAAGTGCTTGTTCACTACCAAGAACAGACGATCCAATGGTTGGATCACAACCAGTTAGCTCGTTCTGAGGATTTTGATGACCAGATGAAGGGGCTAAAGAGCATCTGCAACCCCATCATTGGGATGGGATTTCTGACAGAGACTTCCCTTCTTCACCTAGACTGCATGGGGTTTAAGGGGGCCTCTCTCAACTACGCCAGTTCTTGCTGTTCATTGCCTCTGTCCTTCAAAATTGCTTAATGGCTGCTACAAAAAAGCCCAAGAGCAACAACTGGGTAGGTGATGCTACCAGGGATTCTGAAGTAGAGCCACTGAATATCTAGACTTCTCCACAAAAGAAACTCGTGGACCAAGAAACAGTGACCAAGAAACATGCTATAGACATGACAGAATGAGGTTCAGGAATTTACTTTGTGGCTGAGATTTTCTGACACCTCAGGCAATGGGAAAGCCTTACGTTACTCATTCCAAGTTGCGGAGTTGTGGAAGATAAACATCAATCGGTCTAATTCCTGCACAAGATGAAACCTCTGAGGAAAGTGAATCTGACAAAGAAGAAGCAAAGCTTGTGAAACCATCTGTAACTGCGCCAAATGTGAAAGCACCTCCTGCAAAGATTAGTACTACCAAGAATGGCAAGCCATCTAGCAAGCAAGAAATTTCTTTAGAGAGCGAGGACTCTTCTGAAAGTGATGAGGAGCCGGCAAGGCTTGCTACCAAACAAGCCTCAAAAGCTGTTATTACAACTGCTACTAAGAAATGGAAAAAAAAAGCAAATAGGAGAGCTTCGATGATGAATCTTCAGAAGGATGCCTCTATAACACAATATCTAAAGCCAAGCAAGTAATAGAAGGCTATAGATCACTAGAAGAGACCTCCCTTCGATTGAATGCCTTGCATTCGTAAAAAATTCCAGTACCAAATGAGACTCCAATTTTCAACAGGAGCTAGGGGAGGCAATCTTCATAGACAATGGTCAAAAGTTTGTAAAAATTTTGTGCATTGCCTTCCTCACTAATGGATAAATTTTGACAGTGTTAGCACTTCAACTACAGGTAGAAATGGCCTCTCCTTTTCTAGGTGAGAAGGCCCTTATATCTGTGCTGTCTAAAGAGCATGCTATAGATCTGCCATTTTGAAGACAAGAAACCACAAAAATGCTCCTACAGATCTGCATTTTTGAAGACAAGAAACCATTGTTTGTGTTGTCTAAAGATCCTGCTACAGATCTGCCATTTCGAAGACAAGAAACCATAGAAATGCTCCTGCAGATCTGCCATTTTGCTATAGATCTGCCATTTTGAAGACAAGAGACCACAGAAATGCTCCTACAAATCTGCCATTTTTGAAGACAAGAAACCATTCAAATGCTCCCTTTGCCTAGACAACAGATTGTGATACCGAGATCAAGAAGTTAGCCTACCTGCAGTTTGTGAAAATTCTAGGAGTTCACTTCAAGAGGCTGGCAGACAGATTTGCGTGTTTGAAGACCTTGATAGCGAGCTGAGTGCCATCTGGAAAGAAGGATCTGTAAACTGTTGCAAACCTGCCTTTCCCCAAGACATGGACAGTGTCAAAGAAGCCTTTGAGGTAGGGAAGCAAAAATCCAGGGGAGAAATGAAGGTCTAGGAAGTATACTCCATGGAAACCACAGGAAAGCTTAGGAGAAGAAGAAGAAGACTTCTTTTACAAAAACTAACTGCAACCAAAGCCTTCACTAACTCTTGTAACAGCCTCTTTTGACACTGGTCCCTTCAAAATAGCCTGTGAATGAAAAATGACCTGTTAATTTTAGTGATCGGACTCCATTTTACCTCCAACTTCTGAGAATGCCTTCAATGCAGCCTGTCTTCTCCTTGGGAATGTCCACTGGTTAATGCACTACTACATGTAAGTCTGTACCCCTAGTACTTGTCTGCCATAGATGACCTGATTAAAGAAATAGGAAAAATTAGTTGAAATGTAACCAAACTGGGATCAAGAAGCCTAAGCTCTGATACCAGTGTAAGAGAGAGGACAAGAGAGAGAGAGGAGAGAGAATGACTGCAGAAGAGACAGAAGTGCAGGAAGAGGAGAAAGACTACAGAGAGAAGAGCGAAGGAGAGAGAAAGAGGGTGACGAGGAGAGAGAAATACTAGGAGTAGAGAGAGAAATACAGGAAGAGGAGAGAGAAATGGCTGGCAGCCATGGAAAGATAGGAGAGAAGGTGAAGAAGGTGAAAGGACATATGTATATTCATAAAAATGGTACCATGCCAGTGTCCTTCACACCTTTTATACCTAGGTTAGTGTGACACTAGGTATTTCCCTCCATTACATCAAAGATCAAGCTTTTGCAAAAAATATGGGAAACAAAGAGATGCATTGTAATAAGATAGTCATTGCATTAACATAAGTTTGTAATTACGCCATATATTGGGTAAAGCTAGGTAATCACTTATTCAGAAAAAGAGTTTGGAGATATTATTAATTTATAGCGATCACATTGCATTGTACTCACTAGGTTGATTTATTGCATGTCAATAAAGTTGAATGGGAAGAGTGCATCTATGTTCTCATCTAAAGAGGATAATGTAATTTTTAGTGAGACCTTACACCTATTAAAAAAATTAATGCTATGATCTAACATAAGCATTAATGCATATTTTTAGGTCAATCTTTTATTTTCTCAATAATATTGGTATAAATGGATTTTTTGACACGTTGCTTGTTCTTGTATGTGGTAGGCCAAGGTTGGATGGATAGAGTCTAATTTTGTATTGTAATTGGGCAAGAGGAGAAAAAATTTGTACTTGAATTATTGCACTTGCTAGGACCAAAGAGAGGGCAAGAAGTTACTAGTTTTGTGATAGGCCCTTGATAGGAAGAAGGGTAGTTAGGCTTCTAATGGGATGGCTTCTAATGTATTAGTTATACTAGTAACACATATTAGTTATGTAAGGATCATGAGTCCATATTTTGAGCAAGAGACATGTTTCTATTTAAGTATGCTTTGCTCTTCAAAGTGCTGTGGGGTTGACGCTAAATAGGCCTTCATTTTGAACTAAAAGAAGCATCATAGAAGGGGGACCTTTTTTTAATTTTCTTACCCTATTCATCAAGGGAATTGTTATGTATTGAGGTCTCATAGGTTTATTTTATGTAAACTCTTACTCTCTTATCCACTTAAGACCACTTAGATGTGACTTCTTCACGAATCAAACATACCCTTTCTTTATCCAACCTGTGAATATCCTTTTATAAAACCCTTTAGTGTGGAAAATTTCTCGGTGATAAATTATTAACATTAATCTTGTAGTAGAACATCCACTTTTGTGGCAATTTAAAGCCTTTATTAAAATTTGCATTTCTCATCAATGAGAAAGATTGAGAAGAAATGGTATTAGGAAAATGTGACCTATAGAATATAATAGTTGAATAAAATTTGAAAGGATCAAAACAACCTAAAAAGTTTATATTTCTATGTGCAGCTTTGAGATGATTTTCACAAAAAATAAAAAATATATCATGATTCTAATCAAAACATCTGATATCAAGCTAAAAATTTCATGACACGCACTTTGACATGTATGACATGCATTCTTGTTAAGAGAATTGCAATCAAATAAAAATTTTCAACTTCTTAAAGAGCACAAAATAGCATTGCTGAGCATTTTTTAACTAATTTTCATGTTCGTTTGAAAATTGAGTTCTTATAGAAAATGAGTTTCTAATTGAAGCTTGTTTCAAACCTTTTATTCTACTATCTTGCCATATTGTTAGAATCCCATCAAATTTTTGTATGTTATGCACATGTTTTTAAAAATATAGTAGAATAAGACCTAAGCCACTAAAGTGGCTTGGAACCATTTTGTGGAAAATTAAAATAATAGTATTAAAATCCATTGTATCAAATCCATGTGATACAGTTGTATAGTGTTGAGTCATCCTTATATTTTTTGATTATTCTATGATGCCATTAGTTTTAGATTGAAAAGTTTATGTATAATTTTAATCTAGCATAAAAATATTTTACAAATTTTTTGGCTACTTTAAGTTGAAAGTTTTCATTTGTCAAAGAGGAATGTTTGAGGATGTGCATGTCTTCTAATTATATCTTCTAGTATAGAAATTGTTATAAAGATATTTGTTTCATGCTTTAGAGCTTTTATTCCAAAACATTTAGGTAGGTGTTTGATAAAAGTGATATTTCCTTTCTTTCAACTTGATTCATGAAGGGGTTCTATGATATATGATTTGAATGTTTTTCATACTTCAATGGATGCTAGAGATCCTAATATTTTTATTTACAAGCTCTAAGGGGGTAACAACTGGGAAAACTTTTAAGATAGCTAGATATGCTTCTCCAAAGAAAAGGATTTAAAAAAATTTCTATGTCAAAACTAAGATACATCTTAAATTCAAGGTGACCAAAGAGGGGATAAGAGATAAAGTATTTTAGAAGTGATCTGGGTACATTGAATCTAGGTTCTTGTTTTGCTGATACATAATAAATCATGTTCTTAGATGTAGTATTATTTTTTAAGTTTTCTATCACTATGTACTATTCCATAAATCATGGTACTAATTTAATGTATAAACTTAATGTTGAAATAGAGGTATTTATATCTATTTATATCAAGTTTGAGAGCATATGTTGACTTATAATGTTTTGATTATCAATTTTAAGAGCTATTTATATGAAGTTTGAGAGTGTATATTGACGTACGAGATTTTGATTATCTTTAATCCTTAACAAGTAGTTACTTTTATTGTTGTTGTTTCCTTCACGATATCTAAAGTTTAAGATGTAGCATGAAGTGTGAGAATCCATCTCAAATGTTGGCCAGAAGGATGATCCTTCCTAAGAAGGTGCATTATGTGTTGATGATGCATTTCAAGGGTCACATTTGAGTTATGCAAGAAAATATAAATTATCTAATAGGATCATAGTATTACAATTACCTTTTTCTCCACTATAGAGTAATTTTTCTTACAATTGATTTAGTTTCTATTATAAAATATATTGGGCACCGAGGTTTAATTTCTATAATAAAACAACACTAATTCCATGAGTAGAAGCTTTTCTTTCACAAGATTTATGTATTAAAATCTAGGTAGATGAAATGAGCAATAAGGAATTTAATCAAATTTAAATTTTTTCATAAATATTTGTAAACACTCATCTATATATGGTTTTAATCTTCTTTAGAACATTCCATAGAATTGTAGGGATTTCTATGAATACTCATAAGAAATTATAAGACAACTTACTCACCTTTTTAGAATCTTTAAACTTGTGATAAATCTTTGGTTATTGTAGTCTGTTAGTTTGGTGAGCTCAAGGAATGGGGAAACCCATTATTAAGTTCATTCTAGTTATCTCATCCATACAAGACATGACAAAGGTGTGGAAGAAGTTTATAGTTTAGCAGAATTACACTAATGGTTGTACAGAAAGCTTGTCCCAAGAACTAAGAAGGATTAAGAATGTTTAAAATTTTCAAAGCAATGTAGCATTCAAAGAGAAAAGAAGGAAGAGATATTGGAAAATTTATAATGCAATAATTAAACATATTATGTGGACACAAGTTAGGGAAATATATGAAAATGATTAGATATCCACAACTAACATGTCCTCATCACAAGCCTCTACAAAATAAAATACATGAAACTTTTTCTAAAAATCTATACATAATGAAAGACTTGTTATATTTTATGGATATTTTTACAAATAAAATACTTCTCACTTTCAAAAAATATATTTTAGAGAAATATGGCAGTGTTATAATCTTTCACTTTCCTATTGTGGCCTCTTTGAAGATGACTTGGCATTATCCTTGATTTGTAATGATTGTTGCTTCTATTTCTAGCATTGATCTATATCTAAGTATGTGCTTTTTGGCATATTCTCCAACCAAACTTGGATCCTTGATAAAAAAACTTGTATAGCTTCTCACTTATCCACAAACGTTATCTTCTATATGTTTCATTTGATGGTGTTTATTCAAATGTTATTGTTAAATATAGTATACGCGTTAAACTAGTTGGAAAAAATCACATCTAAAAGTAAATTTTGTCATGCCATAATATTTTCATGTATGGAACTAGACCCATCAATAGTGGCAAAAATATGTGTTAATAGAGACTACAAACTAGGTGTTTTCTCTATACAAACCTACTATAAGCCCTCGTGATCATGGAATCATACACATTCAAAGATATAGTAAAGGAAATGTTTCACAATAGCAAATAGAGAATTTACCTTTTTAGCTCGATTGAAGGAAGAATCCTTTCTCTTCACCACAACTAACTCCTCTCCTCTCTCTCTCTCTCTCTCTCTCTCTCTCTCTCTCTCTCTCTCTCTCTCTCTCTCTCTCTCTCTCTCTCTCTCTCTCTCTCTCTCTCTCTCTCTCTCTCTCTCTCTCTCTCTCTCTCTCTCTCTCTCTCTCTCTCTCTTTGTGTATGTTTGTGTCTATTTATGTGAGTGTTTTTGTTAGCTTCCATCTTTTCATTTAGAATGAAAGTTGAAAAGAGAGGTTGCATGATTTTTAAATTGGATGTGCATCAAAATAAGTGTTTATAGGGTCCAAAAATTAACTCTCAATAAAAAGCATGTCAAAATTTATGTGGTTACACTTGTTTTGAATCAAAGGTGTCCCACATGATTATATTTTAACTTTTAGGAAAATTAAATGTGATTGTTAACGCATGTCACACATTTGCATCTTTGGCCCAATTTTCTTGTAGTGATTGTATACCTCGAATATGCAACCTCTAGAGAACTCCCATTTCTTTATGCTTACATTAACTCCCTCATTTGTAGCTCTTCATAACTCTTTGTGCAACCACCACAGGGTCATGAATGTGGGCAACACTTGCAAGCTCTCTAGATAATGCACATGCCATGTTTTGATGCCAAGAGACATATTCCACGGTGGATTTCGTGAAATTTTTATTCCACAGTGGATTCCATGAGGTTTTATGGTGGATTCCATAAAACCCTATTTATTTTCCAGGGCTCGTACACAAGGTGGATTCTTTGTGTGAGAAGTTGACGGGGACGCCTGTCCTTTTCAAGTGTCATGTTAATTTAATGTGCATGTGGGTGATTCTGCAAAATACATATTTAAATTAATGGACGTTTATGAGTTAAGAGTGCACTCGTATTAAATTAAGGTTAGGATAGAAGTCTAACATATTTATTAAATTCAGTTGATGTGTAGAGTAGGCAGCAGTGGTGGCATTAGGTAGCACTAGTAGGCAATATCATGTATTTCAATTACCTAGAAGAAATTATCAAATTTTGATGGACACGCATCTTATTATTAAAGGCGTGGTGCTAATATTTATTTAGGTGCACTTATTTATTGAAGCGCTTAACAAACATTTATTATTTTGTATGCGCATGGGTGCTCGATTTAAGTATTTCATTATTAGACATTGTATTTGGGCACAGCTCGAATTTTGGGCTACTCAACCGCTTTATTCTTTATTTGAACAAAAGAAAATACAAAAGCTAAAGCATTCTAATTGTAAAATTGGGCTATTTTTTAGCTTTGAGATGAGTAAATTTATAAATATATGCCTTGTGAAGTGCTCATACAAGGCATGGGGGGAGATTGTACCCAATTTTTCCTTTTGCCTCATATCCTGCAACCTCTCTTCTTACTTTTTATGAGTTTTAGTAGAGTTCTTTGTTCTTGGCGACCTTGCGGTGCTCGCTACATAAGCATCCAACATCCGATTTGCGCACCATGTTCTTTAAGATTCCCTAAATGCCTGCCTTGACAATATTTATGCCTTCTTTACAATTGTCATATAAATTTAGCCACTTCTATATCATTGGATGATATAGCTTACAAATTTATTTATTTTTGCAAGGGAGTTATCCATCGCCTTTTTCTATTGTTCACCTTTGGCCAGCTCTCCAATAGTTTGAGTGTAACGTGTCCACCTGTTCGCTCTCGCAGAACACGTCTTAACAGCCCATCGGGAAAAGAGTCCAGAAAGCACTGCCTGGCACTCCCACGAAATGTCATGGGGATTTGCGATCTAGGTCTTCCCAAGTCTACCACAAAGCGGAAGCATTCCGGCCGTTCCCACATAGGACCAACCTGAATCAGCGGTTTTCCTAGTGGTCAAATTCCTAGAACGGCAGCTAGCATCGAACCCCAAGCGAGCTACTTTACACAGAAACGTCAGGGTCGAAGAAGATTCATGCTGCACTTGGTTGGAGAATGGAAAACGAGAGGGATGCAAAGCTCGACCTCTCTGCCCATAAGGCATAGTCCCATTCCATTCCCCTAAAACAGCATAAATCGAGACTCTAGTATCCTAGATTCTAGGTCAATGTTCCTTGCTGTCAATTTTCTTCGAGAAAAGTTCCCGGCCAATCAGGACCACCCATCCGTAGGACAGACCCATGGCCACATCCACCGCACTTTCCTTGGGGTTGCTTTAGTTATCTAATTACCTACCACATTTAGTTGGACACACATAAAACAGCTTCCTTAATTATCCAATTAGTCACCGATTCCTTCACGTAATCTTAGCACTGACATAGAAAAACAATGTCAAACAAGTTCCTTTACAACAATTGATCTTATTTATCTTTGGAATACATAATATAATCCAGCCCATAGGCTAATCCATAATCTGCCCGAAGGCAATTCATAATCTGCCCAAAGGCAATCTAGCAATCCACAGGGATTACTAATCCAAGTTTTCACCCATAGACTAGTATGCGGGCCTCGAGATCCAATCCCGAGTCACATCAGTCTCTTGTGCAGGACCCGGAATGCAAGGGATATATGGCCAGAGCCCCCCTGGCACCCAAGCATCCTCTTGCTCCAAGTAGCGCCCAATGGAGAGACCTCTCGTGGCAGGTTCGGTCCACGTTCCTGGCGTGGCTAACAACCCCCTTGGTTAGGGTCAGGCAGATAGTCGGGGGTAATTGATGCTGCCTCTCCCTCCAAGCCTTCAACCTGAAGCAATTAATTATTTTCCAGCCTTAGATTCCTTGAGCAAAGAGTACAAACAGTGCTCCTAACTTATACAAACACAAACAATCCAGTGGTCATTTGTTTGGCCGACTGCTAAGGTGTGAATCATTCTCTCTGAATGCATCCAGCATTTGATCCGGGATCAATTGTGACTTGGCAAGATCCCCAAGTGTTTGTTTGTTTACTCTTTTATCCTTGGGTTAGGGTTTATACCCTATTAACCCAAATTAGCAAACACCTTAGGTACCTTGACTAAGACAGTAAATCCTGGGAAACTTCATCGGCCCATCTTGATTGATCCTTTCCTAGGTAGGCAATACATAACTTCCTTATCTTGGCAAATCAGCCCAAGGAAGGGTGATGTAGCAGGATGACTACTCATCCTCTTGCAAGTTAGACTTGCGCTAGAGCCTATCAACCTTATTCTAAGGAGTGGCAAATCTATCTTGTGAGTAAAACACTAAGCCATGCGACGTTGCAACTTGTGCACAAGTGTCGCACTTAACTTGTGGGATCGTTTCTCCCATCAAACGACGTTTCTTGGTCAAGAAATATGTTTGGCTAAGATGTAGGGTTTGGGAATCCTCTTGACCCAACCCAACCCTAACCATACTAGGCCGACAACGTTTGGACCTAGTGTTTCAAAACTCAATCGGAGTTTAAGTATTAGGTCGATCGATCCTTAGGGTAAATCCCTAGATCATAATTGTATGGGCATCCAATTGACTCAACATTCCGTGAATATGAGTAGGATCCTTTGGGATCAAAAGTCTCGACTTCGCATCCCAAGTGCAGTACTAGGCAAAATTTTTAACGTGCTAAACCCTACCTAGCACTTTGAAGTGTTCATCGTACCAACAAGTTATCCTTTTACGAATCCCTTGAGGGTTATACCCTTACAAGTGACCTACCTAAAATGATCTAATTCTCTTGCGTTGAGAATGATCTTTTCTTAGAAGAGATGCGAATACTTTTCCTAAGGGATGCAATTAACTAAATTCAAGATGCAACATTCCATGTAAGTATGCAAATCATAGACTTTTCCTTCAATGCAACTATAGGGTTTGCAATTGACCATTTCTCTTCCTTGCTAGAATCATAATGATTGACACTTTAGGGGATAACTTGCATAAAACTACATAGATTTACATTAAGAACTTTGCGTACAACCTTTCGTTTAATGCAGCTGAATTTCAGGGTTTAATATGACATGCAACCTTTTTTAGATACAACTTCGATAAATGAAGTTCATGCATGATGAATACCATAAGACTATTGTTGACTTAATCCATTCTACGACACTTAATCCGTCTTAAAATACAAGCATCTTCGCATGCAACATGCAAGTCCATGGTTTCATTTCCATGCAATGCAACTACTTGGACAACATCGACAATGATTATGTCATACGAATCTACAAGTAGAAAATTATTACCTAAATGCCTTACACGCTTTTCTTTTCCGCGCCCAATCAAAGATGCATTTAAACAATTTCATATTTTAAACCTAAGCAATATGCGCTTAGGATTTGCAACTTGGAAAGGCAAGCAACCCAATTGCATGACATGCACTAACTCTTGTAAATCGTTCAAGGAGATAATTTTCCAAATGTATTTTAACTTGACTACGTGAATTAGAGACATGTGTAAATGCATTCTTCCCATGAAATTTAAATGTGCCTTATGCATTGCTTTAATGCAAAATTATTCTTTTATGAACCTGGGCATGAGGACGCTTAAACTGGGGTTGGAGACTTCCGCACGTGCGCCTTGCATCTTTTGTTTTGGAGCCATCATTGATGTAGTGGATTTGAACTCCGTGGTTTGTCCTTGCCTCTATGCAATCTCTGAACTTCCTCAAAGCTTTGGCAAAACAGCCTCAAAATCTGCCTACTTCTCCCTCGAGTAGGAATTTCCTTTACAGATATGGGTTTTAAGAAATCAGGGAAAAGGTTGCGTGCACAAGGCTTATGGAAGCCTTATCCTTAGAAGCTTCTAAGGAAGCTTCCAAGAAGCTTCTGCTTCTCAGTAGAATGGCGTGGAGGGGGGGTAATGATTTGGAGGAGAGGACGACGACCAAGCCGATGTCAACGAGGAGGGTGTGATGGCGATGGTGGCGGTGGAGGCGGCCTGTAGCAGGGCGGCGATGACAGATGGTGGCAGCTCTTCTGATAGGCGGCAGCACGGCATTTTTTGATTCCCTCTCTCCTCCTTCCAAGCTCAAGGGGAGGGGGCTCATATAGGATGGGGGGGAGAGTAGCCACACACGTGGCTTGTGTGCATGCCTCCGTCCTCATGCTTCCCCACACCACTACGCCTTTCTCTTACACTCCCTCTCCCTCCTGCCATTCATCGGCTGAGGGGAGGGGGTAATTATTTAAAAAATTTTCCTTAATCTTAACCATTATCCATTTGCCCCTTTTTCCAAGAAGGGTGTTCTCGTGCGGCTTGTGGGTTTTAACCTCGGACTTATTTGCACAACACGGATGGGGATTATTATCGCGCGTGCAGGGTAAGCATTTAACTGCCAACATTTTTCGATGTGGGAGATCACTTTGGGGTGCCTTATTGCACGGGGCATGCGGGGTTTAAGGTTGACTTAATATTTCGAGCGGAAATATTACATTATCTCCCCCTTAGAGGAATCAAGATGTCCTCATCACGAGAAGAACTGGGGGTATTGTTGGTTGAGAGTACTTTCATCCATCCAAGTGGCATCCTCCTCAGGATAATCTTTCCACTGGATGAGGTATTCTCTCAAGGTTCTGGATCTCAAATGCCTCTCCCTAACATCTAAGATCCTGTTAGGCCGTAGCTCAAGGACTCCTTGGCTAGGCATTACAACTTGTTGATCATCAAGTATGTGTCTAGGGCTAGGCACATACTTCTTCAATAGACTGATATGGAATACATTATGAACTTTTAGGTTCTCGAGGAGTTGGAGTCTATAAGCATTAGGTCCTAGGAACTTGAGAATCTTGTAAGGTTCACAATACCTTGGACTTAGCTTCTTGCATTCTCCTAAGGATAGGGAACTCTTCTTTCGGCATACGCGAATGAAGACCATATCTCCTTCAGCGAAGGATCTATCTTGACGTTTCAAATCCGCGTATGCCTAATGTCTATCCTTGGCGGCTTGGATGTCCTGTCTTATTGACTTCATTTGGTCATCCATATCTTCCAGCATTTGTCTTGAAGCTTCAACCCTCAAGGTTGGATCCGAAAAGTTTAAAGGACTTCAACAATCGTGCCCATACAATGCTTGAAAAGGGGTCATCTGAATGCTTTGTTGGTAAGAAGCATTGTAGACAAACTCAACTAGTGGCAAGTATTGAATCCACTTTTTGGGTTCACGGCAGCAGTGTGCCCTTAGCATATCCTCAATGACTTGGTTGACTCGCTCTGTTTGACCATCGATTTGAGGACGGTAAGCTGTACTGAAATAGAGTTGAGTCCCAATGGCTTCGAAGATAGCCTTTCAAAAGTGTGATGTGAAGAGAGAGTCACAATCACTAATGATTCTTCTGGGTAACCCATGCAGTTTGAATATCTCCTTGATGAACAACCTTGCAATGTCTGAGGCTTTATAGTTTGTCTTAACAGGAATAAGATGTGCAACCTTGGTGAACATATCCACCACTACCATAATGGAGTTGTATCCTCCCTGAACTTGGGGCAGGCCAACAACAAAATCCATACTAATGAATTCCCATTTCATTTGGGGGATGTCAAGTGGTTGCAACTTCCCTAGCATTTTGACATGTTTGGCCTTAATGCGTTGACATGACAAACACTCGGTGACATATTTGAGAACTTCACCTTTAAGCATTTCCCAATAATAGCTCTTATTGGCTGCATTGAGGGTCTTGGCATAGCCAGGATGTCTTGAGAAAGGGGAGTCATGAGCTTCCCAAAGTATCTTTTGCTTGAGTGACTGGCTTTCCAGTATACATAATCTTGTTCTATAGTAGATAAGTCCACTATTGATAGAGAATTCTAAATACTTTGCCTATAGCTTCGGGTCTTGATCCTTGATAGGGATCTCCCTTAGCAACTTCTGATAGGTTGGATCATGGCATGCCTCTTCTCTAGCTAGCTCAAGTATTGGGTTGTTTGGCATGGATACCTTTGTGGCTAGAGATCTAGCTGTTGATGGATCTTGTAAAATCAGAGAATTCAGAAATGCCTTGCGTCTGAGTGCATCGGCAACTACATTCTCCTTTCCAGGCCAGTATTTGATCTCAAAATCGTATTCCTCCAGCACTTCAATCCATCGACGTTGCCTCATGTTGAGCTCATTCTGGGTAAAGATCCATTTAAGACTTTTATGATCCATCACTAGGGTAAAATTGTTACCCAATAAGCAGTGTCTCCAAAGCTTGAGAGCATGGATGACAGCTAACAACTCCAGATCATGGGTAGCATAATTCTTCTCATGGCTCTTCAGTTTTCTTGAAGACTATGCTATAGGATGTCCTTCTTGCAGAAGCACACATCCTAAGGCAAGTGTGTTAGCATCATTTATTACTTCGAACTCCTTACTAAGGTCCGAAATTTTCAGGATGGGTGCTGATACCAAACTTTTTAGATTGTTCAGCAGTTGTCCATACAATTGATGTTTGCTTCTTCAGTAGATCGGTCAGTGGCGTTGCAATCAAAGCATAGTTTTTGATAAAGACCCTGTACCATCCTGTCAATCCAAGAAAACTATGTATTTCTTTGACAGTAGTTGGTGTTGGCCACTCGAGAACGTCTCTAACCTTAGCCAAATGCACTGAGATTCCTCCCGCTAATACGATGAATCCAAGATATTCAATTTGTCGCTTGAGAAATGCACACTTCTTCTTCTTAGCATAAAGCTTGTGTGCCCTCCTTGTTTCAAGGACGATGCGAAGCTGGGGTTCATTATCTTCTTCTGTTTGAAGTAGACTAAGGTATTGTCGAAGAAGACGAGTACAAAGTCAGCAAGATATGGTCTAAAGATATTGTGCATTAACCTATTGAAGGTGGCAGGTGCATTCCTCAGCCCGAATGACATGACCAGGAACTCAAAATGCCCATATCTTATGTTGAATGCCGTCTTTGGGATATCCTCTTCCTTGATCCTTATCTGATAGTATCAACACCTGAGATCAATCTTGAAGAAGATCTTCACACCTTGAAGACGGTCAAGAAGTTCATCTATTCTTGGAATAGGATACTTGTTCTTAATGGTTGATTGATTCAACCCTCTGCAATCAATACATAATCAACCCTCTGCAATCAATACATAATCGAAGCGTTTCGTCCTTCTTCTTCTGGGGCAGTATTAGATCTCCCCATGGCAAACTGCTAGGACGAATGTAGCCTTGATCTAATAGTTGCTTGAGTTGCTTCTTTAGCTCAATCGCTTTCGGAATGGACATTCTATATGGCCTCTTTGCAATTGGTGCAGCTCCTAGCACTAGCTTGATTTCATGATCAACTTCCCTTTGAGGTGGAAGTTCTGTGAGCTCTTCAGGAAATATGTCTGCGTACTCCTTTTGCCATGAAGGTTCTTCACTAGACTCCTGATTCTGATCTAGCTTATTTAGCTTAATCAAGTAGACAGGTAGTCCCTTTTTAACTCCATTTATTATCCGAGATGCTTTGACCAATTGAATTTTTGGCTTTCCAGCCTCTCCTTGAGTTGTGATCGATTCCCCTTCAGAATTTCAAAAGGAAACTTGGCCCTTTCCACAATGAATGTGGGCATCATTAGGTTTAAGACAATCCATTCCAAGCAAACATCATGGATACCTAGGTTCATAACCTTGAATCTGACCGAAGTCAACTTTCCTCCCAGTAGGAATTCCACCTTAGCAGTTTGCTTGGTACAAGTGACCTCACGACCATTTACTAATTCCACAAGCAAGGTAGGTGTATCTTTTGTAGCTATTCCTAATCTTCTTGCACAAGATGATGAAATAAAGGAATGCGTACTGCCACAATCAATCAAGGTTTTGAAGCCTTTACCTTGATAATCTGATGGTGCCTGAATCACCAAAAACTGGCAATTCGGGCCTTTCTTGTGAAGGGCGGCATGGACTGTTTCCCTCTCAAAAACTGCTTACTTCCCCCTCGCATAGGAATTCCCTTTATAGATGTGGGTTTTAAGAAATTGGGGAAAAGGCCGCGTGCACAAGGCTTATGGAAGCCTTATCCTTAGAAGCTTCTAAGGAAGCTTCCAAGAAGCTTCTGCTTCTCAGCAGAATGACGTGGAGGGGGGGTAATGATTTGGAGGAGAGGAGGACGGCCAGGGCGACGTCAACGAGGAGGGTGTGATGACGATGGTGGCGATGGAGGCGGCCTATAGAGCAGAGCGATGATGATGGATGGCGGAAGCTCTTTTGATAGGCAACAGCACGGCATTTTTTGATTCCCTCTCTCCTCCTTCCAAGCTCAAGGGGAGGGGGTTCATATAGGATAGGGATGGGGCAGAGGTAGCCACACACGTGGCTTGTGTGCATGCCTCCCCCCTCATGCTTCCCCACACCACTACGCCTTCCTCTTACACTCCCTCTCCCTCCTGCCAAGCATCGGCTGAGGGGAGGGGGTAATTACTAAAAAAAATTACCTTAATCTTAACCATTATCCATTTTCCCCTTTTTCCAAGAAGGGTGTTCTCGTGTGGCTTGCAAGTTTTAACCTCGGCCGTATTTGCACAACACGGATGGGGATTATTATCACGCGCGCAGGGTAAGCATTTAACTGCCAACATTTTTTGATGTGGGAGATCACTTTGGGGTGCCTTATTGCGCGGGGCGTGCGGGGTTTAAGGTTGACTTAATATTTTGAGCGGAAATATTACATTGAGGATCCTCCTGTATATGCCATAGGGATTAAATATGACCATCTTGATTCCCTAAATATTCTATGATATAAATCAATGACTCTTAGATCAACAACCCTTTCACCATAGAGCTCTCATGCATTGCCTTATGACTTTTTGATTAACAATCCTTCCACTATAGAGCCCTTAGGCCTTGCATTTTTCCATACAAACCTTTTAGTGTCTTTATGAAGCATTTTGAGAAAAAAATCATCTTGTTGTGTACCATATATAGATGTCTCATTCATAAGGTGTGTTAGTAAATGCACTTGAATTGTCAATATGGAAGTAGAAAAGTAATTCTCTAATAGCACAATTATCTCAATGGAGCTTTTCTTTGCTATATCTATGAAGGCTACGTGGATCTCCTTCTATTGTATCCATTGCATAAGTTACTTTTATATCACTAGAGTGTGCCTTTGGAGTTAGCAATCCCACAATCCCAATTTTAGAATAAACTAGAAATACAAAACAAGAGAAATTAAAACATCTTCTGCAAGTTATGAACTTCAAACCACTTAATGCATTTTCTTTCGTGAATATCCCATGCAAATCATGCATGGGATTCATCAACATGAAATTATTTAAGATAATGGCATTTTCCTTCTACTCCTCTGCTCTTAATATTATCCATGGGGCCATTGGGAGAGGAATATGTACATCCCATGCACCCATGTGGCCGGTATGCCTACATGGTATTTGCCTCTAGTAGGTCATTGCAAGCATCCTAATGAATCCATTGGCCCTATGAGGTTCTCCCATGAGAGACTTCCAATGTTCTTAAATATGCACATTGGATGCAAAAGATGATTGATTAACCAAGAATCCTTGTATGACAATGTGTAGAAAATTGAGAACCCTTCATTCTTTTTGGCAATTTGTTTTCCAAGAAACCTACTAGAGTGAAGCTCATGCTCCTCTAAAAGGAAAACTTGATGTCATTCATAGATCATCTTCTAAAAAAATCACAATGTTTGTGTATTTAACATTGGTCCACACATAGGGTAGCAATGATATCTACTTATGAGAGGACCTATACAACTTAAAATCTTAGCATATCACATTCTAAACAATAAAAATACTATGGCTAATTAGCACGAATTTCTCACCAAGCATCTATAAGTGTAATGAAGGAGACATAGCTAGCCTAACAAAAGAGAGAGAAGGACCTCATGAGAAGAAAGAGAGGAGAGAGAAAGAATGGAAAGAGAGAGAGAGAGAGAGAAAGAGAGAAGAAGAAGGAGAAGCCATGAGAGCTCAAGAGAGGTGGAAGAGAGGGTTCTTGATAATTATGTGATGCCTAAGCAAGCACTCTTACACCTTTTATACCGTTAGCGTGTCTGGTATTTTCCCATATGCCTAGTTGATTACAAACCATCCCGTCTCATGAAGTTTTTGTCCTAAAAAACAAGGGAAGAACAGGGGGGAGGCTACAGAGTACTACTCTACGCATGATACAAGGGCAATAAGCAAGGGTGTCAATGTCATGAAAACAAGTCCCTGGATGGAGTGGACAGTGTGCAGTCCAAGATGGGTCTGATGTAGGAAGTTAGCCATAACTTTGGGTAGAAGACTCCAAATAGGATGAATGAGGTGTCATTGCGGAGCCCACAGATATACTTTCAGCCCATGTGGGTTAGGTGGGGCTAAAAATAATTCAGGAACAAAACTGTTGCAAAAAATATGGCTATTTAGAGGCAGACAAGTATGCTATCCAAGACAAGATTGCTATAGGAAAACATCCATAACTTCGCATAGGAAGTTCCAATCGGGACAAGTAAGGTGTCATTGTGGAGCCCTAAAGGTGTAATTTCAACTCATGTAGGTAAGGTGGGGTGAGAATAGCTCAGGAACAAAACTTGTGCAAAACATATGGCTGTCCAGAAGCTGGTTGTAGTCGAAACAGGGACCAAGTGTGGTCAAGATCCAAGCAATGCAACCTCCTTGAGGTGGGAAAACTCATCCAAAATAGAGATTGGGTGCCAAAGAAGCTTCCTCTAGAGGTAGGCCTTTTCATTTGATCAAGTACTCATGAATGGACCAAGTATGAAGTTGCTTTTCACGCTGTCCTATGACCGTTTTAGGCACATACTGAATAAGGCCCTCTTCATAATCTTTGGGGGTGGCTATGAATGGATTCAATTGGCTCAAATGGAATAAATTATGTATCTTAGTGTTAAGGGAGATTTGGAGGTAGTAGGTCAAGTCTCCAACTTTCCTAAGGATTGTGTAGGGCATGTAGTAATGATGTGCCAACTTGTTGCTAGAGCCATCTTTAAGTGTAGCATAACGGGACTTGGGGGCCTTGAGGAGTACCAATTCGCCTTCTTGGAAGTCAAGAGGGCGCCTCTTTGCATCCGCATGGAGCTTCATGTGCTCTTGAGCCTTTTTGAGATTGACCTTGCATTGCTGAAGCAAGGCCTACACTCGGTCCAACTCTTCTTCCCCAAGGGGGTTAAGCTTCTCACTGAAGACCATGGTGGGGAGGGGCACCCGATAACCATACAATGCCTCAAAGGGGGATACTCTAATACTCGAATGAGTGGAGTTTTTGTAAGAAAACTCAGCCAAATGCAACCACATATCCCAAGCATTCTGTAGATCATGACAAAAATGTCTCTGCAAGTAATTTGGATTAGGAAACACTACATTGAATCAAGAGCATGTATATAAAAAAATATGACACTCTTTTGAAGGAAAAAAGAGACACGGGTTTTTATCTTAGAGAAAGATCTATTCTTCTTTGAACTCCATGATCCATGCTTGGATTTTCTACAAGCATTGGTATACTTTCTCAAGCTTGGGTTCTTTGGTTTAAAGTGTACATTTTGTCTGAGATAGTCTTGCCCTTGAGAATAAGGGGAGCCATTTATCCTCGGGGAAGTTACTATATGTATATCCTCTACATCACCTGTGTTCAAGGCCTATTTATAATATCCTTATGTATGAATTTTTTCTAAATAAAATGTAACCCTTTTCTATTCAATCTATAAATAACCCCTTTATATCACATCCTTCTATATGTAAAAAATGTATAAAAATGATATTTTAAAAATTCTTTATTTTGAACCCACGTGATGCACACATATATTCATGAGTAACTTACCTGAGCATTTATCACAAGATGTTATCGATCTTATTCGCATGATTTAATGATCATATGAACATGTGAGGTCATAGTGTGGTTTGGATATATCCTATGCAAGAAGGATAGTCATGTCATGATGCCTGAATTATTAAAAGACTAAAGAGTCAAGCAGAAAAGATGAACTCATTGTAAATAGTGGTTGTTAACAAAATTCGAATCATTTCATTTAGCCAAATCGTTCTGCAAGTGGAGTGTTCCTAGATCCAAATCAATGTTATTTTAGGGGGGGCTAAGTTGAGACTATACCTTATTAATAAAGTGGTTGATGCATATCACTCCCCCTCATTTATCACTCTCTTTAAACCAATGCAATGTTCTACTTAAGTTTGAGAGATGATCGCAAAGTAGTTATCTTAAGCTAATGTTAGATAACCATAATAGGAGACTATAATCATGATTTAGGCTTGCTTTAGGTTGATCCTTGTGGGGTTGAGGTGGAACTTTCCCTACGAGGTAGACTTAAGTAGTTTGAGGTAATGGAGTTTGATTATTACAAGGGAGTTTTGAGTGGAAGTTACATTGATTACCTCTTGATAAATTTGTGCCATTAGGATTTGATGGATAGACATGTTACAAATATAGATATGCACCTAGATATGACTATAGTCTCTAGATTTGCAAGGCCACGCACTCTCTAGAATTTGGATGAAAATGGATCAATTTGAGCACACCTTAGATTGAATTTATGATCTTTTCCATCATGAAAGGTGTTGGATATGGAATGGCATGCATTGCTTGATCAATACCGATCATCTTCCCTATATTAGAACCAACCTTAAGTAGATATAGTGGATGGAAAATCTAAAAGTTGTTAAATGTTTATTTTGAAGGAATCTAGGATTAATCCTATTCTTTTTATAGGAGGACAAAAAATTCATCTAAATCGTTATATGTGTTATGAAGTAACTAAAGTGATTTAGATTGATAGAGTTACCATTCTAGGTTTCTCTCATTTGAAAAATTATTGTAAAGAAGTTTATCTTAAGAACTTTCTTCCAAATATAAAAACCTAAAGGTTTTTACCAAAACCTCAATTATACCATACTATTAATGTATCTAATTTGCATGGGTAAATCTTTGTAATAGGATTCTTATCATGATGTAATGTCTCTTAGCTATTGTAAAAACTTAAATAAAAGATGAATCTTTGCCTTCTACTTATGCAAGCTCAATAGCTCCTAAAAATTTATGTTAAAATGTAAGAAGGTTTATATGGAATCTTAATAATCTATATTAAACTAGTTCATTATGTAATGTAAGAGAATGAGAACCACTTGGAAAAAGAGAATGAGAGCAAAAACCTATTGTTTGTCAGAACATAGATAAAATGGAAAACGATGATGATCATGATGTCCAAGATCACGAGGTAATTCTTAATCAGTGTGTCCCGTATCCTTGCTCTCAATGCAAGCTGGCAATCAGACAAAAACATCGCTTGTCTATAGAACACGTTGTCATGCCGCTATGTAAACACAGCGTAAAAAACTCTACACTGCGGCTTTCTTATAGATCTAGAGAGAAAATGCCATATTAGTCATTAGTGTTAGTGTTTGTAGTGTGGATGGCTCACAAATAGTAGATTTTTTGGACAAGTTTAACCAATTTTTGATATTTTAGATATTATATCTTGTAAAAATCCAAGAACTATAGACAACTTCTAGAATAGAATGACATATAAAAGAAAGCATGTAGCTTTTAGCCATTTTGGAAGGATTTTATGTAAAAAGAAGGATTGGGAAAATTGTGTGACGTGTGATCGCAGTTTTCAAGTAGTGAACAACACTTCAAAGAAGTGGGAGATGAAGAAAGAGTGATCTGGTAGAATTCTTGCCAAGTGTCTTGGTATTTTATCCCCCTTTTGGAGCTAATGGAAGTATCAAATTGGTTGTCTAAGCAGCATAGAGGAAGTTATTATTTTATGCACATTTTTGTCTACAAGAGATTTATCTTCTCATAATGCAGAAATAAATTGACAAGCTTCACCTCTAAGAGTATTCTTCTCTACATCTTCTATTTCTTTGAACCCCTTCTCTTTCGTCTACTACTCTCCATGAATCTCCCTTCACCCTGATGTCTCTTACCCCTGTGGTAGACTTTTGACCCCAAACACTCCAACAATGTACGACACTTCGACGAGTTTCAATCGGAGATCATTGATTAGGCGATCTCAGACTTTGAGTGAATGGTAAGAAAAGTGTGTATCAATCATGCCTTACATTCACAAACTAATTAAATATCATATAAAAAAACATTAGATGTGGTCGTAAAATTTATAGAAGGAGGTGACGTCTCATCCCAAGGAGGAATGCACCTATTGTGGCCAGGTAGAAGAGTTTATGGGCGTGCCATGGATGGAGTACCTGATCCAATCCACCACTTGGAAGGCACGACTCAGTTTATATCGTCAATACTAGAGGAGATAGATAGCCTTTCGGACCTTCTTCCAATCTTGGAGCCTGAGATGGAGGCAATGATCAATGCATTGACACTTATGGATATCAAGGCATCTGATGTGCTAAGAGAGGAAGCATCCATACCATTATATGATGGGTGCCAAGTATCTCACTAGAAGATGCTGCTTGTAGTCCTAAGTATGGAGGCAAAACATGGGTGGAGCGATGCGAGTGTGACCGAGTTGTTTAGGTACATTCTACATATGCTCCGTTGATTTTTTTCGACACCATTATAAAAAATACTTGTGCTTTTCAAGGTACTTTATGATTTTTTCAGTTTGCTAAAGTATCATATATTACCACTTGAACACCATATTGGGGAATATGGGAATTTCCCATAAGTTTGGGACACATGGTCAAATCTTTGGATTTGTCATAACTTGAACACAATAACTCCAAATCTAGTGCTCTATAGCTCAATAGATTCCATTTTTCAAGCGCTTTCCAATGATAGGTCACATCATATGGTTTTGAGAAACTTATGGGCATGTTATCCGTGTGCCACCTTTTTAGTATTTAAAAAATGGGAATTAGGAGATTCCCAAACTCCCTAATATTGTGTTCTTGGAAATACCATGCTTGAGTCTCATGATAATGCATGACATGTTTTACAAAAGCTTGACATGGAATACAATATCATCCATGCATGTGTCAATGATTGTGTGCTACTTTGAGGAGAGTATGGGACTATGGAGACATATCCAAAGTGTGATGCTCACAAGTATCAAAAGGACTTGCAAGAAAAAACTATCCCTCAAAAAGTTCTTAGACACTTTTCACTTATCCCGTGTATACATTACATATTTCGTGCATCGGGCATGGTGAGCTTGACAACATGGCATGCACAAAATAGATCCACAAATGGACTCCAATGAATCCACTTATTACAGATCAACCACTTATTAGATCCCATGCATATTTTTAAAAATGTGGGTAGCTTATTATGGGACCACATCATAGGAAAGAGAGACATTGCAAGGGCACGAATGGATTTGAAGGTGGTAGGTAAGATGGAGGCACTTTGGCCACAGTCAACGAGCACTGATAGTCACTTCTAACTACCTCCGCACTCCCTCAGTTCTGTCCAATAAAGAAGAGTGCATTGTGAAGCAAATTATTAGGTCTATCCATACCCCAATGGGTATGATGTGTTTCCTCATATCCACTTTTTCTAAAGACGACTAACTATCAAGGCCAAAATCCCATGATTGGGGTAAGATATGTTAGGTTTGTACTAGCCTCGATGGTAAGTGGCCTGCATATTTTCCTATTTAGTGTCTAGTCAGTGTTCATAATGCTTCTTCATTTGTGGCAATTTGTACTATAGATTGTGATCACAGGATGCCTCACTTGAAAGATACCTGGGGAGATTTATAGGTTGTCAAAATTAGTGCAATGGATCTCATAGAAGGAGATCAAGACATCCTCTATTGAATCTGCAAGGCAAGGATCAGTGGAGACAGTGTTAGAAGAGAGAGAGAAGGGTTGGAGCAACTGAAAAGAGCCATATGCTCTCACTCTCTGCTTTATCTTCATATTCCATATAACTAAGGTGAATACAACACTCTCTACTTTATCTTCATAATCCATATAACTAAGGTGAATACAACACTCTAAGGTCTAAGGTCTGTAAGACCATTCACACCAAATACAAACCTACTTATTTAATGTCTGCATGTGGTACAACTAGACAAGCTAAGTGTTTGGTACACACAACCTAACGATAGTAAAGCTGAGCTTGAAGTCCTAACACTCCCCCTCAAGCTCAAGACAGCATCTGTACACCAAGAAGTTGTCTAAAAACACTGAACTTATCTTTACCTAAAGACTTTGTAAAGATATCTGCAACCAGCTCATACGTCTTCACACACATAAGGTCTACTTTCCTTGCAAGAACAATCTCTCTGATAAAGTGGTAGTGTATCTCAATGTGTTTAGTCCTGGTATGATAAATTGAATTTTTTTCTAGGAGTACATTACTGAGATGGTCGCATAACAAGGTCACTAGAGCATCCATCTATATGTCCAAATCAGCTATAAGATTGAGCAGCCATGCAATCTCACATGCTACCAATGCATCACCCTTGTACTCTGCCTCAGTGCTAAACAATGCAACCATTGGTTGCTTCTTGCTACTCCATCCAATCATTCGACTTCCAAATCCAAAGGCATAACCACTTGTAGATCTATGATCATATGAGCATCCTGCCCAATCCGCATCTGTGTAACCAATAAGTTTCATGACCTTATCCTTCTCATAGAACAACTCATGATTTACACTAGACTTTACATATTGCATAATCCATCTAACAGCATCCAAATGTGGATTTCTCAACTTTTGCATGAATTGATTTATGAGGCCAACTGCAAAACTCAAGTCCGTTTATCTAGTGATATTCAAGTAAATCAGACTACCAACCATCTGCATGCACAATATAGTCACAATCATCAATTTTAGCTCCAGTGCTAATGTTCAAATTAACATTTTGATCAAGAGGTGTATCCAGTGGTTTACATTCATCCATGCCATATTTCTTCAGCATTTCCATGGCATAGTGTTTCTACATCAGCCATAAAGCATTTTCAACTTTGATCACCTCAATACCCAAGAAATACTTCAGTTCACCTACGTCTTTAATGTCAAATTAAGATTTTAGCATCTACATAACATGCTCTATCCCCAAGTCATCATCACCTGTAATTATCAAGGCATCAACATAGATGACTAGCACTACCAAGCCTTTGTCTATCTTTTTCGTAAACAAACTATGATCAGCCTTGCCAATAGTAAATGCCAAACTCTGCAACTAACTATTGATCCTTGCATGGCAGGCTCTCGGAGCATGCTTCAGCCCATACAATGCTTTTTTCAGTTTGCATACATAATGCTAAAAATCAAGGTGTACATACCCTTCAGGCTGATCCATACAAACATCCTCTTCCAAGCCACTATTGAAAAAAGCATTTTTTACATCCATCTATTGCAATTTCTAGCCTTTAGGAGTAGCCAATGCGATAACTGCTTGTATGGATGCCAACATGGCAACATGGTTGAATATTTCCTCATAGTCTAACCCATATTGCTGAGCATATCCTTTAGCAACCAATGTGGCTTTATACCTCTCTACACTGCCATTGGACTTGCATTTCACTTTGTAGACCCATTTGCAGCCAATGGTCTTCTTTCCTTCTAGTAGTGGCACAAGATCCCAGGTACTATTTTCAACTAAAGCATCTATCTCCTCATCCATAGTTGTGCACCAATTTTTATACATCACTGCTTTAGCAAATGTAGCAGGATCTTTGACCTTTATCACCTTTTTCATATAAGAATTATTCCTTGTAGAGTAACCACTGTAAGTCAACCTACTATCCATAGGGTATCTCACTCTTTTTTATCATCTAAGCTATGGTGCACTGCTTGATTCCCCTCTCTCATGAGGCGGAATGTACATATTCTGTCTAGTGCCAGGTATTTACAGTATTGGAATACCAAGCTCACTATCTAAATTGTCAGCTGAGTCATAGTTTGAAGTCATCCTACTAGGTGTCATCACACGAGATGTATCATCAAGGAATTTTTCTTTTCCTTTGATGTCCACCACATCATATCTCTCCCTCACTGACATAGTGGTATCAGTGGATGGTGAGTTAGAGCTCCGCAATCTCCCTGTCCATGGAGATACTATCAAACTACTAGGGCTTGTCACTCCAGGACTCTGTTGCAAATCAACTATAAAAACATATGTAGAAGGCATATTTGATGGTAGTACTATAGTCGGTGATGCATACCAAGAGGCCATCTCATCAAAGATAACATCTCTACTCACTAATGTATCCCTAGTAGAGGGATCATAGCATTTATATGCCTTATTCTCCTATGAATATCCAATAAAGGCACACTTATGGTCTTTTGGATCCAGCTTTTTCCTTTTCTCATCAAGTACCTGCACATAAGCAAGATAGCCAAATACTTTCATGTGACTGATATGAGGCTTGTAGCCATACAACTTCTCAAATGGTGTCATATCATGAATACCTGTAGTGGGAGTCCTGTTCAAGATATACATGGATGTCATAATAGCCTTAGCCCAATAATAGAGTGGCATATTCTTCTCATTCATCATTGCACAAGCAACTTCCATCAATACACTGTTCTTCCATTCAGCTATCCCATTCTGCTATGGAGTGTAGCTACATGTAAGCTACCTACGTATGCCATTTTTAGTAAAAAAAACTATCAAACTCATTTGACACATACTCCCCACAACTGTCAGATCTCAAGCAAGAGATATAACAATCAAATTTATTTTCAACCTGCTTTTTAAACTATTGAAAAATAGAAAACACTTCATCCTTTATTTTCAGTATATAAACCCAAGTATAGCAATTGAATTCATCAATGAATGTCACATAGTACCTGGAGCCTCCCATAGATGCGTTATGAGCTAGCCGCCACACATCAGAGTGTACTAACTGCAACGGTTACATACTATTTCTTACATGCCTGACAAATGGAAACCTTGATTGTTTCCCAAATTGAAAAGCATCATAGACATGACCAATATCTGTGTACAGAAACTTGGGTAAACCTATCACAAGCTGTTTCTTCTACATCATTTGCAGTTGTTGAAGATTAACATGTCCCACTCTCTTATGTCATATTTCCAAGTCTCTAACTATGCCAGAGCCATGGACAAACATTGCTAATTTCAGCTGTGGCAAAGTGGCATCAAGAGTAAACATCCTACCATTCCTATGATCGGGAGCAATCAATTTGCAGCCATTACTAAGCTCCTCAATGAAGCACCATGCTTGTTAAATTGGACCTACAAATTTCGCTTAGTCATTTGACCCAGAGACAATAGATTTCTAGTAAGTGATAGGACATACAATACATAATGTAAGTTCTTCCTACCATCATAGATTACCAAAGGTACTTTTCCTTTATGTTCTATGCTATGCTGCATGTCATCCCCTATGCATACATAGCCATTTCTCTCAGGCACCATGTCAATAAACCAATCACCATGAGGCATCATATGATTCAATTCCCCTGAATCAATGTACCAAACTGCATCCTCACAAGACTTCTTAGCAACCTTGTCTTTCACATATGTCATGGCAAACAATCTACCTTAGATGCATCTTCTGCCTGACTACTAGACGATGCATAATGCCCATGCTATTTGCCTCTTTTATTGCACTACTTCTTCCAATAGTCCTTGGCAATATGACCATATTTTCCACAATAGTGACAATCCTTATCCTTATTAGGATTGTCAAATGGGCACTGCTACTACCAAGAGCCTCTATCTCTAGGGCTAGACCTCCTCTTGCATTTGAAACCTCCTGGTTATTATGACCATAAGATACATTTTGTTGGCCTTCTCTACCAGAACCATAACCTCTACCATGGCTGCCACGACCGCATTGATGCAAATAAAATATAGCATCCTTGTTGCTGGAGCTGCTAGAACCTATAGCCAATCCAAGTTTAACCTCTTCATGAATAAGCAACGCAACCAACTCATTGAAATCCAGCATTTTAGCCCGCACAGAGATGGAATTATCAAATGAATTATATTCAAATCCCAAACCATTTAATGTCATTGCAATCATGTCTTCATCCTCAACCTATGTGCTAATGGATGCCAGCTCTGGTTGTTGTGCCATAATACCTGATCAATGTGTTCCATGCATCTACTAGTGACTAACAGTTCATGATCTGCATTACCATAGCATCCGACATACATAGAGATAACCAATGTAGCACCCTGCAAGCTCTTTCCAACCAAGCTCGGTGCACTCATCTCTGATTAGCTGTAGGATTCCTCTCTGGAATTTCAGGTTCAAGTTCAACACATGTCACCAAGTCCCAATATGATTTTCCTATCAAGAAATTATCCATGCAAAACTTCCATATGGCATAATTATTGCTATCAAGCTTTTCCCCCACTATCGAGGTTATATTGTCGGTTCTATCTGCATTTGCCATGTTGCAAACAATGCCTGACTACCTGCAAGCCAACAAGTCTATCTAACTAACCGCAGAATTTGACTATTTATGAAAGTTTTTTGCAACAAATTCACTATTAAAACCAAAGTGTTTCAGTCCATCAAAATCTCAAAACCATTCACAAACATGTGGCATAACCCATAGGTACATCAGCCAGTACATAGACCATGTAGTTGCTTTAAGTCTGTATCATGCAACCTTACTACCAAGGTATATACATACAATCTAAAATTTACAAGTTGTAAATGACCATCAGCTGGTTTATAGTAAAAAACAAGGTGTATGCATGTCATACATGTCCCAAAAGCTCACAGACATCAGCTAGTACATGTAGGGTTCCATACATGATCATTCGAGCACATATCATTGCATAGACATCAAGTACAAGTGTCAAATATCTTGCCTGCAAGTTGTAGTCAAAAAATATTAAGCAAAGCAAGGTTTATCTAGGTCCAAAATGTCTTCAAATCACTTCATACATTTTCTTCAGTGTGTTGGGGTCAATATGTGACCATTTATAAAACCATAGACACTCTATCTTCAAGAAGCAATGTCATGGACTACATTTACTATTTGTAACCAGCCAAGACACTTTAAATACACTTGTTTTCAGCTCCAAAATTTAGTTTTCAATAGCATTCAATGCTTTTCCTAATGCTCCAAACATTTCATGGCATATCCCAAACCATACATTTGATAGGACCAATCAATGTCATGTAGTGCTTCATGCAAAGATCATGTGTGTTGTCCATAGTTTTATGAGAGTTTTCAGCCTGTAATTTTTAGATCTGTAAATGCATTCCAAAATTGAATTTTTAATCCTTTTAATCATGCCCAAGTGTACATGAGTATTTCCCAGACATTCACCTAGCATTCTAGCTAGTCATAATAATCATTCCAATGCATATATGGATCAAGCAGTGCCCTGTAGTAGTGCAGGAAGTTCCAGGATAGATTTTAGCCTGTCAGATACTTCCAAATCTGATTATTTTTGTAAAAAAACTTAAGCCCATAAGCATGACAACTAGTGTACATGTCTCCATGAGCATACCTATGCTCTAATGAGGTCTTCTAGACATGTCCAAGAGCTCCAAAACCTTTCCAATGTAAAGCATATGCTCTATATTCTCTATTACCACTAGTTTCACATTTGTAACCAGTTGTTCTAGTTCATATATCATCTCTAGACCAAGAATTTGCATGTTAGAATCTTCAAGTACCCTCCAGAATTGATACACAAGATGCAGATCACTTGAGCAGTGACTACTTTATTGATTTGCAGTCATGGGAGCAGTTAGGACAGCAACCACAATTCATTTGGTGTAGCCTAGGGGTATATTCAACAATTCTTCAGCCCAGTGATCATTAATAGTATCTCTACTATGGCCAATGAAGCCTCCAAATGCTCCAGATAGGACCTTGGCACAATCCAATAGCAAAAAGGAATACAAATGACCTGATACTTACTCAACATGAGTAATGGCAGCCTGCTCCTCTTCATAGAGATCTGGCCTTCAAGTTGTTCAAGTCTTCTTCATAGCCTCCTGCTCCAAAGAGCCCATTCATGGCTTTGATACCATGTTGGAAGAGAGAGAGATAGAGAGAAGGGTTGGAGCAACTCAAAGAGCCGTATGCTCTCACTCTCCACTATCTTCATTTTCCATAATCCCTATAACTAAGGTGAATATAACACTCTAAGGTCTAAGTTTTGTAAGACCATTCACACCAAATACAGACTGAATTATTTAATGTATGCATGTGGTACATCTGGACAAGCTAAGTGTTGGGTATACACAACCTAAAGATAGTAAAGATGAGCTTGAAGTCTTAATACATGGTCTGTCTCTTTGAGAAGTACTTGCTCACGAGTATGCTCACGATACAAACCCACCTCTTGGTGCACCTATTCATACACGCTGGATGTTCTTCATGAAAACCTTGAAAGGCTTTGTGCAACAATGAGCTCAGCTAGAAGGTACTGTGGCTGAAAGTTGGGGCTCGTTTCAGAGATGTTAGTGCATATTTCACAGTGGCTACCAATGGTGGATCTAGACAACATTATGATATGGTCACTCAAGGATGATGATAGATTGACCAAAGATGTGGTGGTTGAATATGAGATAGAAAAAAGGATGGATGTTTCAATGGAGGAGAAAGTGAATTGTTGTTGTATATTGCACCATGCATCCATGGAGATGTGACTTGCCAGGTACAAGCAAGCTAGGAAGGATAAAAAAGAAGTGCCATTAGAATTTCAATTCAGTACATGCTATCAACCAATTCGATATCCTGAGAGCATGGAGGAGATGTCGATGTTTATGTCTATGCGATGGTTACATGGAGCTTTGATCGCAGCTTCTCGTAAAGGGGTGGAGGTCTCTACTGAGGAGTGGGAATTCTCAAGGGGATGTAGTTCAAAGATGACCACATGTTTAATAAGCTCTCGTATCTAGATTTTATATGTGAAAACTAATCTAATCGTTTCAATATATATTACAAAATATACAATGCAGTGTAGTCACACGGATGACATTTTTGCATCAAGCACATCAACAAAATGTGCTCCCTCGGGGGGTTCACTATATATATATCCTCTATATAATGTGCATTCATGGCCTATTTATAAATATCCTAATCTGTGAATTTTTCTTGAATAAAACACAAACCTTTTCTATTCAATCTGTAAGTAACCCCTTTATATGACACCCTTCTGTATGTAAAAAAATATATAAAATTGGTGTTTTAAAAACCCCTTATTTTGAACTTACGTAATATATATATATATTCATGAGTAACCCCCCCGAGTGTGCTCCACAATGGATTGTGGTGTCATGGAAAAGTTTGGGCTTTTATTTCATTCTTTTGATGACCAAAACAAAGAAAACAACAATTCTTCACGCAGCATCATAGTAGATATCTCCCACAAATTTGATAGAACCAACCATAATCTTCAACATCTTCATATAATCCATGAATAGAACAAAGAATATAAAAAAATACACCATTTTTGCATGGAAATCAATCACATAGTATTCATCTTCAATGTCTTCATAGTTTTCTTTCTCAATCTCTCATAGAAAGATACACCGTTTTGATAGAATTGGCTATCTCTGGCTCTCTCTCTCTCTCTCAATAGTACATCATCTCCTTACTACAATACTCAATAATGACTCTCAATAATCCTTCTTAGGTCGTGGATGCACCTCCCAAGAGATATGGGAGGTATGAAAGGGTACCAGAGCCACTACAGTAACCCTTCATATCTCGCTCCTGACTCTGTCTCTCCAGTCTTCTCTTCAGTCTTCAACAACTGCTTCTTCCATTTGTTTTACCTCTTATGAACTTAGATTCATCTTTTCCAAAAGTTAGAAAAATTTTCCAAAGTCACACATACATTCTACACAACACTTACAGACAATCTACAGAATAGAACAGAACAAGAACAAAGCAGAGACAAAACAGAGACAGAGGCTCTACAGAAGGTTTACAGAGGGTTACAGAAGGTCATCAGAGAATATCAAATCCTCATAAATCATACTAAAACCATTCCAAACTATCAAAAACTATTCAATAAGCTTTCAAAATATCTCAACCTTCATCAATTATCAATCCATGATTTATACAACAGAAGAAAATCAGAACAAAACAGAGGCTATACAGAAGGTATCAGAACCTCGACAGAACCTATCAGAACATCACAAAGCTTCATATTTCTACTAAAAATCATCATGAAATTCCAAAAATTAATCAATATCATCCAAAACACTCTCAAACACTTCCATTAACAACCATGCATCACTCTAAATCCATCAAAAATCAACCATTCAGACCTCAAAAATAACAAAAATCAGTCAAAAATTCAGTCTTTTTTAGCTCTTAACATATCCCCACACTTAGAAAGGAAGCGTCCTCGTGACCTAAGGAAAAGAAGAATATAAGTTTAGTAAAGAGCTCAATTTGATCTTTTGTAGTATCTTCAACAATCACCGACTCCAAATTATCACCTGTATCTGTAGAAAAAAATACTACTAAAGAAAAACTTCGTTATTCATTAACACATCTGATAAACAATAAAAAATCATAACAAATTTGTAAAGGATATAAGAGGTTCTTTAGCTTTCCACATCGTAGGCTTTCCATCCACCATCAATAGTTGAAAAGAGAGCTCTCGAACAAATTATTCAACCAGCATGAACTCATCACATACAAATTATTGCAACACACATAGAAGCACAATCATCTGAATGGCACCTCTAAAAGATGTCTCATTAAGAAGCTTAGAATATATATCCAGGGGTATCAATGAAGATGATCCCTCTTAAAAGCTTGATGATTATGAAAGCGATCCAGGGATAATGACTCATCTACAAAAGATTTTGGAGGATTCTGAAAGAATTGAAGGCAGCACATCCATTCTAGCAAAGCAAGGTATCTGCTAGGTAAACAAAGGGCATGAAAATATAGGACTTCCAACTGTTGGGAATAAATGTTCACATTGACATTCATGCAAAGCTTTGGAATGGCCTTTTGATCGTTATGGGAAAGCCTATACATATATGCTAAGTACCAAGCAAAATGGGCTATCAATCTCACTGAAGGATCTAGAGATTGTGACTATTGTTGAGAAAAATGGATGTAATTTTCGTATGCTTGACTAGCAGTTGTCCAGTCCCCTGGAATTAATGGCCAATTAATCTGTGGTCCCGTGAGAGAATCAATTGAGCTCCATCCTCTTCTTCTCGGAATTTGCTGATCAAATCCTTCGTATCCACTAACCAACTGAGGGGGTTGAGAAATAGAAGTGGCAAGAGATGGAAGTGGAATAAGTAAACGAGGATGAAGAGATGGGTAGGAAAAATCATAAAATGCGGAATAAGCTAAAGAAGGAGTGGCTGAAAATTTAAGCGAATTAGTTAGGAAAGGTGTCAATTGATAAGCAGGAGAAGTAGAAGGTATATGTGTAGATGGAGAAGGGCATGGTGAAAAGATGCAATCTTCAATGAAAGAACAATAGGTAAATATTTGAATTTGAGAAAAACCCTGAGGTTGGAAAGGGAGAGGTAAGATAGCTACTGAGTTGGATTGATAAAGGGAAAAATAAGCATCATAGCTAGCGATGGTCCATTTGTTGATAGTACAATAAGCTAGGAACAGAGGGACCTAAAACAGATCGTCGATGGTAGGCATCAAAGAAGGATGAATCAAATGGATGGTTCTTGGAAAGATAAGCTAGGAGATCCACCCTCAGTTGGTTAGTGCTCTGCACATAAGTAGAAGCTGTACTCTGGCGTTGGTTGAGGACTACAGAATCAATCATTGAATGCCATAAAGTATCAGGGCAAGTAGCCACTTTAGAAGAATAGCACTGGAACATATCCTCTATCCTCAACTCCAAATGGCAGCTTATAAGACCACATCCCCTACATACCAAGCCAAATCTACTTCATCTGAAATTAACAGATCACCTCGTAGATACATATAAGACAACAACATGGTATTTGTTGTCATAGAATCTTCAATGACCATACGCACAACTTCTGTTAGCAAATCAAAAGACCAAGCTCCACTCCAACCATCATCTAGAAGAGGGAGATCCATCATTGAGAGCTTAATATAGAAGGCCAACTTCTGATAGTGGACAAAAAAGGAATGGTTGGGAGGAACATACTCTTGAAAGTGCTCAAATATAGACCATAATAAATCCATCTTGGATTGCAATCTTTCCACTTTATTTTAAAACGATGGACATAATGTGGTATGTCTTTGGAGAAATGCCAAGTCTTGCTCAGATATAGAAGGAATTATGGGAACACTGGGACTTGGAGGAATGGACCGTGACTGCGCTAGTTGGTCCTTCAATTGCTTAATCTAGGAAGCTTGGGATTCCAATGTATTGTGAGTAGTTTGCAAAGCTAATAGTTTCGTATCTAAAAGAGTCTTAAACTCTTGAACTTTCTTTAGACATTTTCTCTTTCTCTTCTGAAACTCTAGTGACCTCTAACTAAGCTTTTGCTAACTGAATTTTCAAAGAAGATATTTCTTCTCTCTGGGTCTCAATCATTTGTGTCTATTGCTCCATCTGCTTAAATAGATCAGCAAGAGTGTCTTTAGTAGAGGCTAACTCTGTGGTTGCCTTATGCATCTAATCTTTGGATTGCATCAATTCTTCATAGAAAGAAGCGTATAATTGTTGAACACAAGCTGCCCACTAAGAGTTCAATAGAACTCTGGATGTTGTTACAAAGGAAAGGAATGGAATCCCCTGACACTAAACTATTTAGAGAAGGAACTGATATTTCCAAAGAACCCTCTTGATGTTTCCTGAATAAGTTGTTGCATGTGAGGTAGGTAGGGAGGTCACTTCCAGAGGTAACAGGAAGTGTTACTGAAGGAATGACTGGTGGAACTTTCTCTGCTACACGCTTCAAGTGCTTCCGCTGAATGACCAATGGAGGAGGGGAATCAAGATCCTCTATGTCAATGGGTTTTGAATCTTCTGAAGGTGGAGTGGGAGGTACTGGATCGGATGGAGGAGGGGGTAGCACACCCTTCTTAAGGCCTGAATATGTCAAGAAAGCATATAAATATGAACCATGGGTTAGGTTGGTAACATTTCCTCTAGTCACTTTGACAAAATGTTGGTCCATCTTCGTAAGAAGGTAAGTACTCTAGTCAATGGCAACCCCTTTTAACACCATCTCGGAAGCTGTGAAGAGCTCCTTGGACAAATAGTAAGATAGTGTCTTGGTACGCATGAACATGTCTTGGAGAAATTGGCACACTAGCTTCCAGAGAGGATCAGTGTGATCATTGAGAAAGACACTCTTGAAGTATTAATCACCTTCTTGACATCGAGGACCTCTTTAGTCTGCTTTTGTAACAGCTTGAGAATCTTGTCATTTGAGAATAACTGTCTGGTTGTAAGAAAGAGTTCTCCTTTTTAGGGAAGAGACAAAGCCTTCCCTAACCCTCTAGGTGTTAGGACCATGGAAGTATCACGAACCAAGCCCGATATCTTACTGTATGATGCAAGAAACTCATCACATAGGGTTGGATCATCTGGAATCAAAGGGACTGAAGCAGCCACAAAAGATGCAAGGCCAGATTTCGCGATCAAAAGTCAATAGAGAAGAATAATCCCTACTGATCAATGGGACATATTGAACAGGAGGAGGAGCTTGAGGTGCCATTCAGACGGAATATACACACACCATGAACACAGACAATCACAGAGAATGCCTGCGAAACAACAAAATAACTATAAAAAATAAATCTATCAAAATAAGCACACACGGACGTAACTAACCAATTGACCACCCCAAACAACCCACATCCTAGGAAAAATTTGGCATGACCCCTACACATATGCAATCCTGAAAGCATCATGCTATGCAATAAATAGGCACCCAAGGCCCCGTATCAGGCAAAAAAAAGAAAACTACCGACTGCACTCGTAATCATATCACACAATCAAACCATAATATCTCAAAAACCTAATCACGATATAACCAAAACTTTAATAAACAATGACTGCTTAAAGGACTATACATACCCATCCCACTAGGCATATTTATTAAAAAGGGAAAAAAAGTGCAGTGAGGGGAATGATTTTAGTGAAGGGTTTGTTTTAATAAATTATTAATAATGGTTGAAATTTTATTGGATTGTAAACCTTAATAAGAGAACAACGGTTCATTTTTAAATTGTTAGTTACAATTTATTAATGTGAAATGATGCTTTTAACGAAACCCGAACTGTGATCCCCAAACTCAAGTCTCTAAATGTATATTCATTGATTAAAAATTTAATGTGTTTGAAGCGCTCTTCTTTTTCAGTGCGTGCATTTTTGTGATGACTGGTTTGTTTATATTTAAAATGGAAGTGCCTCTGAAGCCCACGTAGCACGTGCAAAGTGAACGACGGGTTGATTTCAATTTATTAGAAAAATGTGTGTTTGGCGTGAGGCGCATAAAAAAGTGGGTGAATAAAGTTCATTTTAACAATTAACTGTGGTTAAGGGATGATCAAAATAAATAAAGCATGAAAAATAGATACCTGGTAGGGGTGTGTATGCAAGAGACTGAGGGCGCACTGAGTAGTCCCAAATGTAAGGAATCCAACAAAATGGCAAAAACCACTGACTGGAAAAAATAAAACACCTTATTATTTAAAAAAACAAAATAAATATCAAGGCAATGTTAGTGGAATCACATTTGGTTAAGGTAATGTTGATTAGTGTTTGGGTGATATTATTATTTTATTTGATTTTTAAACTTATAATTTAGGTGTGTTTTTTTTGTATATATATATTTTAAATGTTTGATTTATTAGGGTATCAATCAAACCTAACTGAGAATGAAACCATCAGGCTTTAACAATAGATTTGTAATTTTTTAAAATTTTATTTTTAAATTTAGTAGCGTATTTTTAGAATTTAAAATGAAAATTTTAATGAATTTAGATTAAAAGTTTATCATTTGGGTCCAAAAATAATAGGATGATCATGTACCAAGGCTATCGTCCACATGAGAATGGCTCGCGGGCCGTCGACCATCACGCTTGCTCATATCTTGCACGATGATCCCCTCCTCCCACAAAATCTTAAGCTCATCGACTAATGGACGAAGATACATGTCCATATTTTTGACTTTGTAGTGGCCGAGGATGAGTAAGCTAAGGATGAGATGTCCTTTCTTCGTTGGTGCGCAAATCGGATGTTGTACGCTCACGTAGTGAATGCCGGAAGGTCCCCAAGAACAATAGAACTCTACTTTTTGCACAAATTACAAGGTAAAAAGCATGAACGACAAGAGCAAGAGACCAATTGGGTGCAATCTCCCCCCATGCCCTTGTGTGAGCGCTCCACAAAGCATGTATTTTATGTATTATTCATCTTCAAGCTCAAATAATAGCCCAAATTACAAAATAGCAAGCTTATAGCTTTTGAGTTTGCTTTAACACAAAATAGGAATAAAGCTAATGGGCGGTGCCCAAATAGTCTGGCATGCCCAATACAATGTCCAAGTAGAAATAACATAATCATGCGCCCATGTGCATACAAAATAATAATAAATATCCAACGCCTCAATAAATAGGCGTGACAAAATATAGGCGCCATGTCTAAGGTATGCGCCCATCAAAATATAATCCATAAATCGAATAGTCGCTATCCTCCAATGTTTTACTCCGCCACTGCTGCTATCTCTACACATCAACTGAAGCATTCATAATCGTTAGTAAAATAATATAATTAAACCGACAAAAGTGAATACCTAGCAGTCTTCAGCTACATAAATAAATCAACTGGTTAGAAATAAATCCTAACCTTAATTTATTACGAGTGCGCACTCTAAACTCATAAACGTTTATTAATTTAATATGCATTTTGCGGAATCACCCGCTATGGAATCACCTATGTACACACTAAATTAATGAAACGCCCGAAAAGGACAGGCGTCCCCATCAACTTCTCGCACAAAGAATCCACTTTGTGTATGAGCCCCGGTCATCAAAGTTTACGGAATCCACCGTAAATCCTCACGGAATCCACCGTGGCACGGAATCCACCATGAAATATGCCTCGTGGCATCATACCCCCGGGGTGGGATAGCAATTGACCTCAATTGCTATTAGCTCAATGTGGAGCTAATAGAGTGGGAAAAGCATTTAAGTCTCTAGCGTGCATCCATTGTGCTTCCTCTACAGGATGGTTCTTAAATTTAACTAGATATCTAGAATATCTTCGGCCAGTTCTAGTGGTCATAAAGTCAGTGTCCATGATAGCTTCAGGTTCAAGTATTTTAGTCTCTTCCTCTAACAAAGGTGGGTTTTCATAAACAGGATGTACAGGCATTTGGCCTCTAAATGGTCTTAATAAACTAATGTGAAATGTGTTGTGAATTTTCTAGTGAGGTGGTAATTCTAACTTGAATGCATTGTCATTAATTTTATGAATGATCCTAAATGGTCCATAGAATCTAGGGACTAATTTAACAACTGGGTGTCTATCTACACTTTGTAGCCTACGTTTTTCTATTCTCAACCAAACATAGTCATCAACTTTGAAATTCATTGCTTGTCTTTTCTTTTTGGCTTGTTTGGTATATGATTGCTGGGCTTTGGCAATCATGTCTTTAACCTCATCAAAAATAGTATTATGCATACTAGCAATATCATCAGCACTCTGAATTCTATTTGACAAAGATGCAACAGGTGTAGATAATCTATATCCATAAATCACTTCAAACGGTGCTTTCTTTGTAGATATGTGTGGTGTATTGTTATATGCAAACTGTAATAAATGCAAATGTGTATCCCATGTGTGAGGTTTAGAAATAGTATATGCACGTAAGAGATCTAGAATAGTGCTATTAGTGGCTTCTATTTGTCCATTAGTTTCAGGATGAAAATGCAGATGATAAATCAATTTTTGTGCCTAGGTTAGCAAATAGAGTAATCCAAATGTTGTTACAAAATCTAGAATCACGATCTGAAATAATAACTTTTGGCAATCCATGGTTAGTGAAAACAATTTTCAAAAACAATTGTGCTGCCTGTGATGCTGTTAAAGTTTTTTTACATGGAATGAAATATGCTTGTTTACTAAACCTATCTACTACTATCCAAATCATATCATGGTTAGATTTAGTATTAGGTAAACCAGTAATAAAATCCATAGAAATTTGTTCCCATGGTCTAGATGGAATAGATAAAGGCATAAGTAATCCATACTGTTTACCATGATGTCTCTTAACTCTTTGACAAATCAAACATTCAGAAACAAAGTTAGATACATCAGTGTCTATATGCGGCCAATAAAAATCTTCAGTTAATGTACGTAAAGTAGATATGATACCTCTATGACCTTGATATGGAGGACAATGAATCTCATTCAAAACAAAAGATCGGAATGGAACTATAATACACAATCTCTTTTCATAAAACATAAATCCATCATTATAAGATAATGAATCAATAGGAATCAAGTTATTTTGAACTAATTTATTCCAATCAGCATGAAAAGTAATATCCTGATGATAAGTATCTTTCATTGCAATCAAAGAATCGAAAGATATAACAGAAATATTATGAATGGCAGGTCTTCTACTTAATGCATCAGCCACTACATTTTCTTTTCCGGGTTGATATTGAATGATAGGATGAAAACTCTGGATAAAGAATGCCCATTTGATATGTCGGTTAGATATTTGGGGTTGGCTAAGTAAATGTCTAATACTTTGCTGATCGGTCTTAATCATAAATTCTGAACCCATTAAGTAGTGTTTCCACTGTCTTAATGCTTGTACAACAGCTAATAGTTCTTTGTCATATGTGGAATATTTCAGTTCAGAGGGTTTCAGCTTACAACTAGAATAGGCTATAGGATGATTATCCTGCATAAGTACAGCTCCTATTCCTGATCCACTAGCATCAGTTACTACTAGAAAGAATGGTCTATTAAAATCAGGCAACTGTAGGATAGGGGCATGGGTTAATGCATGTTTCAATAAGTCAAAGGATTTCTGTTGATTTTCAGACCAATGATAGAAAATACCTTTCTTCAGAAGTTTGGTTAATGGTAAAGCAAGTAAGGAAAAATTACGCACAAACTTCCTATAGAAACTAGCAAGACCAAGGAATGATCGTAACTCATGCACATTTTTAGGTACAGGCCAATTCAATATTGCATCTATTTTCTTAGGATCAACTTTAATTCCATCAGATGATACAATATGACCTAAATACTCAATTTCTGTTTTAAAGAATTCACTCTTTTCAGGATTTGCATACAGTTGATTATCTTTTAGTAACTGGAAAACCAATGACAAATGCTCATAATGTTCTTTCTCATTTTGACTAAACACCAAAATATCATCAAAGAAAACAATTACACAATACTGATATTTCAAAAATATATGGTTCATCATTCTACTAAATGTAGCAGGTGCATTAGTCAATCCAAAAGGCATCACTAAAAATTCATAATGACCAAACTGTGTTCTAAATGCAGTCTTGAATATGTCTGACTTATCTAGTCTCACCTGATGATAACTAGACTTAAGGTCTATTTTACTAAATATAGCAGATCCTTGCAGTTTATCCATAAGGTCATCAACTCTAGGAATTGGATACCTATTCTTTACAGTAATATTATTTAAAGCTCGATAGTCAATGCACATACGATAGGTATTATTCTTTTTCTTGACTAACAGAACAGGTGCACCGAATGGAGAACTACTAGGTCTAATCAATCCTCTATTTAGTAATTCCTCAACTTGACTCTGAATTTCTTTTTGCTCTATCTGGTTATGCCTATATGGTGCTTTGCAAGGTGGTTGTGTGCCAGGAATCAAATCTGTTTTATGGTCTTCTGGATGTGAAGGAGGTAAACCAGGTAGTAGGTCTTCGGCAAAACAGTCCTTAAAATGTGCAAGAAATTCTTTATGCCTAGGATGTATATGATTTTCTTTTACTTGCAGTTCATTTACCCAAATGAGATAAGATTTACTACTCTTGCGTAATGCACGTTTAGCTTGAGTATGCGAAAGCAGTGGAAAAACATTAGATGCATGTATACCATATAATGTAATAGGTTTTCCTTGAAAATTAATATTCATTGAATGTGTGGAATAATCTATATCTGGGTTATGCTGATGACGCCAAGGCATACCTAAAATAATGTCACTCGAATATAATGGAACAACTAGAAAATTTCTTTTTTCAGTGTGTTGACCAATTTGAATTTCTAAATCATGCACTTCCTGTGTACCATTATACCTAGTGCCTAAGAATGCTGCTTTGATGCGATAATGCGTAGGTACAATTTGTAACTTCAATTCCTTTACTAGCTTTGCTAAAATAAAATCATGAGTACTACCGTCATCATGCAAAATAATATTTTCCTTTCCATGCACTAAACATTTCATAGTCAATAAAGAATGTGGAGTTGGCATACCTGGTAAAGTATCCGAAGGACTAGTAATGTCGTCCTCATCTTCTGTGAAATCAGGCATATCTTCATGTTCTTCATCTTCCATTGCTCCAAGGTAGTTGATATGGGCAGATGGCTTCTTTGAATGGAAATTTGCTGCTAAATGTCCAGGATGGTGGCATTTATAGCATACTATTGGCTTGGCTTTGGTAACATTGTTTGCAATGGCAGGAAGTCTAGGGACATTAGGATTTGGCTGTGAAATAGGCTTAGGGTTTTGATTAACATTGGATGGTAAAGCAGGTGGTTTTGCCCAATTCTTACAAAAAGATGATGAAGAGAAACGACCTTGATTAAATCTTCTAAAATTTGAGTTGAATTGCTTAGATCCATAGTTACCATTGGCTTGGAATTATTGTGGACGTTTGTCTCTACCTCGCAGCTTGTCTTCAGTGTCGTGAGCTAGTGAAATGGCGTCTTCAAGAGTAGCAAGCTTGAACATGTTAACTTCAGCGTAGTAATGCCCAAGGAGTCCAGACATATACTTGCACTTGTGTGTCGCTTCAGGTACGTCTTCAAGCATGCGTAACTGGAGTAATGCATTCCAAAAATGCTCTATATACTGAGGAATAGGCTCACGATCCCGTTCCTGAATAAGATCCCATTGCTTTATAGCTTTCTCATGAAATTGTGGAGGAAGGAAATTCTGCATGAACTGCTTCTTGAAATTCTCCCAGGTAGCGGGACAATCTATACTCTTGCGTACTACAGTCCACCAAAGAGATGCTCTGTCCACTAAATGATTAGTGACACACTTGATTTTATCTTTTTCTGCATAGGTTTCCTCATGAAAGTAGTCGTCAAACTGATTAATGAATGCAAGAACAGTTTTTTCCTCTCGAGTGCCATTGAAAGTACGGAATTTGATCGTATGCTGAAAATGCTTCAGCAAACGTGCGTATGCGTAGAGTACCTTCCAATGAACAACTTTGCAGTTCGGAGTTTCTGCGCAGGAACAGTCCTTCTATGAGTTTTGAACGGAAGTCAGTTTTGACTCCAATTGACTTGTCTGACTTGCAGAGTACTAGACTAATGTGACTTGCAGAGTTTGTAGACTTACAGAACTTGCTTGCTTTATGGAACTTGCAGAACTTCAACTTGATAGACTTGCTGAATCTGATTGTGTGACCTGACTGATTGAAGCTTAAGTAACTTGTTACTTTGGTAAGTAAGCTTTAGCTTACTGACCAAAACGTAAAATCGTGGGGGGGGCGTTTTTCAGCCAGCGGCGGATTTTTCGCGACGTCTTCTGAGACCACGAAAATTTTGAGGAAGCTTTAAGCTTCTTAAAGCTTAAGCTAAGCTTCTTAAGCTTTAGTTTTTAAAGCTTGAAGATATGGAGGTTTTTGACTTATCTCTGTGTATGAAGACGACTTGATGTAGGAAAGATGGAAGTGGTCCTCCACCTTTGCAGACCGGTCCTTCGCAATCCAATGATGGAAACAGGGGTTCTTGATCGCCAGGAATCTGCCTGTATCGACCGTTCGCGACAAGATTGACCGTAGAGCCCGATCGTTCCAAGAGCTCCGTCTTTACACGAGATGGATAGCGATTGGAAGCTCTTGATCTCAGCTTCGCTGTGATACCACTGGTGCGCAGATCAGATGCTGTACGCTCACGTAGTGAATGCCGGAAGGTCCCCAAGAACAATAGAACTCTACTTTTTGCACAAATTACAAGGTAAAAAGCATGAACGACAAGAGCAAGAGACCAATTGGGTGCAATCTCCCCCCATGCCCTTGTGTGAGCGCTCCATAAAGCTTGTATTTTATGTATTATTCATCTTCAAGCTCAAATAATAGCCCAAATTACAAAATAGCAAGCTTTTAGCTTTTGAGTTTGCTTTAACACAAAATAGGAATAAAGCTAATGGGCGGTGCCCAAATAGTCTGGCATGCTCAATACAATGTCCAAGTAGAAATAACATAATCGTGCGTCCATGCGCATACAAAATAATAATAAATATCCAACGCCTCAATAAATAGGCGTAAGAAAATATAGGCGCCATGTCTAAGGTATGCGCCCATCAAAATATAATCCATAAATCGAATAGTCGCTATCCTCCAATGTTTTCCTCCGCCACTGCTGCTATCTCTACACATCAAAACTGAAGCATTCACAATCGTTAGTAAAATAATATAATTAAACCGACAAAAGTGAATACCTAGCAGTCTTCAGCTACATAAATAAATCAATTGGTTAGAAATAAATCCTAACCTTAATTTACTACGAGTGCGCACTCTAAACTCATAAACGTTTATTAATTTAATATGCATTTTGCGGAATCACCCGCTATGGAATCACCCATGTACACACTAAATTAATGAAACGCCCGAAAAGGACAGGCATCCCCATCAACTTCTCGCACAAAGAATCCACTTTGTGTATGAGCCGCGGTCATCAAAGTTTACAGAATCCACCGTAAATCCTCACGGAATCCACCATGGCACGGAATCCACTATGAAATATGCCTCCTGGCATCATTCGTAGAAAGCCATGGAGCGATATTGTAGTTGACAAGGACTATAGGCCACACACTATAAGAAGTTGAGCGCATACTGAATGGGTTCACGCCATCCATTGCAAGACCGAGCCGAAGATTCTTTGGTTCTTGAGCAAAGCTTGGGAAGGTAGAGTCAATGTGGCTTCATGCACATGAATCCACTGATATTCATTGAACTCCATCTGTGGACCTATTCTACGCATGCCATGTTGTCAAGCTCGCCATGTCGGACGTACGAAACATGTGGTTTATGTGGGGGATAAACAAAAAGTGTCTAAGAACTTTTTGAAAGATGGTTTGCCCTTGCAAATCCTGTCGATACTTGTGAGAACCACACTTTGGACATGTCTCCATAGTCTCATATTCTCCTCAAAATAGTATGCAATCGTTGATGCATGCATGGATATTGTTATAGTCTATGCCAAGCTTTCATAAAACTTGACGTGCATCATTACGAGACTCAAGCATGGTATTGGCAAGTGGTACTATATGATACTTCAGTAACGTGAAAAAAATCATAAAACGCCTTGAAAAATCACAAATATTTTTAATGATTTTTTTTGTTTTTTAATTGAATTTTTATGAAATTTTTAATGTTTTTAAGTGTTTTTAGGTATTTTTAAGGTATTTTTCACGAGTTTATGAAAAATCAAAGGAGATACCTGGGCTGCGTGTGAACAACTGTGTGTGCTCGGCATGCACCACCGCATGAATAAGACCAATCGCAAATCCTCGCACATGAACACTCGCTAGCAGTTCCCGATCATGCGAATAAGCCGCGGCACTCACGCGAACATATGCACACAAGGAACCACCAGGCAGCAAGGACCTGCGTGTGGAGGGTGGGGATAGAGTGGTGTAGGGACCCATAAGAAACGGGGGTGACGACGGGTGGGGGTGATGGGAAAGGGGGCCTAGAAGGGGGGTAGTGGAGAAGGGGTAGAAAAGGGGGCTAGAAGGGAGGGGAAACTAGGGTTGGGTTAGAGGGGGGGTTAGGTTAGTGTAACTAGGGTAGGTTAGTGTAACTAGGATAGGTTAGTGTAATAAGGGTACGTTAGTGTAACTAGGGTTAGGTTAGTAAACTAAAGTGAGGTTAGTTAACTAAAGTTAGGTTAGTTAACCAGGGTAGTTAGTGGTTAGAGGAGGTGTTGGAGAAGGAAGGAGGAGGCGGCGAGAGGAGGAGGAGGAAGCAACGGGGCGAGAAGGATGGTGATGGAGAGGAGGAGGAGGAGGCGATGCAGAGGAGGAGGCGAGAGGGAGAGGAGATGGCGGGGCGAGGAGGATGGTGATGGAGAGGAGGAGGAGGAGGCGAGAGGGAGAGGAGTGGGCGGGGCGATGGCGAGGAGAGCAGGTGGAGGAGGAGGCGAGAGGGAGGAGAGATGGTGGGGGGAAGAGGATGGTGATGGAGAGGAGGCGATGCAGAGGAGGAGGCGAGAGGGAGAAGAGATGGCGGGGGGAGGAGGATGGTGATGGAGAGGAGGAGGAGGAGGCGATGCAGAGGAGGAGGCAAGAGGGAGAGGAGATGGCGGGACGAGGGATGATGATGCAGACAGGGAGATGGCGAGGGAGATGCGATGGGGGATGGTGAGGGAGATGCGATGGCACGCATGAGGAGGAGGGTGTCGACAGGTAAGTAGTTGGTTTTTTTAATAAAAATTTTAATAAGCACAAGATCATGTTCCTCATTTAATATTGGAAACTGAGAGTCCTAAACTCTTCAGCATTATTCTCCAAAGAGCCTATTAGCTCTAATTAGTTGCCAAAAGCAACATTAAATCAAGCAAGCACGCATCCAATCCTTCTCTTATATATAGCCTAGACCTTTGAATTTTGATCTAAGATCACCAAAATATGTTTTCTACATGAAACAAAACTAACATGTAAACAAAAGAAATCCTCTTGTGCACCCTCATTACTCTTATCAAGCTCTTTAACCATCTTCTTGCTCTTTTTCATCATCTCCAAGTAGTAGGAGGTTGTTCTCCATGCTGCTTCTCCATGAACTATCAAAATGTTATATCTTCATCCTCTTTGCTAGCACTTGGGATGATGGTGGTGCAATTCTAAGGGGAAGATACTCATAGTCATGGTTAATGCTATTTGTGCCTATAGGTTGGTAAGTTGAGTTGGAATTGCCAAATCATGTTAGCTCAAGTTGTTGTGAGATGGTGTGTTAAACCAAAGGTTAAGGGTTCCACTCTCAAGGGGGGGAGTGGTGAATCTTGGGAGGAAGATAGGGACTTGGGGAAATGATTTCGAGAATATAGCAATAGATAACAAGAGGTTGATATTGTGATGAATATAGGGAAGAGGGGGGTAAATGGAGTATTGTGACGTCTCCTCCTCCTCCTCCTCCTCTTCTTTTGCTATTTTGGTAGTGTGGACAAACAGTTGATTGTGAACACATAAAGAAAAAAGAAAAGACCTCTATGGCTTAGGTTGTGAAGGCTTTTATATGGCCTTAAATCTCTTTCGTGTTTCGATCATCTACTCATCTATTTCATTGTAGTCCATTATTGCACTTAATGGATTATCATGTCTATTTCTCATGGTAGCGAAGTTTCATGATGGTTGGAATTGATGCATTCGAAACATTGAAATCATACAGACACTAGCGAGGATTAGTGTGATGATATTTTTGGGATGGTGATGATGATGAACATAATGACAACTGTTAGTTTTGATGGTTGGATGAGAAAAATGTGGTGGTTGTAATTTGTTGAAAATGAGATGGTAAATATTATATAATGTAATAAAGTTTGATTATCCTTTGTATGAAAGGGGTAGGAACACTATATCCTCTCCCCATTAGAGGAATCGAAATATCCTCATCTCAAGAAAAACTAGGGATATTGTTTACATAACGCATCCCTAAATGTTCTATACAAGTCACATTGTGAAAGGTTACAGCTCAACTAAGGAATACAGACTCATGAATCTATCAAAGTATCATTTGATGTCTCAAGAGCGCCAAACAAAGACAAGGCACATGGAGTTGCATAGGAGTCATATTCCACCGAGTTAGAAATGCATATCATCAAGAACTATGAGGAAAAGAATAGCACCATGTAAGCGAATTCCTCTATGATGGGAATGTAATGATATAGGAAATAGGAAACAAAAGCAATCCCTTTGTGTATGCTTGGGGAGGGGTTGTGGACTCTTTGCAAAGTAACATGGGGAGACCAACATGATCGTCACCATAGATAAAATCCCAACAAATCCAAAGACGTGCTTGAGCTCAAGTCCCGTTAGTTTGTTTGAAAACCTAACATTCATGAGACTTCCATCACATACTAGCTTGAGGATGTCGAAGGGGACACAAAATGCTTCAACCCACCTCCTTCCTACTAGTTGTATCCCCATTCAACATGTTAGAAGATGAGAAGATTCGAAAAAAAAATTTGCAATAGTCTATGAAAAAAAAAATTGCAATAGTCTATGAAACCTATATTGAATGGGGCTTTTGGATCAAATCCCCAAAGTGTGGCTGTGTCAACGTGACATCAGTTTAAGTATATGTGGAGTGAGCTAAACTAGCGCCTTCCTACATGTGCTACCCTGCATAATCTTCACCATTTTAGAACTTCAGGATTAGCCACCATGGGGTTGCTATAGTCCTAAACTTGATATGGAAAGTGCCATGAAGAGGTCATGCATCTACCTTCTTGCGAGGTATGGATCCGAAGTGACGTGAGTCATAAGCTTCTTTGGATGATGCTCCTACAGAAGTCCACGCTCGAGATCGTCAGGTGGTCATACACCAGATTGAAAGACTGCAAAAAGGAAAAATGTGCTAGGAGACGAGGGGAAGATGACAGAAAACTGCGTCACGGGTGCTAGGGCAAAATCAGGGCTCAAAAGACACATGTAGGAATGAATATTGGAAAATCCGATCACCAAAACGCAATGTGAAAAGAAGGAAAAGTGTGCCAAAAAATGTGCCTGACAAACCTATCACGGAAAAGCATGGTACCGACTGAGAAAGAACGCATTTGCATGGGAAAAACCCAAAAAAGATCCCAACAATGGGCTAAAAGGTTAATACAGAAAGAACCGAGCAGCGAAATGAAATACAGTAAAAAGAGAAAATTTCCAAAGGAAGTGAATGCACAGGATCATCATGTCAAGACACACTTCCAGTGAAGTTAGAAGGGGTTCACATGCAAAAAACACAAAATATAGAACAAAAAATATATTGAAAATTTAATAACGGAAAATCTTACAGTTGAAAGAGGGTGGAGAAAAAAAGGAAAAATGTGGGGAAAGGCTAAGAGACATGGTAGTCAAATGAGACTGGAATTTTAGTGAAAATAGGACATGTTCACATGGAAAAATGGGAAAAATATGTATGAAAATGGCCCAAAAATGCGCAAAAAATAATAGCAGATGAACCGTGCATCAGAAGGATAGAGAGCAAAAAGGAAAAAATTGCAAGGGGGAAGATGGTGGACAAGGGTATCATGTCAGATTATTGTTCGCAAGTAATAAAGGTGCGTTCACATGGAAAACCGGCCAATGTACGAGAAATGTGTCAAAAAGTAATAACGCAAGAATCGTCAACCGGAACAGGGGTTGGTAAAAAGGAAAAATAGTCAAGGCAAAGGGACAAATATGACTGTAAGGTGGGATGTGGGTTTCAGTGAACATACGATGCGTTCACATGGAAAAACGTCACAACAAGGGATAAACGAGAAAAGAGAAGGAACAGCCCCAAGGGTGGGTTGAACAAGGACGGGTGGGTGGGAAAGGGACCCCATCAGGATAAAATCAGGTCATGGCATACATGCAAGATTTAAAGTAAGGCAAAGGCAGGGGATATGCATCATAGACGTGCAAGGATGTGTCCCCACACTTAAAACCTTAATGGACAAGATTAGATGCAGCAACATAACCTAGGACTCATCAACCGACTGGACTCTAGTGTCCCCACACTTAAAACATGATGTACGCTTGCAATCATTAGGAGAAGGTTAGAAAGACTTGGCTCGTTTCGTGTATGGTCAAAGGAACCATCACTGCTGCTACAAAAGGGTTGGAGTCGGTTGCAGGAGGTACCACGGCTCGCTCCAGCGTTCAGCCAGCATAGCAGGGACCATGTAGCAGCACCCAGGGAGGTAGCTAGTTGATGAAGCTCGTCAGGGTAGGTGTCGTTGACGAATGATAGTCACTCAACTCACGAGCACTCAAATGGAATGAGAGAACAATCATTCGCCCCATAACTTACATCACTCGAGTTAATATTGATGGAAACCCAGATCTCACACCCGGTTTAGGAATCAACAGGGGGTGGTGTAGAGGGAGTATACCAGGGTGCACAATTGATGGTGCATCAGTGCGTCCAACCCCGTCTGGCATAGGTGCAAGCAGGAAGGCCAGGGAGCCTTGCAGTACCGTGTACAGAATAGAGTGACGTGTACTATGCTGATGGTAGATACCCATCCCGTGGGTGCAGAGGAAAACAGAAATGTACCTAACACTAATTTTCGTAATGCCCTCAATCGTTGCCTCTTAATAATTGATTGAAGAAAGACCTGTCACACTCAACCCACCCTCTGTCTCACGCTCTATTGAAGATACAGAGGGCAGCCCAATCCTCAATTCCATTGATGTAATCCTCACTATCACTTGTGCAGAGGTTGCATGCCTTCTGCACATTTGATGGTGCAATAGTGCTTCCAGCCCTATGCCAGCATACAGTGCAAGAAGAAAGTCCAAGGAGCCTTATGGTGCAGTGCACAGGAACAGATCATGCATTGTGCATTGAGAGGCCCAACCCATGCGTACAACACTCTGTTCACACATCTCACCTCTCATTTGATTTGAAGGGAAAAACTAGTCAGTCAACCCATCCTTTGTCTCACTCTCTGATAGATACAGAGGGCAGCCTATACACACGTCCCCATCTTGTTAGGATGAAAGCTCACATCACTCAAGGGGTTGGTGATGAAGATCATGTCGGTTGTTGTCATCAGGATATTGAAGATGAGGAGTACCCAGGGAGGTAGCCAACAAGTCTCGTACTTCAATGATTTGTAAGAAAGGTCGTTTGTTAAGAAGGGCAGACGGACTGATATTGTAGAGATAGTGCACCAAGAGAGATGGCTTCAAATTAATTGCAAGAAAGGTGCTGCTGATGAATCAACTATCCTGAACTACAGGTGTTACCACCTTTTCCCCAGTCAGCTTCCCGCCTAAGGGTGTTTCCACCTTTTCTTGGAACGAGGCGTGTTATGATAGGGAAATTCTTCCTTTTCTCCCATAACAGTTTGTTTGTTTTGTGTTTTTTTTTCGTTAATAAAGAGAATAGTAGAAATACCATGTGTCAAGACGAAGCTTGCCACCATTGTTGGATCAGACGAGAAGAGAACAAGGTAGGGTTGAGAGGTATCTGTGAGGGCCTAGTAGAATGAGACCGCCTCATGAGGAGAATCATAAGGGCTATTAGAAGCACGAAGAGTATGACAGTGCGACTTCCAAAAGAGAGAGGGTAGGTCGACTATGATTGTCAAGATCCCCAAGGAGGGAAGTACTTCTTGAGACAATAGCCATTGATCAGAAAAGGATCATCAGAGGCATCAATGATCTGCACCTGAACAGAGCCATTAGGATTGACAGCAAGTACCTTGTGTGGGCCCATCCAACATTGTTGAAGCTTGCTAGGAAACTTGCCAAATCTCGAATCATAGGCTAGGACAAGATCACCTTCTTTGAACTCCCTGTGCTTGATGAAACTGTCATGATAGGCCTTACGTCGCACTTGAGTGGTTTCCATGCACTATAGAGCCATCCTCCGAATCTCATCCAAACATTCCAAGTGTAGGAGGTGGCATTGCATTGACTCATCATCTCCTAAGCATTCTTTAACTGCCACTCACAAAGAGGGAATTCTAGTTCAACAGGGAAGACGGCTTCTGTACCATACACTAACTGGAAAGGGGTCTGTCCTGTAGATGCCTTATGGGAGGTTCTATATGCCCAAAGGGCCTCTATAAGTCGATCATCCCAGTCATGACGATGTGCGACAATGAGCAAAGGATGCGATTGGTGACTTCAAGTTGGTCGTTGGCTCTAGGGTAGTAAGGAGTGGACTTGTGATGGCGGATCTTATATAACTGTGTCAGCTCCTCCATGATTTTGTTAAGGACATGAGTACCTCAGTCACTTACCAGCTTGAGGGGACTGTCAAAACAGGAGACAATATTTTCGTATATGAACAGAGCTACGTTGTTACCATCGTCCCGCTTCAAGGCTTTAGCTTCACACCACTTTGTGACATAATCCGTACATACTAAGATGTATCTGTTCTGCTTTCGTTTGGTGGGTGGATCAATGGGATCCACAAAATCAATCCCCCACTTCTTGAATGGATTTAGGGGAAGAATAGGTTGCAATGGCATGGTACTTTTTTTGGTGGGTTTTCCCATTCACTGACAAGCATCACATCTTTTACAGTAGTCATGTGCATCCTTGTGGAGGGTCTGCCACTAGTATCCTGCTAATAGATCCTTCTTGACAATCACTTCTCTTGCGAAGTGTCCACCACATGGTTTGTCATGGCATGCTTTCAATACTATGGCAATTGCATCCCTTGCAACACATCTTCATAACACTTCATCTTTGCCTCTCTTGTACAGTGCACCGCCTAGCAAGGTGTAGGGGGATGATTCTAACAGAAGCTTCTTCTTCTCACGGCTTGAGATGCCAGGAGGATACTATTGAGTTGACAAGAGGTTGTCTATGTTTGCATACCAAGGAGGAACTATTTCAACTAGAAACAAGGAAGCATCAGGAAGGTCTGGATCATCATGTTCCTCTTCTACAGTTTGAGGGATCCGTGATAGATGATCGGCTAGGACATGGGAATGGTCAGGCTTAGTGACCACTTCAAAATCAAAATCCTGGAATAGGAGCAACCATCTCATTAGTCATCCTTTAACATCTTCTTTGTTCATCAGGAAGGACAAGGCTTCATGATCCACGTAGAACTTGAAATGCGTTGACAATAGATAGTTTCTAAACTTCTCTAGTCCAAACACCATTGCTAAGCACTCAAGCTCTGTCACTATGTAGTTCCATTCCCTATTAGTGACCTTTTGGCTTGCATAATATATTGGTTGATCTAATTTAGAGGGGCCCTTTTGACATAGGACATCACCTAGCCCTTCAACTGATGCATCTGTGTGCACATGAAACTCCTTCGTCCAATCAAGAGGCTGCAAGATAGGTGCTTGGATAAGGCACTTTTTTAGGGTATTTAAGGCTCCTTCGCAGTCATCAATCCAAAGAAAATCCACATCTTTCCTTGGGAGCTTGTGCAAAGGGGCTGCCTTCGTTGCAAAATGTGCAATAAGTCTTCTGTAGTAGCCCACATGGCCAAGAAATCCTCTCAATTTCTTAAGGTTTGTTGGTGCTATCAAGACAGAAATCTTCTCAATCTTTGCTGGGTCTGTTGCAATCCCTTATACAGAGACAATATGGCCCAAAAGAACTCCTGATGAGACGCCAAAGACACATTTGGCGGGCTTGAGAGAAAACCCATACTCTCGGTATCTGTCAAAACATTGTTGTAGGTGTCCCCAATGCTCACGGATTAAGCTATAGACGCAGAAGTCATTAAGATACACCTCAATGGAATCATGCAAATGATTCTGGAAAGCAGCCATCATTACTTGTTGGAAGGTGGCAGGAGCATTACAAAGCCCAAATGGCATCACTCTATAGGCATAGGTCCCCCATTCTGTGGCAAAGGTTGTTTTGGATTGATCCTCTTCTGCAATTTGGACTTGGTTATATCCACTGAATCCATCCAAGAGGGAATAGAGCTCATGGCCTGCCATTGTATCCAACAGTTGGTCTGTAAAAGGGATAGGGAAATGATCCTTCTTTGTCTTTGAATTGAGCTTTTGAAAGTCCACACATATTCGAAGTTTCCCGTTCTTCTTGGGTACTACCACAATGGACAAAACCCATTCACTGATAGCCATGGGATAAATGAACTCGACTTCAAGAAGTTTCAATAATTCGGCCTTCACCGGAGTAGAATAATGAGGATTCATATGCCTTTGTCTTTGCCTTACAGGTTTGGCATCGGGCTCTAGGTCAATGTGATGTTGGCATACTATGGGATCAATCCCCTTTAGATCTTTATATGACCAAGAAAACACCTCTAAGTTCTCTTTGAGTAGATATCGTAGAACCACTAGGTCTTCTTCTTGAAGATTGAGGCCCAGTTTTAGGTGAGATTCAGTACCATCAGTATCCAAGAATGTTACTTATGTTTCACCTTCCACTTCGCGGATAAATGTCCTATGGATTGCTTCTAGATAGAGGTCTAACTCTTTCAAGAAAGTAGTGCCATTGTCTGATGTTCCACAAGAACCAGTGTCCTCCTTCTGAACAGATGACTCATTTGTCTGTTAAGATTGCAAGGTATCAGAGCTTTGTTTGCTTCTCTGTGAGTGGTGATTTCTTCTGGACTTAGGGATTCATCTTCAGAGGATGCGTCCAGGAATGTCACATAGCACGGACCTTCTAGAAGCCGGGGCTTTGATAGCTCTGGCTTCTGTTGGCAGGGGGCATCATCATCATCTTTTCTCATGACTAAACGGTCAGGGTGACAAGAGCCATTAGTGAACTTAATTTTAATGTCTTTGATCCATTGCTTATGCAGATTCTGCATACTTTGTGGTCCATTGATTAACCCAAATGGAACCATGGTCATTCCATCCAATACCCTGATATCTTGGCCTCTGAAGTCTTTGTAGGGCTATCAACAAGATCATCCGCTATTAGAGAAAATTCTTCATCTGTACTTTCATATCCTGCTTCGTTTTGTTCCTCATCATTTTCATCCTCTTCCTCGGGAGGCTCTGTCTCTGCCTCTATAGAGGCTTTGTAAAAGAAGAACAAATCCTCTGCCTCTGTGTCTATTTCAGCTTCTGCTTCTATCTTTGGCTCTTTCTCTGCTACTATCTCTGCAATTGCCATGTAACAGGGAGAACATTACATCCATGCTTCTATTTCACTGTCAGAGGTGATTTTAGAAGTCAATTCTAGTTGAGGCAGAAGTCATTCTCCCATGGACAAGAACTTTGCTTTCCTTGGTAGTTGACTTATAGTGCCCACTGTTAGGGACTGTGCCTTTTTTTTCTTGGGAAAGATCTGTTTAACAACCTCTTTGTCTCTAGATGTACCATCTGTTACTTCATTGGAGGAGTCAGTTATGAATTCGATGGATGTGGATCCATTGCCTTTTAGCGATCCATACAACTTCAACACTACTTTGTTGGGTCCTCTGCCTAGGGTTAGGGTTCATTTGAACCAGTCCATCTTGGTGTCTTCCCAACAACAGAGGGTATGAGGTCCCATAAGAATTTGGTTTGACCACCAAATATGTTAGCCAATAGTCTCTTCGTGCAAGGGTTGTTTTGCCGTATGGGAGAATGCCCAACGGTTTAATTTTGCTTTGGTCTGCCAATCGATAAGCCATTATGTAGGTTGAATTCCTTACAACCCTAAGTCCTTCGTTGTAACATCCGTCATTATGCTTACTTATGAGCCTCCATCAATTAATGCATCTGAAATAAAGCATCCTTCTATCCATACACTAATCTCTGGGGGGGCTCCAGGATCTAGCAAGGTGTTAGCCACATCTACTTTCTTTACACGCTCCGGGGCATTATTGGCCTTGGTCACTATTGAAGGAGCTATCCTTAGTCCACGTCTTCTTGTCAAGATTCTTTTGAATTTCTTTCGAAAACTGGGAGATAGCATCAACAACTGTCGGAATGTTAAGTCTGGTTTAAAAGTGTCTAGGTCTTTTACCAAGTCATATTCTTCGATAAGATCCACGGGCTTCTCCAACCTGCTGGGGAATGGGGCTACACCCATTTTCATCTTTCCTTTTACTTCTAGCAATGGCAACATCGGTATTTCTTGTGTTTCTGGAAGTGCTTCTGTATCGTCTATCTCTCCTGGACCTCTAGTCATGTTTCTGGGACTGTCTCCGTGACTCTCTGTGGTACTACAGTGCCCTGTACTGCACTGTTCTGTCATGTACTGCTTTGTCCCTCTGTTGATAGGTTGAACTTCACAGTCTTAGCAGGAGAATTATTTTCATTCTGAACAACTGGTTCCTTCTTCTTGGCACGCGTGATAGCAAAAACTTCCAACTCTACCAAATTGGAGGCAGGCTCTTGTGCCTTCTGTTGGCTATCAGTGGCATTGACCTTGACAGGGGCTGGGCTTGGATAATCCTTTACAGTGTGACCTTCTCCTTTGCATAGGCTACATAAGGGCTTGTAATTCATAGATCGTCTAGGGTTTGGACAATTTGAGGAGATATGACCATTTCTTCACACCTGTAACATTCCACTTCTGATCTCTGACCACCGCAGACTGTCGTCCTCTGTAACTTTGAGAGGAAAACCTCCTTGGACCGAAATTAGGACCAAAATACCTAGGCTTTGGTCCAATATCCTGTGTTGTCATTTTGGATTCTAGCAAGTTGAATCTTGCATTTTCATCTTTCTGTCTTCGTTCGCGCATCTCTTTTAGAGAGTAAATATCCTCTGTATGGTTCTTCCTCAAACAATAGAAATAGAAGGCTCCAGGAATGGTTGGTTTTCAGGTACATTCAATGGCTAAATGTCCCACTTGATGACACTTTCCACACCATGTATTAGAACGCATCATGTCTCTTCCACCTCCTGCAGGAGTGGATATATTGGCGGTATTCACCTTCAACGTCTGTAGCTACTCTGTAATCACATCCATAAGCTCTTTCTTGATACTTGCAACTGAGTTGGATAAGTAGTCCTTCAGATTTTTACTTCCTGAAGTACTTGTAGTAGGGTTTTGTGAAGCTTCTGTAATTACTGCATATATTGGTTGGGTCGATCCAGCGGGTCCTCTATTCTGGTTTTGATTCAAAGATCCTGTTGAGACCCTGGGTTGTTGATTCCAATTGGCAGGGTTCCACTATTGTTGAGTCGCCATTGGAGGAATTGTTTGAGGCCACTGTTGTTGTGGTTGAACCATCATTTGAGGCACTGTCGTCTGTCCTGACCACAATGGATTAGATGCATTATACAGCGGCACTTTTTGCATCTGCGGATAGGGGTAGGGAACTATCCCCGGGACTACATTTGGTGGGTATACCATTCCTGACATGGGAGGAGGTAAGACTCCTCTTCCTGGAGTCATTGACAACCTTGCTTCAACTTCATCATACAATCTTGCACCTTCCATTACAGCTTGCAGATTGACTGTCTTCTCAATTCCACGAACTTGCAAACTTCTGGTTGTAGGCCTCTAAGGAACACTCCTTTCTGAATGCCTTCGTCCAAATGATGGTTAGCCCATCTCTTCAGGATGGATTCCATTCGCGAGACATAAGCTTCTACTCTTTCTCCAGAGGACTGACTTAGATTCATGAACTCCTCTCGCATCCACTCTTTAAAACCTTCACGCATGAATTTAGTGAGGAAGGCCAACTTCAAGTCATCCCATATGCCAAAAGTTCTTGTTGCTTGTCTCTCATACCACTGAAACACCACGCCTTTGAAAGTGGCAGGGAATATCACTAACCAATGCTCAAGTGTTCTGGCATTGTTAGCCACACATGCTATCATAAATTCTGCTACATGAAGATCAAGGTCTTCATTGTACTCTCCCTTAAAAATTGGCAATGGGACTACATTTACTGGCTTGTCATCAATATTTCCAAGACGAATTTGACTAGGAAGGCGACCTTGAGTCACCATGGGAATTTTTGTAAAGAGTGCTTTTAGGGCGTCAAAGGAGGCTTCTGTTGCAAGCTTGTTCTCAGTCTTAATTCTTTCCTTCTCTCTTCTCACGTACCTCTGGATAGCTCATTCTAATGCTTGCCTCTTGATTGTGTCATTCATCAGGGGATTGGCTCCAACCAGTTGCTCAGTTCTCAACATAATAGAATCAAAGAGGGCTTCAATCTCTGGGGGATTTTCTGGCCAACATCTCTTCTTACTTCCTTCTTTTCAACATCTCTTAATTTGGCTTTCAAACCACTACAAAGGGGGAGATATTCCGTTCTGAAAGTATAAAAACTCATTCTTCTTAGGATTGTTGTTGTGCCATCATTATAATAATACCAGCTTCTAATGGTTTCAATAGTGTAAGTTGTGAAAAACACTTTTTCTACCAACTTCCAGTGGGTTGCTAATTGGACAAACAGAAGATTGTCAATGCACCAAGCATCCCACATATCTTGCTGTTGAGCATCCACGAACAAATTCCAACTCTTTTCCTTCTTGTTTCCGTGAACCTCCACAGACCATGACTCCTGAAGCTTCTTCACGATCTCCCACTTGATGATGTCTAGAAACTTCTCAATAAATGCCAAATATTCCATGGATGGTCATTCTCTTTGCTTCTGCTCTTCATTTTGTTTCCAAACAATTTGCCACGAAGATGCACGTCTCTATTGCTTCAACAGGAAGAGGAAATAGTCCACCATATAGAGCATGCATCATGATGCTAATATGTTTTTGCCATTATGGGATGAAGTTCTTGTGGAAAGTGGCTTTGATAATGAGAATCTCCAACTCTTCAGTGGAAGAAGGAACTTTACAAGCATCCATTGAATTCTTTTCTTCTTGGCAATGCCATTTCTTTCATTTTCAGCCTCTTCTGATGCTTGTTGATGGCAAGTTTCCCCGGATGCACACCGGAAACATGGAGCCCCAAGAGAGACACCAAGGAAAAGGGGATTCTATTGCAAGAAAATCTATCTTGTAACATCAACAAGATTTTATTTCATTCTTTTGATGACCAAAACAAAGAAAACAGCAATTCTTCAGGCAGCATCATAGTAGATATCTCCCAGGATTTGATAGAATCAACCATTGCAACTTGGCAAGATTCCCAAGGGTTTGTCTATTCTCCCTTTTGTCCTTGGGTTAGGGCCACACCCTATTAACCCAACTTAACCAATACCTTAGGTTTTATTAACAGTAAGTCATGGTGACCATGTCGCTCCAAATTATTGATTGGTCCTTTGCTTCCAAGCAAATACCTAATTTCTCTTAACTTGGCAATTTTTCCCAAGAAAGGTGATATAACAGGGTGACTACTCATCCTCTTGCAAGTTAAACTTGCGCAAGAATCTGCCAATCTCATTCCAAGGAATTGACAACTCTCTTGTGGTCAAACCACAAGATCATGCGATATTGGAACTTGTGGCACAAGTGTTGCATCTATTCCATGGGATCATTTCACCCATCGAATGGCGTCTTCTGGTCACATAATCATGATTAGATAAGAAGTAGGTTTTAGGGTGTCTCCTTATCCAACCCATTCCCAATTGCACTAGGCCCACAACATTCGGTCCTAGGGGATTCCAACTCAATCCGAGTTTCATCATTTGAACAAGTGATCCTTAGGGTAGAAACCCTAGATCATTCCTCGCAAGAGCATCCAATTGTCCCTACATTCCGTGAATGTGGGTAGGACCTTTGGGTATGGGGATTTAAAAGAGTTGGTATTTGTTTGTGGATGCTCAATAGCAGGACACATGGGATGCATGGTGCATTGACAATCCACTATTGTCATACACTATTGAAACCATCAGAAGTTGGCATTAGTATGATGATGGCACCACAACAATCCTCTAAAGAATGCATTTTGATACCTTCAGAATGGAATATCTTTTTTCTCTGCAGTAGTTTGAAAGCTAAATTCAGAGACGTAGAAAAACAAGAAGTAGAAGAAATGTTAGCCACAGAGTCCTCCATAGACTGAAGTCCCCTGATTCTGTTCTATTGAGTTAAGACTAATTGGGTGGAGTCAACTTCCTGATTAATGACGCAAAATCAAGAGGCAAGCACTAGAATGAGTCTAGAGGTACATAAGAAGAGAGAAGGCAAAAATCAAGGCAAAGAATGAGCTTGTTGCAAGAGAAGCTTCCTTTGACGCCCTAACAACACTCTTTATAGAAGTCTCCATGGTGACTCAAGTTTCCCTTCCTAGTCCAATCCATCCTAAAAATATTGATGACAAGCTAGCGAATGTAGTCCCATTCTCCATTTTCAAGGGAGAGTACAATGAAGATCTTGATATTCATGTAGCAGAGTTATTGATAGAATATGTAACTAGCAAAGCCTGAACCCCCAAGCATTGGTTAGCAATATTCCCTGCCACTTTCAAGGGTGCGGCGTTTCAGTGGTATGAAAGACAAGCATCAAACATTTTGACACATGGGACAACCTAAAGTTGGCCTTCCTCACTAAATTCACGCGTGAAGGTTTTGAAGAGCAGATGAGAGAGCAGTTTATGAACTAAGTCAATCCCCTAGTGAGCGATTCTAAGCTTATGTCTCGTGAATGGAATCCATACTGAAGAGATGGACCAACCGTCATTTGGATGAAGGCATCAACAAGGGGGTATTTCTTAGAGGCCTATAACCAAAAGTTTACAAGTTTGTGGAATTGAGAAAACCATTCAATCTGCAAGCTGCAATAGAAGGTATAAGACTGTATAATAAAGTTGAAGCAAGGTTTTCAATGACCTTCAGAAGAGGAGTCTTACCTTCTTCCATGCTAGGAATGATATACTCACCAAATGCAGTCCCAAGGACATTTCCCTACCCCTACCCCCAGATGCAAATAGCGCCCAAATAGAGTGCACCTACTCCACAGTGGCCGCAAATGATAATGCCTCAAATAATGGTCCAACCATGACAAGAGTCACGCCCCAAACAGTTCCTCTAATAGCGATTCAACAACAATGGAATTCTACCCACTAGAATCAATAACCCCAAGTCTCAACACGAGATCTAAATCAAAACCACAACAAAGAACCCTCTGGATCGACCCAACCATTGTATGCAGTGATCACAGAAGCTTCCCAAAACCCTACTACAAGTACTCCAGGAGGTGAAAATTTGAAGGACTAGTTGTCCCATTCAGTCCGCAAGTATCAAGAAGGAGCTTATGGATGTGATTACAGAATAACTACAGACGCAGAAGGTGAATACCGCTAATATATCCACTTCTAGGGGAGGAGGGAGAGACGTGATGTATTCTAATACATGGTGTGGGAAGTGCCATCAAAGGGGACATTTGGTCACTAAATGTACCCAAAAACCAACCATTCCTAGAGCCTTATATTCATACTGTTTGAGGAAGAACCATACAGAGGATATTTGCTCTCTAAAAGAGATGCACGAAAGAAGAAAGAAAGATTAAGACACAAGATTCAACTTGCTAGAATACAAAATGACAACACAAGACATTGGACCAAAGCCTAGGAAGCTCGGTCCTAATTTTGGTCCAATGAGGTTTCCCTCTCAGGGTTACAAAGGACAATAGTCAGACGGTGGCCAAGGATCATAGGTGGAGTGTTACAGATGTGGAGAAAAGGGCCATATCTCATTGAAGTGTCAAAACCCTAGAAGGTCTATGGACTACAAGCCCCTATGCAGTCGATGCAAAGGAGAAGGCCATACTAGAAAAGATTGTTCAAGTCTCGGCTTTTATGAAAGCTACTCTTGATACCCAATAGAAGACCCAAGACCTACTTTCAATTTGGTGGAATTGGAAGTGGCTGCAATAATGCGTGCAAAGACAGGAGAACTTGTAGTTCCAAAAGAGAATGTTCCCTCTACCAAGACAGTGAAGTTCAGCATTCCCAAGGAGAAACAGAATAGTGTAGCATAGAACAATGTAGTACAACGCACTACAAAGCCACATAAAGCTACAGAGACAATTGCAGAGATAGGACGAGAGGTCCAAGATATAGAGGATGTTGAAGTATCTCCTCTAGGAGAAGAAGCACAGATGTTGCAACTCCTAGAAGAAAAAGAGAAGATAAAAGTGGGTGTTGCCCCATTCTCAAGCCGCTTCGAAAAGCTTATGGATCCTATCAAAGAATATGATTTGATCAAAGATCTAGACACTTTTAAACCAAACCTAACATTTCTACAGTTGTTGATGTTTTGTCCTAGCTATTGAAAGAAAGCCAAAAGCATACATACAAGAAGAAGAGGCCTAATAATTGCTCCCTTTGCAGCAACCAAGTCCAACTGATCCTTAGAACTAGTGAAGGAAGTAGATGTGGCTAACACCTTCCTCGATTCGGGTACTCGAGAGATTGGCATATGGATCAAAGGATGCTTTATAGCAAACACATTAATTGATGGAGGCTCATCAGTAAATTTAATGATGGATGTGACATTGAAGGATCTATGCTTGCAAAGGAATGTAGCTTACGCAGTGGCTTATCAAATTCGCAAGCCAATGTAGAATCAAACCATTAGGTATTCTCCTATACCTAAGGATAACCCTGCAAGAAGAGACGATTGACTGACATATCTAGTGGTCAAACCAAATTCCTACGTGACCTTATACCCTCTATTGTTGGGAAGACCTTGGCTTTTTGAAGCAAGAGCAAGGACGATCGGACTGGTTCAAAGGAACCCTAACCCTGGGCAAAGGACCCAACAAGATAGTGCTGAAGTTTATGGATTGAAAAAAAGCAATGGATCTACGTCCATCGAAGGCATAACAGACTCCTCCAATGAAGTAACAGATGATACATCAAGAGATGAAGAAACTATCAAACAAATATTTCCTAAGAAAACAGAGGCACAGTCCCTGATAGTGGGCACTATAAGCTAATTTCTCAAGGAAGCAATGTTTTTCTCAATGAGTGCATACCTCTTGCATGAACCTGAATTGACTTCTAAGATCACCTCGCACAAGGAGATAGAATCATGGATGTATTGTTCTTTCTGTTACATGGCAATCACAGAGACAAAACCAGAGACAAAGATAGGAGCAAAGATAGAGACACAAGCAGAAGCTGAAGCAGAGAGCTTGTTCTTCTCTTACAGAGCCCCCACAGAGGCAAAAATAGAATCTGAAGAGGACAAAAGTGATAATGCAAAAGAAGAATATGAAACAGAGCAAGAAGAGTCTATCCTACTCGCAAAAGGTAGAGATGAGGAAGAATTTCCTGAAGTTTCAAAAGCAGAAGATCCCTTTTTGTTTCGACAGAATGATTATTGTACTCTTTGGATTGGTTAATAGTCACATCATAAGCAAAGCCTCTATAAGAAAAGGATTAAGAAGAATAGGCTTTTCTTCAGTAGTGACTCTTGTTGCCCAAAGTTACCCTTCCTAGGGGAAGATGATGATGATGCACCTTACCAAAACCCCCAGTTCAATAGCTCAAACAGAACACAGAAGGTTCCTGTGGTGTGGTATTCTTGGATGCATCCTCAGAAGACGAGTCCTTGAGCCAAGAAGTAGCTCATCCTCAACCCAAAACCAAAACCACAATGATACCCTTTTAGCTTCCCAAAGAGCGAGCTAAGTCTCTATTAAAAGAGGACATCAGTTCCAATGAATTTTCAAAAGAGAAGACCACCCCCTTTAAGGAGTCGGATCTCTACCTAGAGGTAGTCCGTGGGACATTCATCCACAAAATGGAAGGTGAAAATAAATCGACATTCGTGGATGTTGAAGGTACTGAACATCACCTGAAGGTAGGTCTAAATCTTCTAGAAGAAGAACTACTGATCCTACGAGACCTACTAAAGAAGAACTTAGATGCATTTGCATGGCCTTACAAAGATCGAAAGGGGATTGATCCCACATTATGTCAACACCATATTGAACTAGAGCATGATGTCAAACCTGTCAAGCAAAGATAGAGGCATATAAATCCAAATCACTATGCTCTAATGAAGGCCGAATTATTGAAGCTCCCTAAAGTTGAGTTTATCTATCCATTGCCTAATAGTGAATGGGTTTCGCCCATTGTGATAGTACCCAAGAAGAAGACCAATATGTACGGACTTCCAAAAGCTAAATTCCAAGACAAAGAAGGATCATTTCCATGTCCCTTTCATAGACCAACTCTTGGACATAGTGGCAGGCCATGAGCTCTATTTCCTCTTGGATGGATTCAATAGATACAACCAAGTCAAAATTGTAGAAAATGATCAATCCAAAAGGACATTCGCAATAGAATGGGAAACCTATGCTTAGAGAGTGATTTCATTTGGGCTCTGTAATGCTCCTAGTACTTTCCAACAAGTGATGATGATTGACTTCCAAAACCATCTACATGAGTTCATTAAGGCATACCTCGATGACTTGTATGTCTATAGCCTAATCCCTGAGCATTGGAGACACTTAGAGAAATACTTTGACAAATATCCAGAGTATGGGATTTCTCTCAATCCCAACAAATGTGTCTTTGGTGTCTCGTCTCAAGAGTTCTTCTAGGCAACATTGTCTCTGCATAAGGTGACCATTGCTTGCCCTTTATATTCAACAGAGAGGTGAGATGTGTGAATGGAGAGTTGCACACACATGATGGGTCTCTCAATGCATAAAGCACGAAGTTGTTTCTATGCATGATACTATAAGGCTCCGTGTCCTTTTTTCTTGCACCATATGTTGGCACATGACAGGATGCACAATTGCACCATCGATTGTGCACAAGGCATACACCCTCTGCACACATGATAGTGAGAATAATATCAATGGGTTTTAGGAATGGGCTTCCATCCTGTATCTATCAATAGAGCATGAGACGGAGGGGCAGATGAGCGTGACTCATGTTTCCTCAAACAATTATTGAGAGGTGCCGATTGAGTGATGCTACAACACTTGGCATCAATCATTTTCCTATGCACATATGGGATGGATCTCTTCCATCATCCCATGACATGTCACCTTATTCTGTACAATACACTATGAGGCTCCTTGGCCTTTCTGCTTGCACCTATGCCAGACAAGGCTGGACACACTAATATACCATAAACTATGTACATTGACTTTGAACCATCTTCCTCGTTGATTTCTAAACCAGGTGTGAGACTAGGTTTCTGTCATTATTCCATCGAGTGATGCTCGTTGGTGTGCAGCAAGTGACTGTTCTTTCATTCTCATTTGAATGACTATGAGGCGAGTGTAATATCCTTCGCCATCGATGATTTTCCATGATTCCCTCAAAAACTCTGTCTCTCTAGGTGCTACTATGTGGTCCCTGCCTCGCTGAACATATGCTGTGAAGATACTTTGGTACCTCTTGGCTGACGGCCACATAGCATGTGACATCCACAATCAGCATCAATTCTTGATAACATTGGCCAATATTTTCTAACCCTACACCTTTTGTTTCTCATGACGGCCATGTTTCAAGTGTGGGGACATCAACAGTTGATCTATTGTGTGGTCTTAAGTCCTTGTTGCTCAGTTTACCCTTCTCACTAAGGTCTTAAGTGTGGGGATGCGTCCCTGTGCATCTATGTTATGTACCCTTCTACATCTACCATGATTTTCTCATGCATGTATGCCATGTCTTGATTTTACTCTAATGGTGTCCCTTCCCCACCCACACGTCCTTCTTTTTCCCCTTCCTGCGACGGTTGTTCCTTTTTCGTTTTCCTTTTTCCAAGAACTCCCATCCAACCTAATAGCCTTGTTCATCCCTTTGACTTGGCTACTTTTCCTTTTTACAACCCCATGTTTCGAGCCACGGATTATGAGTTATTAATTTTTGGAGAATGTTCTGGCAATTTTACATGTTTCCATGCGAACGTGCCTTTTTCAACTCGAAACTGCAATCTGCTATAAGAACCCTGACTCCACCTTCCCCTAGACATTTATCCTTTTTTTTCCTATCATTTTAATGTATGATTTTTCCGTTATTAAATTTTTTGTAATTTTGAGTATTTTTATTCACATTTTTAATTATTTTTTCATGTGAACCTATCTTAATTACCTCCAAATTTAATTTTGACTGAATAGCTTTGTCTAGCTTAGTCTTCTACCTCATTTTGTTTTTTTTCCTCTTGATACAGTCTACCGATTTTATTATTATTATTATTATTATTATTATTAAATATTTTTCCTCTTTTTTCCATGTGGACGCCCTCTAGTGCCAATCGGAACTATGTTTTGACCGGACGAAGAACGTAGTCCACTCACTTCCCTTGGTATTTTTTCTTTTCGTTGCCCTCCATTTCGATGCCCGGATTTCTTCGTGTTACTTTCTAGCTCTGTTTTTATTTGTATTTTTTCCATTTTTTTCATGCAAATGTGTCTTTCCATCCCCGAAACCGCGTTTGACCTTTCCCATCCTATCCACCCTATATCCTAGCGGTGGACATTTTCCATGTTCACTTTGTTGCATTTCAACCGCTGGATCTTTTCGTATTAAAATTTCTTCCCTATTTCAGATATGTTTTTTTGGTTTTTTACACATGAATGGGTCCTATCTCAGTCAGAATGGCATTTTGATGTGATAGGCCTATCGGGCACATCGTTTTATATGTTTTTCCTTTTTTACAAGAGGAAGGTGGAGTTTTAGAAAAAATCTGATAGGTTTACTTAGTGAATCTCAGCTATGACTAATTAAAATTTTCATGTAGGGATTATTATCACTTAGAGGAGATAAGACCTTGTTATAAATTAGGAGTTTTCGGGGAAATTTTAGACTTGGCAAGGTCTTGACAGGTTGATAGGATATCTTAGTATTAATCTAAGGGATGGGGGATTTCACTAGTTATGCTACCTCCTACCTCCTAAGGATTAAATTATTTATGAAGAATACACAGCATCATGATTGTGATTATTGTCTACAGTAATACTACAGTGATGATCAAGGGGTGATCATTAGATCATTGGTGATTATTATGGAGATTTCTTTTGGGGAGGTGTTGAATATTAGGTAATTGGAAAGCTTGAACTTTTTCGCAACCAACATAAGATTTTTTCAATGAGACAGTCAAATTGTCAAGGCCAAGAGTATTAGGGGACTTTTGGTTCATATCCCTACCATTAGTGTAGCAGAATGTCTCTTGCATTGAGGGTCTTCATCATTGCCCATGTTTGAGGATTCTTTACTTGACTGAGGATAACATGTGAAGAATTGAAAGTCTAAAGAATTGCACAAGGTTTGCAAATTGGAGATGTTCTTTTGAATATAGGTTAATTAATTGAAAGATTTTAGAGTGAGTAAAATGAAAGGAAAGAAAAGGAGGCTGTTGTATTTCTTACGGGAGCAAAATATGGGGCGTCGACCCATAGTCCCATCTGCCCTTCCACCCTCCAATTGTAGTATCCCTCTACGCCTAAAGAAAAGTCATTATCTCCATGTCGTCCCAATATAAAAATTGAACCATCAATGAAGATCAAGGCATGGACATTAGAAGGTGTATTTCTAACCAGATTCAAGAGGTTGTCTTAACAAGGACAGAGTACTCCAAAGGGGGCATACCAGGAAAAGACCGGATATACCACTTCAAGACCAAGATCCTATAAGAACCATGCACTTGGAAGAGCTCAAGAGGAAGACTTATTTCATTAATCAATGCCAACAAAATCTCTCAGATCATTTACTTTGATGTATACATTTATGTTCCCAAATTCTCTAAAAAATGTAAAATGATTGTAAAAGTGCCTAATGGATAAGGCATTTGACATCTTGTATAACACTTGGTCACATGGGAGGATTCTCAATTATTTCACAATTGGTCCCCCATGCGTGCCAAGTGTTAGGGGCTAAAAGGGACACCACATTAATGAATGTAAATGCCCCTTTATGTGGTGCCAAGGGTCACAAAATTGGGCTATGGAAATGAATTGAGGAAAAAAAAGAAAATTAGAAGAAGAAAGAGGCCGTTAAAAAAACGATCGTGAAGAAGAAGAAGGGAGCATTGGATTTCGAACGATGCCTGCTGATGATGACGAATGTGGAAGAAGAGGGGGCGCCATTTCTGCGGACGAATTTGTGCCTCTTAGGCTGTAATTCATTTATGAGACCAGGGGGGTGCCATGAGAGAAAGAGAGAGAGAAAACTGCGAGAAAATATTTTGGTGGCCGAAGCCCTTCATTATGCTTACTTATGAGCCTCCATCAATTAATGCATCTGAAATAAAGCATCTGAAATAAAGCATCCTTCTATCCATACACTAATCTCTGGGGGGGCTCCAGGATCTAGCAAGGTGTTAGCCACATCTACTTTCTTTACATGCTCCGGGGCATTATTGGCCTTGGTCACTATTGAAGGAGCTATCCTTAGTCCACGTCTTCTTGTCAAGATTCTTTTGAATTTCTTTCGGCAACTGGGAGACAGCATCAACAACTGTCGGAATGTTAAGTTTGGTTTAAAAGTGTCTAGGTCTTTTACCAAGTCATATTCTTCGATAAGATCCACGGGCTTCTCCAACCTGCTAGGGAATGAGGCTACACCCATTTTCATCTTTCCTTTTACTTCTAGCAATGGAAACATCGGCATTTCTTGTGTTTCTGGAAGTGCTTCTGTATCATCTATCTCTCCTGGACCTCTAGTCATGTTTCTGGGACTGTCTCCGTGACTCTCTGTGGTACTACAGTGCTCTGTATTGCACTGTTTTGTCCTGTACTGCTCTGTCCCTCTATTGACAGGTTGAACTTCACAGTCTTAGCAGGAGAATTATTTTCATTCTGAACAACTGGTTCCTTCTTCTTGGTACGCGTGATAGCAAAAACTTCCAACTCTACCAAATTGGAGGCAGGCTCTTGTGCCTTCTGTTTGGCATTGACCTTGATAGGGGTTGGGCTTGGATAATCCTTTGCAGTGTGGCCTTCTCCTCTGCATAGGCTACATAAGGGCTTGTAATCCACAGATCGTCTAGGGTTTGGACAATTCGAGGAGATATGACCATTTTCTTCACACCTGTAACATTCCACTTCTGATCTCTGACCACCGCAGACTGTCGTCCTCTGTAACTTTGAGAGGAAAACCTCCTTGGACCGAAATTAGGACCAAAATACCTAGGCTCTGGTCCAATATCCTGTGTTGTCATTTTGGATTCTAGCAAGTTGAATCTTGCATTTTCATCTTTCTATCTTCGTTCGCGCATCTCTTTTAGAGAGTAAATATCCTCTGTATGGTTCTTCCTCAAACAGTAGAAACAGAAGGCTCCAGGAATGGTTGGTTTTCGGGTACATTCAGTGGCTAAAAAACCCACTTGATGACACTTTCCGCACCATGTATTAGAACGCATCACGTCTCTTCCACCTCCTGCAGGAGTGGATATATTGGCAGTATTCACCTTCAACGTTTGTAGCTACTCTGTAATCACATCCGTAAGCTCTTTCTTGATACTTGCAATTGAGTTGGATAAGTAGTCCTTCAGATTTTTACCTCCTGAAGTACTTGTAGTAGGATTTTGTGAAGCTTCTGTAATTACTGCATATATTGGTTGGGTCGATCCAGAGGGTCCTCTATTCTGGTTTTGATTCAAAGCTCCTATTGAGACTTGGGGTTGTTGATTCCAATTGGTAGGGCTCCACTGTTGTTGAGTCGCCATTGGAGGAATTGTTTGAGGCCACTGTTGTTGTGGTTGAACCATCATTTGAGGCACTGTCGTCTGTCGTGACCACAATGGATTAGGTGCATTATACAGCGGCACTGTTTGTATCCAGGGATAGGGGTAGGGAACTATCCCTGGGACTGCATTTGGTGTATACCATTCCTGACATGGGAGGAGGTAAGACTCCTCTTCCTGGAGTCATTGACAACCTTGCTTCAACTTCATCATACAATCTTGCACCTTCCATTGCAGCTTGCAGATTGACTGTCTTCTCAATTCCACAAACTTGCAAACTTCTGGTTGTAGGCCTCTAAGGAACACTCCTTTCTGAATGCCTTCGTCCAAATGATGGTTAGCCCATCTCTTCAGGATGGATTCCATTCGCGAGACATAAGCTTCTACTCTTTCTCCAGAGGACTGACTTAGATTCATGAACTCCTCTCACATCCACTCTTTAAAACCTTCACGCATGAATTTAGTGAGGAAGGCCAACTTCAAGTCATCCCATATGCCAAAAGTTCTTGTTGCTTGTCTCTCATACCACTGAAACACCGCGCCTTTGAAAGTGGCAAGGAATATCGCTAACCAATGCTCAGGGGTTCTGGCATTGTTAGCCACACATGCTATCATAAATTCTGCTATATGAAGATCAGGGTCTTCATTGTACTCTGTTGAGATATTGAGCTCCACTCGTGATACGCCAGGGTGACCGTTGTGTATTTATGTCACCGACTTGTCAGTTGGCAGATGCGGTTGGTACACCGCCAATGAATAATAGCTACATGATAGCTATCCTTATCTACTCTAGTTCGTGGCTCAGTTAGTATGCCACCTTAGTTTGTTGAGTTTGGTTTGAGACCCATATATAGGGTTCTTCTATTTCTTTGTATTTGAGTTTTTTTGGCTTACACAACTAAGAAGAGGAAAACTGGTTTCAGCCTCCATCTCTGTGTGTATTCCCCCATTGTGCAAGCAAGAAAGCTTCAAGTGAGACTCCTTCCTTCTCTCCCACAATCTTGACATGGTATCAGAGCCTTGTTCGTGGTAAGGAGCTCAAGAAAGCAAGCCAAGCTCGCGGTGTTCTGGTAAGAGGAGCAGTGTTACTTTCATTTTCTGTTTTGGGAGCAGATCTCGGCAGGCAGCACAGCCGGAAATTGCAAGAGTGCATTGTCTCAGGTTGAGACGCCCTTTGCGGTGAAGCAAGAGGGCAGTATATGCTGCGGGAGAGGGCTTTAGCCCATAGCGACCCTGTTTTTTTGATTTGAGGCCATTTTGGGGCCTGTTTTGGAGGCGGAAGTTTTTTGCACGCACTCAAGAAAAAGCCCTGTTTTATGCTGTGCGACCACTGTTCTACAGGTCGGTGAAAAGTTACCACAGATATTGCATCGTATGCTCGTGTGCAGAGACATTGGGAGTTACAGAATCATCCTTGGTTCCTGTATATGCAAAATCGTCACTAGGAAGTGACTGTGTAGTGAAATACCACTTTCGCCAGTTTTGCAGATTTGCCCTTGTGAGGCTGAAGCTGTGTTCTTTGTAGTGACAGAATTTTTTGCAGTGTTCTGTAATGGCGTCTGATTCTCTTTCACAGATTGTCACTGAAAATCTTGACAAGAATAACTTCCAAGCATGGAAGTTTAGAATGACGAATTTCCTTATGGGAAAAGGATATTGGGAATTTGTTGCAGGACATGAAGAAGAACCAGTTCTTCCTGATGTTCCCAATCAACAGCAAATGCAGGCATTTAAAGCATGGCATGAGAGAGCCAGGAAAGTTATGTACTGGCTGTCTATCAGCATTTCAGACTCTATGATTGTGCATATTCAAGATGCAAGTACGCCAAAGGAGACATGGGATACTTTGTCAAAAATGTATAGCACAAATATGCAAGCCAGGAAAATGCAGCTCAAGCAAGAGTTGCACAATGTTCAAAGAGAAAATATGAGCATCAACGACTACCACATGAAGGTGAAGAAGATTGCAGATGCACTTGCTTCCATTGGGTCGCCAATGGAAGATGATGATTTAGTTTCTGTGACCTTGAATGGTCTAGGAAAGGATTATGCACAGTTCCGAACATCCATTTCCGTCCGTGAAAGATTTCCTGATTTTGAGGAGTTGATTGCTCTTCTAATTTCTGAGGAGCAGAGAAATGGTGGTGCATCTTCTTCAGGAGGAACTTCAAAAGAAGCTGTCTTCTACTCAAATGCTGGAAGAGGTAGAGGCAGAGGTAGAGGAGGCCGATTTGGAGGCCGTGGTAGAAATCAAAATATGCAGCAAACTCAAGAAAACTAGTCCTATGGAGGAGGACGTGGTAACTCTAGAGGCAGGGGGAGCCAAAGAGGTCGTGGTGGATGGCAAAGAGGCCAAAATGCAAACAGCAATGTTGAATGCTACTACTGTGGTAAAATGGGTCATATGGCTAAAGACTGCTATAAAAAGCAGAATGACATCATGAATGGAAAATTGCAACAAGGGAATTATGCATCTTCTAGTAGACAGGGTGATGACAGGAATGAGTATTTGTTTATGGTGCAGCACATGAACAATTCTGTGACAAGTGCAGAAGAAAGCAACGATGTATGGTATGTTGACTCAGGTACATCAAACCACAATACAGGTCATGCAGAATGGATGGAGGATGCAAGGAAAATGGAAAAACCAGGATTTGTGGAGACTGGTGATGATACTGCACATCCTATTGTGCAGATTGGAAAAATTCATTTGTCTATGCAGGATGGAAAAAAGAAATACATGTCCGATATATTTCATGTCCCGAATATCACCAAGAATCTGGTTTTTGTTGGTCAAATGGTTGAGCAGGGCTTGCAGGTCAGATTTAATCCTCATGGATGCTTTGTTGAGGATATGAAAAATAAAGATCGCTTGATAGCAAAAGGGAAGAAGAAGGGCAGAATGTTTACATTGGATGCAGACATGCCTGAATTGAGTGCAGCAATGTTTGCACATGGGACCGGTGTAGTTGCAGATATTGATATCTGGCATAAACGCATTGGTCATGTTAATATACAGCGACTTAAATCAATGTAGGCCCAAAATATTGTTGCAAGATTGCCTAAATTCAAGGTTGCAGAAATGCATAAGGTATATGAAGCCTGTCAATTTGGAAAACAGGCAAGGAAACCATTTCCTAGATATGTTCAAGAGAGTAAGAAGCCATTGGAATTAATCCACTCTGATATGTGGACTACTAAAGCTGCATCTCTTGGAGGCTGTCATTATTTTGTCACTTTTATTGATGACTATAGCAGAAAAGTTTGGGTGTATTTTATGAAAAAGAAAAGTGAAGTTTTTGGGCATTTCAAAACTCTTAAAGCTATGGCTGAAAAAGAAACAGGTCCGCAAATAAAATGCCTAAGGTCAGATGGAGGGGGAGAGTACCTCTCAAATGAGTTTGCAAGGTTCCTGCAGGAGCATGGCATAAAGCAGCAATATTCATGCAGTCATACCCCACAACAAAATGGAATTGCAGAAAGGAAAAACAAGCATATTGGAGAGGTATCTCGTGCCATGCTCAATGAAAAAGACATGCCAGATTTTTATTAGGCTAAAGCAGTTGCTACAGCAGTCTACATAATGAACAGGACTCCCACTACAACAATACATGGGATGACTCCAAAGGAGAGGTATACTGGTAGGAAATCAGATATTTCTCATTTGAAAATTTTTGGTTGCATTGCCTCTGTACATGTGCCAGATGAGTTGAGATCCAAGTTGGATCCAAAAGCTGAGAAGTGCATCTTTATTGGTTACTCTCTGCAGCAAAAAGGGTATAGATGCTATAACCCTTCTACTCGTAAGTTTACAGTGAGCAGAGATGTTGTTTTTGATGAGATGAGTAGCTGGTATAAACCACTAAATGTGATTGATGATGTAGATGCACAAAATGGTAATGCTGCACAGAATTCACAGCAGCAGTCACAAAATATTAGTGGACCTGGAGCGTCCTCTAGTAGTGGTTCACATTCTTCGCCATGGACAGGAAGATTGAGATCAGGAGAATCTTCTCAAAGCAATGCAGATACTGGTATGCAGGTATCACAAAAAGGAAAAGAGAAGGTTGATCAGCCCATGTTTGATGTGAATGTAGCTCACTCTTGTGTGGATGGTGAATCCAGTGGCTCAGAACAAAGCATTGATGATGAGTTGGGTATTCCTTCTATTGTTACACCTGGAGTAAGGAAGACCAGGGATGTTTTGAGAGCACCTGGGAGTAAACCTATTTTGCGCAGGTCTACGAGAGCTAGGTATCCTGTGGATAGGCTGAAATATGATGGATTTAAAGCCATTCACTATGCATATATGGTCAGAGTGATACAGGAACCAGAACCCACTTCTTTTGAGCAAGCCATGGGAAAAGAAAAATGGGAGAAGGCCATGGATGAAGAAATGGATGCCTTGGAAGCAAATGCTACATGGAAATTGGTACCTTTGCCTAAAGGTAAGAATGCAATTGGCTGTAAGTGGGTTTATAAGGTGAAGCACAATGCAGATGGTTCTGTGAACAGATACAAGGCAAGATTAGTAGTCAAGGGGTATGCACAAACATATGGCATTGACTATGAAGAAACATTCAGTCCGGTTGCAAGGATGGCAACCGTAAGAGCAGTCATTACTATGGCTACATCAAAGGGATGGTCTTTACATGAGATGGATGTAAAGAATGCCTTCTTGCATGGTGATTTGCAAGAAGAGGTCTATATGGAGCAGCCACCAGGTTATGTGCATGCTGTTCATCTTGAGTTTGTTTGCAGGTTGAAGAAAGCCTTGTATGGCTTGAAGCAAGCACCTAGAGCATGGTCTGACAAGATAGGACAGTATCTTGTCACTATTGGTTTTCAGATTTTCAAGGCAGATTTCTCACTTTATGTGAGAAAAACAGAGAAATGTATTATGCTACTTGTCATTTATGTTGATGATTTGATTATGACAGGTGATAGTGATGAAGATATCCTTCATGTGAAAATGCTATTGAAGCAGAAGTTTGAGATGAAGGATTTGGGAGAGCTGCGTTATTTCTTGGGCATTGAGGTGATTAGATCACCAAGTGGGATACAGCTCTTACAGAGGCAGTATGGATTGGACATGCTATCCAAATATGGGATGACAAGCTGTAAGCCTATTTCAGTTCCTTTGGAGCAGAATGTGAAGCTGAGCATAGATGTAGGTGAGCTTCTGGAAGACCCTACTATGTACAGACGCATAGTAGGAAGTTTGATTTATATGACTATTACCAGGCCAGATTTGAGCTATGTTGTTGGATTGGTAAGTCAGTTTATGCAGGCTCCAAGGAAACCGCATTTGGATGTGGCTAGACGCATACTCAGGTATGTGAAGTCCACATTGCAGTATGGACTATTTTATGAGACTGGGGTTCAGATACAGTTGCATGGATACACTGATGCTGATTGGGCTGGTAGCATTTCTGATAGACGATCTACTAGTGGATATGTGTTCTCTTTTGGGAGTGCTGCAGTCACTTGGAGCAGCAAGAAACAGCCTACAGTTGCCTTGTCCAGCACAGAGGCTGAGTACAGGGGTGCAACAATGGCTGCATGTGAGGTAGCTTGGTTGCATAAGCTACTTTATGATATGCATCAGCCTACAGATGGGCCAGTTGTCATTTATTGTGACAACATGAGTAGTATACACTTGGCAAATAACCCAGTCTATCATGCTAGAATAAAGCACATTGAGGTGCATTATCACTATGTGCGGGAGAGGGTTTTACTAGGTCTTATTGATCTAGTTTATGTCAGCACAGAGGATCAGGTAGCTGACATATTCACGAAGGCATTGGGCGCAGAGAAGCTGCGCAAGTTCAGAGACCTGCTTGGTGTGCAGGAATTGGGATTGAGCTCGAGGGGGAGTGTTGAGATATCGAGCTCCACTCGTGATACGCCTGGGTGACCGTTGTGTATTTATGTCACCGACTTGTCAGTTGGCAGATGCGATTGGTACACCGCCAATGAATAATAGCTACATGATAGCTATCCTTATCTACTCTAGTTCGTGGCTCTGTTAGTATGCCACCTTAGTTTGTTGAGTTTGGTTTGAGACCCATATATAGGGTTCTTCTATTTCTTTGTATTTGAGTTCTTTTGGCTTACACAACTAAGAAGAGGAAAACTGTTTTCAGCCTCCATATCTGTGTGTATTCCCCCATTGTGCAAGCAAGAAAGCTTCAAGTGAGACTCCTTCCTTCTCTCCCACAATCTTGACATACTCTCCCTTAAAAATTGGCAATGGGACTACATTTACTAGCTTGCCATCAATATTTCCAAGACGAATCTGACTAGGAAGGGGACCTTGAGTCACCATGGGAATTTTTGTAAAGAGTGCTTTTAGGGCGTCAAAGGAGGCTTCTGTTGCAAGCTTGTTCTCAGTCTTAATTCTTTCCTTCTCTCTTCTCATGTACCTCTGGACAGCTCATTCTAATGCTTGCCTCTTGATTGTGTCATTCATTAGGGGATTGGCTCCAACCAGTTGCTCAGTACTCAACATAATAGAATCAGAGAGGGCTTCAATCTCTGGGGGATTCTCTGGCCAACATCTCTTCTTACTTCCTTCTTTTCAACATCTCTGAATTTGGCTTTCAAACCACTACAAAGGGGGAGATATTCCGTTCTGAAAGTATAAAAACTCATTCTTCTTAGGATTGTTGTTGTGCCATCATTATAATAATACTAGCTTCTAATGGTTTCAATAGTATAAGTTTTGAAAAACACTTTTCTACCAACTTCCAGTGGCTTGCTAATTGGACAAACAGAAGATTGTCAATGCACGAAGCATCCCACATATCTTGCTGTTGAGCATCCACGAACAAATTCCAACTCTTTTCCTTCTTGTTTCCGTGAACCTCCACAGACCATGACTCTTGAAGCTTCTTCACGATCTCCCACTTGATGATATCTAGAAACTTCTCAATAAATGCCAAATATTACATGGATGGTCATTCTCTTTGCTTCTACTCTTCATTTTGTTTTCAAACAATTTGCCATGAAGATGCACGTCTCTATTGCTTCAATAGGAAGAGGAAATAGTCCACCATATAGAGCATGCATCATGATGGTAATATGTTTTCGCCATTGTGGGATGAGGTTCTTGTGGAAAGTGGCTTTGATAATGAGAATCTCCAACTCTTCAGTGGAAGAAGGAACTTTACAAGCATCCATTGAATTCTTTTCTTCTTGGCAATGCCATTTCTTTCATTTTCAGCCTCTTCTGATGCTTGTTGATGGCAAGTTTCCCCGGCTGCGCACCGGAAACATGGAGCCCCAAGAGAGACACCAAGGAAAAGGGGATTCTACTGCAAAAAAATCTATCTTGTAACATCAACAAGCTTTTATTTCATTCTTTTGATGACCAAAACAAAGAAAACAACAATTCTTCAGGCAGCATCATAGTAGATATCTCCCAGGATTTGATAGAATCAACCATAATCTTCAACATATTCATAGAATCCATGAATATAACAAAGAGTATAAAAGAATAAACCATTTTTTCATGGAAATAAATCACATAGTATTCATCTTCAATGTCTTCATAGTTCTCTTTCTCAATCTCTCATACAAAGATACATTATTTTGATAGAATTGGCTATCTCTAGCTCTCTCTCTCTCTCTCTCAATAGTACATCATCTCCTCAATAAAATACTCAATAATGACTCTCAATAATCCTTCTTAGGTCATGGATGTACCTCCCAAGAGGTATGGGAGGTATAAAAGGGCACCAGAGCCACTAGAGTAACCCTTCATATCTCGCTCCTGTCTCTGTCACTCTAGTCTTCTCTTCAGTCTTTAACAGCTACTTCTTCCATTTGTTTTGGCTCTTTTGAACTTAGATTCATTCTTTCCAAAAGTTAGAAAAATTTTTCAAAGTCATACATACATTCTACAGAACACTTACAGAAGATCTATAGAACAGAGCAGAGACAGAGCAGAGACAGAGGCTCTACAGAAGGTTTACAGAGGGTTACAGAAGGTCATCAGAGAACATAAAATCCTCATAACTCACACTAAAACCATTCCAATCTATCAAAAACTATTCAATAATCTTTCAAAAGATTTCAATCTTCATCAGTCATCAATCCATGCTTTATACAGATGAAAATCAAAACAAAACAAAAGCTATACAGAAGGTATCAGATTAACCAATCAGAACCTCAACAGAACCTATCAGAACATCACAAAGCTTCGTATTTCTACTAAAAATCATCATGAAATTCCAAAACGTAATCAATATCATCCAACACACTCTCAAACACTTTCATTAACAACCATACATCACTCTAAATCCATCAAAAATCAACCATTCAAACCTCAAAAACAACAAAAATCAGTCAAAAATTCAGTCTTTTTCCACCCTCAACAATGATCATATTCGATGTGCAATGGTTTTCCATGTATGCATTGATGTAAAAATGAAAATTTTCTCATTACTATTGAGTTGAAGCATTTGCTACTATTGTATATATTATGAGCAAGACACCTACCTACTGCTATACAGGGTATAACACCGAAGAGAAGTTTACTGATAGAAATCCAAATCTATCCCATCTAAAATTATTTGGATGTTTTTCTTGGACACATATTATTAATGATTTACAAAGTACATTGGATCCCAAAGTAAAAAAATGCATATTTGTATGATATTCTCTTAAGTAGAAGGAATATAGATATTATAGCCCCTATTACACGTAAGCTAAGTGTTAGCATGAATATAATGATAAATAAATAGTTAGTATAGTAATATGTATAATGCAATTGAAACTCATGAGCATGAGTGTATGGTTATGTAGAATGAATAGTCTCCTACTCATGGTTTTGTGGACAGACCTTGGAGTGGTAGATTGAGGTCATAGGTTACTCCACCAAATACATCACATATATCAAGAAAAGACAAAGAGAAAGTTGGGGACTCATCTATTATGACATATCATCAAGTTTCTTTCACATTGATGTTGATTTATATGGCTTTGAGTAGAGCTTGGGTGACGAGTTGGGAATTCCATCTATTAAAACACCTTGGGTATGGAAGGCACAAGAGGATATTAAAGAACTTCATAGTGATCCATGTCCATGCAAGTCAAGTAGGGTAAGAAAGACAACATGGCAATTGACATATGATAGCTTTGTAGCTCATCACTTTGCATACATGGCTAAGATTATGCAAGATGTGAAATCCACTCATATTGAGAATACAGTTGGTAATGTGTTTTGAGATTGTGCTATGGATGAAGACATGGCTACACTTAAGTATAATGACACATATGACTTGATGCCTTTACCTAAAGGTAAGAAAGCTATTGGCTACAATGGGTTTACAAGGTCAGAGATGGAACAATTGAGTGCTATAAGGTATGACTAGTTGCCAAACAATATGCATGAACTCATGGTATTGAATATAAGGAGACTTTTGCTCCAATGGCTAAAATGGCCATTGTAAGAGCTGTCATAGTAGTGATTATATCAAAAGGTGAGATCATTCATTAAATGGATGTTAAGAATATATTTTTGCATGGAGAGTTACAATAGAAAGTTAATGTGGAGCAAGAACTTGGTTATTGTGATGAGAGTCATCTAGATAATTTATATAGGCCTTGTATAGGCTAAAGCAAGTGACCAAGGTATGGTATGATAGAATTTCACAATACCTTGTTAGCATTGGATTTCACATAGCATAGATTGTTCACTCACTCTCTGTATGTGAGAGTGATACATGTATTTTGATCATCACTATATATATAGATGATATGATCATTATGGATGATAGTGAGACAAAGATTGATCATGTGAAGGGTCTCCTCAAGACTAAATTTGAAATGAAGATTTTGGAATATGTAACATGTCCAATTGTTCCCTTTTGGATAGGTCTTAGCAGTCCATCGGAAAGAGAGTCTAGAAAGCTCCGCCCGACACTCCCATGGAATGTTATAGGGTTTGCGATCTAGGACTTCCCGCGTCTACCACGTAGTGGAAGTAATCCAACCATTCCCACTTAGGACCGACCTGAATAAGGGTTTCCTCTAATGGTCATTTCCTAAATGGCAACTAGCGTCGAACCCCAAGCAAACTACTTTACGCAGAAACGCCAGGGACGAAGTGGATTCATACTGCACTTGGTTCAAGGAGAATGGGAAACGAGAGGGATGCAAGGATCGACCTCTCTGCCCATAAGGCATAGTCCCATTCCGTTCCCCTAAAACATCATAAATCGAGATTTTTGTTGTTACCTAAACTCTAGGTCAGTGCCATTGCTGTTCATTTCCTTTGAGAAGAGCTCCTTGCTGTCCATTACGATTGAGAAAAGTTCCCGGCCAACCGGCACCACCCATCCGTAGGACGGATCCATGGCCACATCCACTGCACTTTCCTCAAGGTTGTTTTATTTGTCTATTTATCTACCATAACAGCTTCCTTAATTAGCCCATTAGACACTGGTTTCTTCACATAATCTTAACAGCTGACATAGAAAAGCAGTGTCAAACAAGTTCCTTTTCAGCAGGTTATCATATTTATCTTTGAAATACATTCATAAAGTCCAGCCGCAAGCTTATCCATAATCCGCCCGAAGGCTATCTAGCAATCCACAGGGATTACTAAACCAAGATTCCGGCCGTAGACTAGTATGCAGGTCTCGAGATCCAATCCCGATTCACGTCGGCCTCTTGTGCAGGGCTCAAAAGGCGAGGGGTTTACGGCCAGAGCCCCCCTGGCACGCAAGCGTCCTCCTGCTCCAAGTAGTGCCTAACGGAGAGACCTCATGCGGCGGGTTCGGTCCACGTTCTCAGCGCGGCTAACAACCCCCTTGGTTAGGGTCAGGCAGACAGTCGAGGGTAATTGAAGCTACCTCTCCCTTTAGGCCTTCAACCTGAAGCATTAAATATCTTTCCATCTTTTAGTTCCTTGAGCAAACAATGCAAATAGTGCTTCTAAACTTTTACAAGCACAATCAATTCCAGTGGTCGTTTATTTGGCCAACTGCTAAGGAGTGAATCCTTCTCTTTGAATGCACCCAGCATTCGATGTAGGATCAATTACGACTTGGCAAGATCCCCAAGGGTTTTTTTGTTCTCCCTTTTGTCCTTGGGTTAGGGCCGTACCCTATTAACCCAACTTAACCAATACCTTAGGTTTTATTAACAGTAAGTCATGGCGACCATGTCACTTCAAATTATTGATTGGTCCTTTGCTTCCAAGCAAATACCTAATTTCTCTTAACTTGGCAATTTTTCCCAAGAAAGGTGATATAATAGGGTGACTACTCATCCTCTTGTAAGTTAAACTTGCACAAGAATCTGCCAATCTCATTCCAAGGAATTGGCAACTCTCTTGTGGTCAAACCACAAGATCATGCGATGTTGCAACTTGTGGCACAAGTGTCGCATCTATTCCGTGGGATCATTTCACCCATAGAACGACGTCTTCTCGTCACGGAATCATGATTAGATAAGAAGTAGGGTTTAGGGTGTCTCCTTATCCAACCCATTCCCAATTGCACTAGGCCAACAACATTCGGTCCTAGGGGATTCCAACTCAATCCGAGTTTCATCATTTGAACAAGTGATCCTTAGGGTAGAAACCCTAGATCGTTCCTTGCAAGAGCGTCCAATTGTCCCTACATTCCATGAATGTGGGTAGGACCTTTAGGTATGGGGGTTTCGACTTGGCATCAAGTGGGAAACTAGGTCGAGACCTTAACGTGCTAAACCCTAGTTAGCACTTGGAGTATTTATTGTATTGATTTAACCATCCTATGCGAATTCCTTGCGGTTTAGTAGATCCAATTTACTTGTCTTGCGACAAAGATGAACCAATCCTAGGGATGTTAATTTTATCTAAAAGGGAAAAACTAGTTGCATTACGACACAATTCACATAAGCACATGATTCATTGCCTCTACGTACGATTAGATTCACAATCCCTAATTTTTTTTGTTAAGATCAGAACGCATGTTAAATTTTGGAATAACCTCCATTGATCCTACTAGGACATGCATTCATGATTCATGCCACTAAGCTTTTACGATTTTATACTTAAATGAGCCATGCAGCCTTTCCCTAACTACATCTCTTGATGAATGAAATTCTTCGTACGATGAATGTGCATTATGCAACCTTTCCTGACTACTACGTAGTTAAATGAGATTCATGCCATTTTAAGCTAGAGTTAACCTCTTTCATGCAACCCTTAGAATCTTTTCCATGCTTTGCTATTTCCTACGATTGATAACGACTTTCTTAATGAATCCTTACAAAGGAGATTTGAAAAGAAATGTGATATGCGATTTAATCTTTCCATGCCTAATCAAAGGTGTAATTTAATAATTTCAACCTTGTAAAGCTAGGAAATAGTGGATCCTCAACAGCAGGACACATGGGATGCATGGTGCATTGACAATCCACTATTGTCCAATTAGCAACTCACTAGAAGTTGGTGGATAGAGTATTCTTCACAACATACACTATTGAAACCATCAGAAGTTGGCATTACTATGATGATGGCACCACAACAATCCTCTAAAGAATGCATTTTGATACTTTCAGAATGGAATATCTTTTTTCTCTGCAGTAGTTTGAAAGCTAAATTCAGAGACGTAGAAAAACAAGAAGTAGAAGAAATGTTAGCCACAGAGTCCTCCACAGACTGAAGTCCCCTGATTCTGTTCTATTGAGTTAAGAATAATTGGGTGGAGTCAACTTCCTGATTAATGACGCAAAATCAAGAGGCAAGCACTAGAATGAGTCTAGAGGTACATAAGAAGAGAGAAGGAAAAAATCAAGGCAAAGAATGAGCTTGTTGCAAGAGAAGCTTCCTTTGACGCCCTAACAGCACTCTTTATAGAAGTCTCCATGGTGACTCAAGTTTCCCTTCCTAGTCCAATCCATCCTAAAAATATTGATGATAAGCTAGCGAATGTAGTCCCATTCTCCATTTTCAAGGGAGAGTACAATGAAGATCCTGATATTCATGTAGCAGAGTTATTGATAGAATATGTAACTAACAAAGCCTGAACCCCCAAGCATTGGTTAGCAATATTCCCTACCACTTTCAAGGGTGCGGCGTTTCAGTGGTATGAAAGACAAGCATCAAACATTTTGACACATCGGACAACCTAAAGTTGGCCTTCCTCACTAAATTCACACGTGAAGGTTTTGAAGAGTAGATGAGAGAGGAGTTTATGAACTAAGTCAATCCCCTAGTGAGCGATTCTAAGCTTATGTCTCGTGAATGGAATCCATACTGAAGAGATGGACCAACCGTCATTTGGATGAAGGCATCCACAAGGGGGTATTTCTTAGAGGCCTATAACCAAAAGTTTACAAGTTTGTGGAATTGAGAAAACCATTCAATCTGCAAGCTGCAATAGAAGGTGTAAGACTGTATAATAAAGTTGAAGCAAGGTTTTCAATGACCTTAGGAAGAGGAGTCTTACCTTCTCCCATGCTAGGAATGATATACTCACCAAATGCAGTCCCAAGGACATTTCCCTACCCCTATCCTCAGATGCAAATAGCGCCCAAATAGAGTGCACCTACTCCACAGTGGTTGCAAATGATAATGCCTCAAATAATGGTCCAACCATGACAAGAGTGGCCCCAAACAGTTCCTCTAATAGCGACTCAACAACAATGGAATTCTACCCACTAGAATCAATAACCCCAAGTCTCAACACGAGCTCTAAATCAAAACCACAACAAATAACCCTCTGGATCGACCCAACCATTGTATGCAGTGATCACAGAAGCTTCCCAAAACCCTACTACAAGTACTCCAGGAGGTGAAAATTTGAAGGACTAGTTGTCCCATTCAGTCCGCAAGTATCAAGAAGGAGCTTATGGATGTGATTACAGAATAACTACAGACGCAGAAGGTGAATACCGTTAATGTATCCACTTCTAGGGGAGGAGGGAGAGACGTGATGTGTTCTAATACATGGTGTGGGAAGTGCCATCAAAGGGGACATTTGGTCACTAAATGTACCCAAAAACCAACCATTCCTAGAGCCTTATATTCATACTGTTTGAGGAAGAACCATACAGAGGATATCTGCTCTCTAAAAGAGATGCACGAAAGAAGAAAGAAAGATTAAGACGCAAGATTCAACTTGCTGGAATACAAAATGACAACACAAGTCATTGGACCAAAGCCTAGGAAGCTCGGTCCTATTTTTGGTCCAATGAGGTTTCCCTCTCAGGGTTACAAAGGACGATAGTCAGGCGGTGGCCAAGGATCATAGGTGGAGTGTTACAGATGTGGAGAAAAGGGCCATATCTCACTGAAGTGTCAAAACCCTAGAAGGTCTATGGACTACAAGCCCCTATGCAGTCGGTGCAAAGGAGAAGGCCATACTAGAAAAGATTGTTCAAGTCCCGGCTTTTATGAAAGCTACTCTTGATACCCAATAGAAGACCCAAGACCTACTTTCAATTTGGTGGAATTGGAAGTGGCTGCAATAATGCGTGCAAAGAAAGGAGAACTTGTAGTTCCAAAAGAGAATGTTCCCTCTTCCAAGACAGTGAAGTTCAACATTCCCAAGGAGAAACAGAATAGTGTAGCATAGAACAATGTAGTACAACGCACTACAAAGCCACATAAAGCTACAGAGACAATTGCAGAGATAGGACGAGAGGTCCAAGATATAGAGGATGTTGAAGTATCTCCTCAGGGAGAAGAAGCACAGATGTTGCAATTCCTAGAAGAAAAAGAGAAGATAAAAGTGGGTGTTGCCCCATTCTCAAGCCGCTTTGAAAAGCTTATGGATCCTATCAAAGAATATGATTTGATCAAAGATCTAGACACTTTTAAACCAAACCTAACATTTCTACAGTTGTTGATGTTTTGTCCTAGCTATTGAAAGAAAGCCAAAAGCATACATACACGAAGAAGATGCCTAATAATTGCTCCCTTTGCAGAAACCAAGTCCAACTGATCCTCAGAACTAGTGAAGGAAGTAGATGTGGCTAACGCCTTCCTCGATTCGGGTACCCCAGAGATTGGCGTATGGATCAAAGGATGCTTTATAGCAAACAGATTAATTAATGGAGGCTCATCAGTAAATATAATGATGGATGTGACAATGAAGGATCTATGCTTGCAAAGGAATGCAGCTTACGCAGTGGCTTATCAAATTCGCAAGCCAAAGTAGAATAAAACCATTAGGTATTCTCCTATACCTAACGATAACCCTACAAGAAGAGATGATTGACTGACATATCTAGTGGTCAAACCAAATTCCTATGTGACCTTATACCCTCTATTGTTGGGAAGACCTTGGCTTTTTGAAGCAAGAGAAAGGACGGTCGGACTGGTTCAAAGGAACCCTAACCCTGGGCAAAGGACCCAACAAGATAGTACTGAATTTTATGGATTGAAAAAAAGCAATGGATCTACATCCATCGAAGTCATAACAGACTCCTCCAATGAAGTAACAGATGATACATCAAGAGATGAAGAAACTATCAAACAAATCTTTCCTAAGAAAACAGAGGCACAGTCCCTGATAGTGGGCACTATAAGCTAATTTCTGAAGGAAGCATTGTCTTTGTCAATGAGTGCATACCTCTTGCATGAACTTGAATTGACTTCTAAGATCACCTCGCACAAGGAGATAGAATCATGGATGTATTGTTCTTTCTGTTACATGGCAATCATAGAGACAAAACCAGAGACAAAGATAGGAGCAGAGATAGAGACACAAGCAGAAGCTGAAGAAAAGAGCTTGTTCTTCTCTTACAGAGCCCCCACAGAGGCAAAAATATAATTTGAAGAGGACAAAAGTGATAATGCAAAAGAAGAATATGAAATAGAGCGAGAAGCGTCTATCCTACTCACAAAAGGTAGAGATGAGGAAGAATTAGCTGAAGTTTCAGAAGCAGAAGATCCCTTTTTGTTTCGACAGAATGATTATTGTACTCTTTGGATTGATTAATAGTCACATCATAAGCAAAGCCTCTATAAGAAAAGGATTAAGATGAATAGGCTTTTCTTCAGTAGTGACTCTTGTTGCCCAAAGTTACCCTTCCTAGGGGAAGATGATGACGATGCACCTTGCCAAAACCCCCAGTTCAATAGCTCAAATAGAACACAGAAGGTTCCTGTGGTGTGGTATTCTTGGATGCATCCTCAGAAGACGAGTCCTTGAGCCAAGAAGTAGCTCATCCTCAACCCAAAACCAAAACCACAATGATACCCTTTTAGCTTCCCAAAGAGTGAGCTAAGTCTCTATTAAAAGAGGACATCAGTTCCAATGAATTATCAAAAGAGAAGACCACCCCCTTTAAGGAGCCGGATCTCTACCTAGAGGTAGTCCGTGGGACATTCATACACAAAATGGAAGGTGAAAATAAATTGACATTCGTGGATGTTGAAGGTACTGAACATCACCTGAAGGTAGGTCTAAATCTTCCAGAAGAAGAACTACTGATCCTACGAGACCTACTAAAGAAGAACTTAGATGCGTTTGCATGGCCGTCAAAGATCTAAAGGGGATTGATCCCACATTATGTCAACACCATATTGACCTAGAGCATGATGTCAAACCTGTCAAGCAAAGATAGAGGCGTATGAGTCCAAATTACTATGCTCTAATGAAGGCTGAATTATTGAAGCTCCCTAAAGTTGAGTTTATCTATCCAGTGGCTAATAGTGAATGGGTTTCGCCCATTGTGATAGTACCCACGAAGAAGACCAATATGTATGGACTTCCAAAAGCTAAATTCCAAGACAAAGAAGGATCATTTCCATGTCCCTTTCACAGACCAACTCTTGGACATAGTGGCAGGCCATGAGCTCTATTTCCTCTTGGATGGATTCAACAGATACAACCAAGTCAAAATTGTAGAAAATGATCAATCCAAAAGGACCTTCGCAATAGAATGGGAAACCTATGCTTAGAGAGTGATTTCATTTGGGCTCTGTAATGCTCCTAGTACTTTCCAACAAGTGTTGATGATTGACTTCCAAAACCATCTACATGAGTTCATTAAGGCGTACCTCGATGATTTCTATGTCTATAGCCTAATCCCTGAGCATTGGAGACACTTAGAGAAATACTTTGACAAATATCCAGAGTATGGGATTTCTCTCAATCCCAACAAATGTGTCTTTGGTGTCTCGTCTCAAGAGTTCTTCTAGGCAACATTGTCTCTGCATAAGGTGACCATTGCTTGCCCTTTATATTCAACAGAGAGGTGAGATGTGTGAATGGAGAGTTGCACACACATGATGGGTCTCTCAATGCATAAAGCACAAAGTTGTTTCTATGCATGATACTATAAGGCTCCGTGTCCTTTTTTCTTGCACCATATGTTGGCACATGACAGGATGCACAATTGCACCATCGATTGCGCACAAGGCATACACCCTCTGCACACATGATAGTGAGGATAATATCAATGGGTTTTAGGAATGGGCTTCCATCCTGTATCTATCAATAGAGCATGAGACGGAGGGGCAGATGAGCGTGACTCATGTTTCCTCAAACAATTATTGAGAGGTGCCGATTGAGTCACCTTATTCTGTACAATACACTATGAGGCTCCTTGTCCTTTCTGCTTGCACCTATGCCAGACAAGGCTGGACGCACTAATATACCATAAACTATGTACATTGACTTTGAACCATCTTCCTCGTTGATTTCTAAACCAGGTGTGAGACTAGGTTTCTGTCATTATTCCATCGAGTGATGCTCGTTGTGGAGCAAGTGACTATTCTTTCATTCTCATTTGAATGACTATGAGGCGAGTGTAATATCCTTTGCCATCAATGATTTTCCATGATTCCCTCAAAAACTCTGTCTCTTTAGGTGCTATTATGTGATCCCTGCCCCGCTGAACATATGCTGTGAAGATACTTTGGTACCTCTTGGCTGACGGCCACATAGCATGTGACATCCACAATCAACATCAATTCTTGATAACATTGGCCAATATTTTCTAAACCTACACCTTTTGTTTCTCATGACGGCCATGTTTCAAGTGTGGGGACATCAATAGTTGATCTAATGTGTGGTCTTAAGTCCTTGTTGCTCAGTTTACCCTTCTCACTAAGGTCTTAAGTGTGGGGATGCGTCCCTGTGCATCTATGTTGTGTACCCTTCTACATCTACCATGATTTTCTCATGCATGTATGCCATGTCTTGATTTTACTCTAATGGTGTCCCTTCCCCACCCACCCATCCTTCTTTTTCCCCTTCCTGCGGCGGTTGTTCCTTTTTCGTTTTCCTTTTTCCAAGAACTCCCATCCAACCTAATAGCCTTGTTCATCCCTTTGACTTGGCTACTTTTCCTTTTCACAACCCCATGTTTCGAGCCACGGATTATGAGTTATTAATTTTTGAAGAATGTTTTGGCAATTTTACGTGTTTCCATGGGAACGTGCCTTTTTCAACTCGAAACTACAATCTGCTATAACAACCCTGACTCCACCTTCCCCTAGACATTTATCCTTGTTTTTTCCTATCATTTTAATGTATGATTTGTCCGTTATTAAATTTTTTGTAATTTTGAGTATTTTTATTTACATTTTTAATTATTTTTTCATGTGAACCTATCTTAATTACCTCCAAATTTAATTTTGATTGAATAGCTTTGTCTAGCTTGGTCTTCTACCTCTTTTTTTTTTCCCTCCTGATACAGTCTAACGATTTTATTATATTATTATTATTATTATTATTAAATATTTTTCCTCTTTTTTCCATGTGGACGCCCTCTAGTGCCAATCGGAACTATGTTTTGACCGGACGAAGAACGTAGTCCACTCACTTCCCTTGGTATTTTTTTCTTTTCGTTGCCCTCCATTTCGATGCTCGGATTTCTTCATGTTACTTTCTAGCTCTGTTTTTATTTGTATTTTTTCCATTTTTTCCATGCAAACGTGTCTTTCCATCCCAGAAACCGCGTTTGACCTTTCCCATCCCATCCACCCTATTCCTAGCGGTGGACATTTTCCATGTTCACTTTGTTGCATTTCAACCGCTGGATCTTTTCGTATTAAATTTTCTTCCCCTATTTCAGATATGTTTTTTTGGTTTTTTCCACATGAATGGGTCCTATCTCAGTCACAATGGCATTTTGATGTGATAGGCCTGTCGGGCACATCGTTTTATATGTTTTTTCTTTTTTTCACACATCCTTTTGGCATACAAATTGTCTGGAATGAATTTTCATCTGCTTTTGCATCCTAACGTCGTGCGGGTTTGTGTGCAAACACCCTCGTTTTTGTCTTTCGACATGTGTGTCATGTTCATCATGTCATCTACTATCCCTATGCCTGCTCACATCCGCTCCACGTTCCCAGCACTGCAAATTTTTTACCCCCTGCCCGTGCTCGCACGCGGGATGTGGGGACGTTTATCTTCTCTTCCAATTCTTATTCTTATTATTATTTTAAATATTTTAAAAAAAGTCTACCCCCCTACCTAGCCCTCCCACATCCCCTCACCTCCTTTCTCCCTCTTTCCTCTTCTCTCTCCCTTTCTTTCCGTCTCTCTCTCTTTCTCTCTCTCTTTATTTCTCTCTCCCTGACTCTTGTCTCTCTCTCCCCTTCCTTTCCTCCCTCCACTTGTTACTTCTTCCCCTTCCTGATCTTCTTTCTCCTCCTCCTCCTCCTCCTCCTCCTCCTCCTCCTCCTCCTCCTCCTCCTCCTCCTCCTCCTCCTCCTCCTCCCACTACCCACGGCCACTACTCTTGCCGCCTCCATAACTTGCCGCCCGCTGCGCTTTCCCTGCCTCCAATGCTCTCCACCGCCCAATATTGTCATTCTCCATGGGCCCACAACACCACATTTCACCCCACCACCTGCCTTCTCCCGTCCCTCCCGTAGCGTCTTCGCCAACCCTATCACCCGTCTTCTCCCCTCTCGTTCCATCGGGCCTAGTCCACCCCACCACATGCCTCTACTTCCAAACCTACCCCCCCTGCCAAACAACCTCTTCTCCCTCCCCACCCTCACAAAACATCTCCCCTCCCATTCCCTCACCTGCAGAAACACCGTTCCCATCCCCCGTGCCCACCCCCACCCCCACCTTTTACCCCATTTTCCCCACCTGCAAAAAAACACCCTCCCCTCCCTTTACCCCATTTCTCCCACTTGCAAAAAACACCCCTTGTCCCCCTTTAACCCCATTTCCCCTGTAGGAACACCTCCTTCCCCCCCCCTTTACCCCCATTTCCCCCACCCACACGATCTTTCTATTTCGTCTTAACCACACTTTCGTTGATTCAAACAAATGAACAATTTTCAACTTCCATACAAATATGCCTACATCAACCACATTGATTAAAATTTAAAATAATTTAGTCATACAAATTCCAAATCTTCAAGAAAATAATAAACCAACCACACAAACAACCAAACCCAATTTAAGCCTACCATCATTGAAAATCTAATCACCACATTAAATGCATGTTGAAAATTTATATATAATGTTTCAGTTTTAGCTTGTCCTCAACTTTCTAGGGAGTCGGCCTACTTGTTGGCTTTCGTTGTAATTGCATTCAGTCTCAGTGCTTGCATTACATTAGAGGACGAGTGCACCAAGTTTTAGTTGCATATTACACACCCCTACCATGTATTTATTTTTCTATTTTTTTTATTTTTGGTTCCCGCAAAACCACGATTAATTACTAAAAGGAACTTTAATCCACGCATGTTTTCACACACATCCACACTAAACACACATATTTTTAAATTAAAAATAAACCCACCATTCACTCAGCATGCACTTCGTTCACTACAGACACATCTAAGTTTATTTAGAAATGAACATGCATCACAAGTGCACACACTAAACAAAAAAATGTTAAACACACACATACACTTAATTTTTAATCAACGAATTTGCATTTAGAGACCCCAGTTGAGGTCCCAAGTCCAAGCTATGCAATAAAGAACACCTTTTTACACTTAATAATTTTTAACTAAAGGATAAGAAAGAACTATCGTTTTCTTTTAAAGGTTTCTAACCTAATAAAATTTCACTCATTATTAATAACTTTATTAAAATTAATCCTTCATTATATTTAATTTCCCTACACTGCACATTCCCTTTTTAATAAACGCGAGTCATGGGGATGGGACATGGTAGAGTCTTGTATAGTGTCTTTTGTCATTGATGATCCACTGTCATGTGAATGTAATCGGTTCCTTTGATATTTTCCTTTTTGTCGTGGTTATATGGACGTGTTAGGGATATGGTATGTCTCATTATTTTTCTTTTCTGCCTAATATGCAGATTTAGGATGTCTGTTTATATTGCATCGCATGAAGCTTTATGTCGCACATGCGTAGAGGTCATGCCGATTTTTTTCTAGGATGTGGACTATTTGGGGTGGTTCGTTAGTCAGTCAAGTTTGTGTCAGTTCCTTCAAATTGATATCTTCTTCCTATCATATTGTTTTGCAAGCATTCGTTGTGATTGTCTATGTGTGGTGTATGTGTAATCCACTTGAATGGCACCTCGTACTCCTCCAGTTCAATACATTCCATTGGTATCTGATGGGACCTCAAATGGGCCGCACTGGCTATGGCACTAGCTCGACCTCATGCTCATGACAGACAAGCACACCCTCATGGCCTCGCAGACCAAGAGCGTCAATCTTCTGCTAAAGGACAAACTGCCCTAAAGCCTAATCTATGCTTTTATAGTTATATAGTTTTGTAGTCCAACGTTTCTGTTTCTATAAACTCCACAGAGGGAGAACCCATATACATTGGCAATAAATACCACGATAATCACATACATGGGAGGCAACCTCTCGGTAGAAACACCGCGGCCCCACTGTAGCTCTCCTACATTGCAGGGATTGGCCCCTTGATGCGCTGCTCAATATATAAAACAAACGAACAAACTCCACGCTTTCATTTCAAACGTCTCCAAGAGATATACCATGTTTCCTTTCCAAATGATCCCACAAGAAACGAACGTCTATCCTATGGCTTAGGATGCCCTTTCACACTCAGCGTGGGTCATTGTCATTGAAAACAGGTGCTACGCATCTAGGTTTTTTATTCCAATACCATGATCGTCATGCACATGCAAAGGTGAATGATTCTAAAGTGCTCAAACATCATTTCAAATCAGAAACATGTGGTGCACAAACATGCTTTTCAAATGCATTTACTAACCCGTTGCGGCGATGAAAGGATAGCACCAAGACCACACTCCTGCTACTATCCTCTTGATTAATATACCACGAACTCTATTACATGATGTGCATCAGAAAATCAACAACAATCAGCATGCAAATCACACCATTCAAACCTCCCAACCCCCTACATTTAGGTATTACTTTCGTTGCATAGGTGTAGAGGTTCATTTTGTCATGTTTTGATGTACAAAAAACGATAAATCACAAACTTTAACAAAGAGATAGGGCAAACTGAGGCCAAACCTCATGCTTCGCTACTACTACACATCCACAACCAATCATTATATTTTTTCTTATTTTTCCAAGACGTATTTCTATTTTTCCCCTTATTTTTTTCATTTTCTTGATTTATTTGGCAATAAAATATGCTATTTTCTGATTTTCTTGGTCCAATCACTTCAGCATACTAACATTCAATTTATCTTCCATATTCCCCGCATGGGAACATATTTTGCCCACTCGAAATGGAAAAAATGACCATTTTGCCACTTAAAAACCACATTTTGGGTTTACGAGAATTAAATAAAGCATGTAAATCATTGCAAAACCAATATTTTCTGATACACAACAATTACTCATAATGCAAACAACACTCACACAAATTTTCATCCAATAAGAACATAATTATCATCATAAACTATAAAAAATTCTTCATTTTCTTTATAAAAATGGTCATACCGTGTTTTTACGTAACTCGAAACGCCTTGAATGATTGCATAACCAGCATACGGAGCCTCCATTGCTCTCAATCCAATGTTGTACTTCAATCTTCAGCATCTCCATCAATCTTCATCACCATTCCCTTCATTCTCCTTCCCCAATTCCTTCATCAAGATGGTACACATGAACAACCCATAGAGAAGAGAGACAGGGAGGAGAGAGAAAGACTAGATTCTGTTCTCTTCATCCGGGCAGCCATTCCTTGCGCGAAGACAGGTGATAGCATCAACAAAGAGAGAGAAGTTGCCCCCCATTGTCAATTGCATGGGGTGCTCACAGCTAGGAAATCATCCATCATGAGGATGGAGCGCAAATTTCGGCCACCCTGTTGCTTCACGTCATGCTCATCTTCACGTTTTTACTTCATGCCTTTTGATCATAAAGTTTGGGGGGGTTAAAATCTCCAAAGCGCACCCCCCCTTTGGTCCAAGTTGTGGCCACCCTTTCAAATCTTGGCCATCTTGTGGCCTCTTCCTCGTCCAGACTCCGATTCGAGCTCTGAAAAATCATGGGCATCCGTCTTGGCATCCCGCACTGATTGGCAGCTCCTGACATCCCATATGACAGTCAAAAAATTATCAAAAATCCTCAAGTGTCGCTCCGGTGCCTTTTAAAAGTCGTCTTTCACTTGGTGCTTAAAATCATCCTAGCTGCAGGCGCTGCCTTCAATGTTAAATATTTTTTCCCTAAATTCCGGATTTTTTTGGCAAATTTTAGGCACATCCCGGGCTCAAAACTCCACTCTCATTGGAGACCACAGGATAGGGCGACTCAGCCTATCGAATTACACAACAAATCTGTGCAAAAAAACCAATGGAAGCATCAAGCTGATACAAAATAGACACATACTAAAACACAGCACAATGCTCACCCTACTCCCTGACAAAAGCAAGGCATGACATCCACAAGGAGTAGGCCTAGCATAATCTGATAGAAGGTCTGAAGCTAGTCACTAACCGACTGCTCCAACACAACCAAACTAAAAAGAACTATCAAAGAGGTTTTCCTAAGTGGTGGTTTGAACTACCTACCTAACTAAGGACAACACAACCAGGAGCTCCTACTAGGCGAGGACTCCTATAGCCTGATCAAGAATTATTGTCTTTTAACACATTTCTTCTTTTAGGTTTTTATTCTTCCATACTCAGGCGTGTAAAAAGGAGGGAGCTGAGCATAGTGACCCAAGGAGAACAGGGCATCGGCCTCAGGTCCTGTCTCGGTACCCAAGAACCTACCAAGCCCTCGCAAGGTGACACTTAATCCTTTTCCGACACTCACTTTTATTTTCACTCCAACCTTCCTTACTTTCTTCTTTTCCAGCGAGACACCATCTCTAGGAAGACAAGGCATCGGCCTTGGGTCTCACTCGATACCCAAGAACCTACCATCAACTGCTTCTAAATTTTCCTTTCTTTTCTTTTCTATTTTTATAGGGGTAGAACCCCTTTTTACACACCTTGGTATATATTTATTATCTTTGAGATATTCAGGGTTTTTTTCTCATCACTTTTTCTTCGGCAGGCTTCTCTAACTGCCTCACAACTAGGAAGAACTCCTAGAATGGCTGCCTAGAAGGCTAGTAGAACAGGGTCACTAGGACTACCGTCTAAAACAAGTCTCTCGATGCCTAGCAATGTCTTTATAGGAGGCAACAACTACTCACACCTCCCTCGGACATACCTAACCTAAACCTGAGACTTCATGCCTTGGACTCCGGTCCCCAACAAGAAAAGAAAATCTCCTACAAGTACACAGACGCATATAAGATAAAAACACGGTACTCATAAAGAAGAGATATCACCTCGATAGGGCCACGAGAAGTCTCCATGTGACATAGGCTCCTTCCAAGCTCTTCTTCGAACCTGTCTAGCACAGAACTAAAACAAGAAACCATTAACCGCACCCGTACTAAATAGACAACTGGCCCTCTTGGCCTAATGAAATAAAATATGTCTCTACAAAAACTGATCGGCCCTCTTGGCCTAATGAAATAAAACGGTTAAAACCTCCCAAAACTGGCCCTCTTGGCCTAATGAGATAAAACAGAATAGCATCTACACATCCCTCCCCAAAATAGTACAAATATACAATAATATGCCCCTTTCCAAGGAGGAAAAATAAGACTCGCAGCCCTAAACTAAATGCATAAGATTATGACTCATCTTGCCTGCATAGATAGCAAGAGGTGTACGCATAATATGTTGTCTAATCAGCCTATGGGTCCCAGATAACAACGGTAAATTGGTCTCGGCTACTCTTTGCATCACCCATATCAACCATCGCCTGCCATATATTGCATGCTTTGATAACATTCCCCACAAGCGACCAGGTCCTGTTTCATTATTGATAGCAATATCCAAACTAGGACCGCAGTTGAAGAAAAGTTCTTCTTCATAAGCAAGGTTGGCCAGTGAAACCGCAAACTGATTCCAATAACGGGGAATCAGCTGAAAAGACACTCTCTCAAACTCCTCAAGTGGGGTCATGGCAGTTCGATGATATATACAAAGGATGGGATTCCGCACTGTGTATGTCCCATCTAGTTGATTCAGGATCAACTGGGAATCCCCTTTTACTAACAATCGCTGAATACCACCTTGTTTGGCAATATGCAGTCCCATAATCAAGGCTTTATACTCCGCCATATTGTTAGTGAATCCTACCCCGAGATAAGCAGCTAACTTCATCGTAACTCTACGTCGGGGATCTCGGATTACTACTCCAACACTCCCTTTTTTATTAGGGCCCCTGGATGCTCCGTCAAAATATAATGTGTACGTCCACAATGGGTTTACACAGCCTGCCATCACGAACTCCTCTATTCGTAGTTATGATAGTCAAAATTTAGCATGTTGAGAGGATGAATTGACGGCTCCATCCCACCTTCTTCATTAAACTCAACAGGGATACTTGTCAACATTCGTAAGCAGTGATGGAAGAAGACTTTGATCTCCCACACAAAGGTTCCGTCTTCTTGCTCAATCACTTTGTATCCTTTGCTCCACCAGATGAGTTTCCCCTGATGGTATCTCTGCTCCAGATATGGGTGCTCCAAATAAGGAATTAACCACCCCATCAACCAGCTTTAAGCTCTTTTGCAGGTCTCAAATCGGCCCCAACATGGACCTGCAATGCATTTCTTTGGATTAGCATACTTAGAAATAATAAGGTTTAATCTTATTAAGATTAATCTTATTTTTAAATTCTAATCCCTACAAATCAGCTAGCAGAGCCGTAGACCTATTTTTCCCTATCCGGACAATCTTGTAGGGGCCATCCCCTCTAGGTTCCAGCTTCCCTAGAAATAGCTCCCTACGCGCATCATAGTACAGAACTAATTGCCCTTTTTTAAAGGTATACTTCTTTGCTTTAAGGTTGTGCAACTGCTTCATCCGACGTTTAGCTACCTCCTGGTGTAATAGGCTCTGCAATTTCAGTTCATCCAGGTGGGCTATGGTCATGAAACGTTCAAAGAGTGAATCCTCAACTCCCAGAGAATGGTTAATTGCAAACCGTATGGTTGGCAACTCAATTTCAAGGGATAACACACACTCTTCCCCATAAACTAATTTAAATGGAGTATGGCCGGTAGCTCACTTGAACATTGTATTGTATGCCCATACTGCCACATACAACTTCCTGTCCCAGTCTCGCTTCTTCTCAGAGACTATTTTAGACAAGATACCCACAAGCTGCTTATTAGTACTTTCGACTTGCCTGTTTGCTTGCGGATTATAGGGGGTCCTTTTGTTATGCTTGATTTGCCAAGCTTCAATCAGGATTTTAATCACTTTATTCAAAAAATGGGTTCCACGGTCCGACACTAGTTCCTTCGGTGGACCGAAACAGCAGATAATCTGCCCTAAAAGAAAGCTTGCAGCCTCTTTTGCATTGTCTTGCCTCGTCACCCGCGCTTCTGACCATTTTGTAAAATAATCAGTTGCTACTATAATGTACCTCTTCTGATAGTAGACGACAGGGTGATAGGACCCACAAAATGAATGCCCCACTTCTCAAATGGAAGGATAGCCATGATAGACGTAAGTGGGCGTTTCCTATTCTCTATGCTGTCATGTCTTTGATAGGTATCACATCTCTTAACGTACTCAAAGGAATCTTGGAAGATGGATGGCCACCAATATCCAGCTCTTAAAGCTTTCTGTGTCGTCAACCGTTCCGCGAAGTGCCCTCCACATGCACAGTCATGGCACTCTTCCAAGATGAAAGGAACCTCGTCACGCATCACACATCGGCGGTAAATATCGTCAACACCCTGTCGATATAGTGTTCCTGCGATCAAGGAAAATGTTAAAGCTTGTTGTTTGATTTTGCTATTTTCTGATTTTGATAACCCAGCTCCAGTCTCTCCTATTGATAGATAATGCGTGATAGCAGCATACCAAGATGGGATAGAAGCTGTATCAATTTTAAATATTTCTTCAATATCACTTCCTTCAGCCAAAGTCTCTTTCGGCTCCCTGAAATCCACAAGGCATTCCACAATACCCTGCAACCTCGGTGGCTTACTCTTAATCTCATAATCGAACTCCTACAAAGTAATTAACCACTTTGCTAGACGATCAGGCGATTGTAGCTTGTTCATAAACAATTTAAGCCCTTCCGCCTTCGTATAGAAAACTACCTTCTCACAGAGGATGTAGTGCCTGAATTTTTTAGTCGCAAAGACCATCGCAAGGCACAACTTCTCCATGTATTTATAGTTAATTTCTGATATGCCCAATTTTCGACTAGCAAAAGCTATCGGATGATACCATTTTTCCTCCCAGATTTGGGCTAAACAGTAAGCTGATTCTATGCATGGTGGCTGCTGAAAATATGTAAAATATCTTGCCTCTTTTAGGTGCTTTAAAATTGGTGCTTTTACTAGCTCCTGTTTTACATCCTCGAAAGCTACCTTACAAGGGTCGCTCCATACAAATGAACAGCTAAAGGATAGTGGCAACATCCTTTCTGCCAAGGCATTTATAAACCTCCGATAGTACCCTGTCGATGTTAGAAAGCTATGTACCTCTTTCCGAGTGCGTGGTGGACTCATAGCGACTATAACCTTGATCGTTTCACGGTGAGTTGCTATCCCTACTAAACTGACCACATGGCCTAGCAATAGCCCATCAGGCGCTCCAAAAACACATTTCCGTGGGTTAAGAGTGATACAAAATTGTTTGCAGTGCTCAAAGCACTTTCTTAAGATAATCAACATCCTTTTCCTTACAGTGGCTGCCCCCAGGTCATCGATAAATACTTTCAACTCATCTGAGGAGATGTCACCAAAGGTCTTGTCTGCTATTTGTTGCCATGATCCAGGTGCATTGCACAATCCAAAGGCCATCACATGGTACACAAAAGTACCAAAGACAGTAATGAAAGTTGTTTTCAACTTGTCCTCTTCTGCAATTGCCATCTAGTTATAACCCGCAAAGCAATCCATAAACGAATATATTTCCCTACTCACTAATTGATCCAAAATCTGGTCAATAAATGGCAACGGGTAGTAATCCTTAACCGTCTGCTTATTCAGCTCTCTAAAATCTACACATAGTCGGATTTGGTTGTTTTTCTTCTTCCTGATAACAATTGGTGAACACCACTCCGTGTGCTGTACAGAAAAGATTAAACTAGCTTTCTGTAACTTCTGTAACTCCTCAAACAGCCCGTCCCTCAATTCAAAAGGCATACGCCTTACTTTCTGATGCACAGGACGACTGCCTTCTTTTACAGGAATAGTATGAACAGTAAGGCTGGGAGGAATGCCTCTCAGCTCATCATAACTCCAAGCAAAGATATCGTAGAATTCTTGAATCAAGGACACATAGTCCTCCCTTTCTGCTAAACTGAGCATGGAACCTAATTTAATTGGCCCCGAATCATTCGGCGTGCCAAGTTCCAACTCAATCACATATGCGGCTCTTATTCTATCTTGCGGCTCTATCGGCTCATTTAGAGTTATCTGATAAATATCCTCTATAGTGGACCCCTCTTTAGATTCATCGCTGGATGATGTCTCACTACCGGATGGATCATTTACTGTTTCTAATTCAGTAGAGGATAAAGGAGCTCTCTCACTTTGAGGAGACTCAGGATAAGCATGGACTATTACTCGATTAGCACCTCGAACCACTCGACCGGCGGGTATATTGACTTGACAGTCTGTTCGTAAGATCCCAGGCCTACCTAGCATGACTCGATAGCTAGGACGTCCTGCAAATCTTATTACCCTAAAGTCCAAGAAGCATTCTACATTTGCAGCTGTAACATGGACTTTAGTAATGCAACCTTCTGGTTGCCTTAGGCTAGCATCAGCCATTCTAAGAAGGGTGGAGCTATCTTTCTGAATTCCTAGACCCAACCTCTCCATCAACTCGGAACTCATGATATTGACAAAGGACCCAGTGTCTACGATAACATGTTCTACTAATATTCCATCTACATACGCTTGAACCCTAGGGCAATTCTTTTGAGCAGGATCAAACCAATCTTCCCCTACTCGTGCCATGCCCAAAGGTTCTACAATATACCCAATATGCACGATCTTTTTGAATTCCTTGTGTACTCTTGGAGATAATTTAATCAACTGTAAGAGGTTTACATCTGGTTTGACTTCGCAAAGAGAACTTGCTAGATCAAAATCGTGATAGGTGGCCAAAGCCCTCTTTTCTTGCCAAACCATCCTTTCTTTTGGTCTTAGGACCGGCTTTGGTGCTTCTTTTTTAGCTCTTGCCTTCTTTCTTGGCACTTCCTCAAACTTCTTAGGATCGACTTTTTTATCAAGAGGCCTTAGAGTTCCACCTTCCACGCCAGGATTCAGGACTTGCGTCCCCTTATCCCCTTGATTAGGGTTTCCCTCGACCAGTTTTGCATTATCTTTATCAACCTCTTTAGCCTTTTGGCCTCTTGTCATGGCTCATAGGTTAGAGGTTTTAGCGCCATTAACGCATATAGCCTTCATAAGGCTGACTCCATTGCCTTGTGGCAACTCTTCTATAGTGGTCTTTCCCCTTTGCAATATTTGTCTTGGTCCATCATTTTGCTGCAAGTTACTACCTTGCGCTCTATGATTAACTGAACCTGGCTGTTTACTCCCTTGTTGGAGAGAACTAATCTTACTCCAACAGGTAGTGGCTAAGTGGCCCGACTTCCCACACATATCACATTTAACATTTGGACAGTTTCTAGGGAAATCTTGTCCGCCACACCACTTACAGCTGAATCTTGAGGGTCCACCCTCTTCAGGGCGTTGACTCCCTATCAGATTTTGCTGCTTCTTTAGGAAATTGATGTCAACAGCTATTTGCCGATATTGTTCAGAAATCATGTCGATGTAGTGCTTCATCATATTCTTAACTTCGCCAAGGACATTAGAGGCACTCGACTCATAGCCTTGATCATCTATTTGTCGTTCTATTGGCTAACAATTTGATTGGGCATTGGTTGTTGACTCATAGGAACAACATTAGGGTTTGAAGCTTGGCCTCCAACATTTGGTGGAGCCAACTGACTAGCCATAGGCACAGTCACACTGGGAGAAGCTAGCAGCAAAGGTACATTTTGAACCATGCTTCCTCTCCCATTAGGGTTATTCACAAGCATCCCTTGACTTCCATTTGTCAATGGTAAATTGCCTCCAGATACTAAACCCGCATTAAGATTTATTTGAGAGGAGTAGGCCGTTGTAATCTTGACTCTACTCCTTCTGCCCGTGCGATGGTGGTGTCTATATCAGCCAAAGCCACACTGATCAATTGTACCTGAATATTGAAATCAAATCCATGCAAGAAGTATTGCAACTCGGCAGCAGCCGATGGAATGGGAATGCAAGTTTGTAACTTACAAAACACTTCCTTAAGCTTCTAGGCATAAGCTTTCAAATTCTCATGGGGATCTTGGCATGTTACATTCAAAACACGCAACCAGTATTCTCCTCGGAAAGCTGCATACAATTGGTCGATTGTGGTTATGGTTCCAATCTCTATGCTATGATACCATACTACAGCCCTTCCTTTTAATGTCATGTTAAAGAACATCATAAGATGTCCCTCATCTTGGATGAGATTATTAAACATCAGTCTTTGGAATTCACAAATGTGAAACTCCGTATCTTCTTCGACTAACCCATTAAAAATGGGTAAAGGCACTCCTAAAGCAGCTAGCAGATCCGGCGTCCATGCAGGAATTGCAATGGGTTGTGCCATGACGACAATCGTATTGACAATAGGAGTTTGGACTGATGGAATCACACCCCCACTTGAAGTGGGTTGACTTGGTGGAAGAGGGGAAGAACTTAAGCTTCCTCCTATACCTAAAGGACTATGTGTAGCAGTTGGGTTACTAAGACCACTGCCCCTTATGCGTATCGGGCTACTCCTTTGAGGAGAATATCGCCTTACAATCTCCAACTGCCATCTAGCCCTCTCAGCATGTTTTGCTTTTTGTATTTCGGCTTGATGGTCCTTGTCAGAGGACATAAACCAACTTTTTGGTCCCTAAAAACCCTAGATTCGAGAGAACCACCACTTGTTGGCAGCTCCCGGCAAACGCACCACTGATGGGACCTCAAATGGGCCGGCACTGGCTATGTCACTAGCCAGACCTCATGCTCATGATAGACAAACACACCCTCACAGCCTCGCGGACCAGGAGCGTCAATCTTCTGCTAAAGGACAAACTGCCCTAAAGCCTAATCTATGCGTTTATAGTTTTATAGTTTTGTAGTCCAACGTTTCCCTTTCTATAAACTCCACAGAGGGAGAACCCATACACATTGGCAATAAATACCACAATAATCACATACATGGGAGGCAACCTCTTGCTAGAAACACCACGGCCCCACTGTAGCTCTCCTACATCGCAGGGATTAGCCCCTTGATGTGCTGCTCAACATATTAAAAAAACAAACAAACTCCACTCTTTCATTTCAAACGTCTCCAGGAGATATACCATGCTTCCTTTCCAAATGATCCCACAAGAAATGAACCTATATCCTACGGCTTAGGATGCCCTTTCACACTTAGCATGGATCATTGTCATTGAAAACATGTACTATGCATCCAGGTTTTTTATTCCGATACCATGATCGCCATGCACATTCAAAGGTGAATGATTCTAAAGTGCTCAAACATCATTTTAAATCAGAAACATGTGGTGCACAACCAGGCTTTTCAAATGCATTTACTAACCCGTTGCGGCGATGAAATGATAGCACCGAGACCACACTCGTGCTACTATCCTCTAAATTAACATACCATGAACTCTATGACATGATGTGCATCAAAAAATCAGCAACAATTAGCACGCAAATCACACCATTCAAACCTCCCAACCCCCTACGTTTAGGTATTGCTTTTGTTGCATAGGTGTAGAGGTTCATTTTTTCATGTTTTGATGTATAAAAAATGATAAATCACAAACTTAACAAAGAGATAGGGCAAATTGAAGCCAAACCTCATGCTTCGCCACTACCACACATCCACAACCAATCATTATATTTTTCCTTATTTTTCCAAGGCATATTTTTATTTTTTCCATTTTCTTGATTTATCTGGCAATAAAATATGCTATTTTTTTATTTTTCTTGGTCCAATCACTTTAGCATACTAACATTCAATTTATCTTCCATATTCCCCCCTGGCAATATATTTTGCCCACCCGAAACGGAAAAAAAGACAATTTTGCCACTTAAAAATCGCATTTCGGGTTTACAGAAATTAAATAAAGCATGCAAATCATTGCAAAACCAAGATTTTGTGATACACAACAATTACTCATAATGCAAACTGTAGTCACATGAATTTTCATCTAATAAGAACATAATTATTATCATAAACTATAAAAAATCCTTCATTTTCTTCATAAAAATGGTCATACCGTGTTTTTACGTAACCCGAGACGCCTTGAATGACTGCATAACCAATAGACGGAGCCTCCATTTCTCTCAATCCAATGTTTTACTTCAATCTCCATCAATCTTCATCACCATTTTCTTCATTCTCCTTCCCCAATTCCTTCATCAAGATGGTACACATGAACAGCCCATAGAGAAGAGAGAGAGGGAGGAGAGAGAAAGACTAGATTCTGTTCTCTTCATCCGGGCAGCCATTCCTCATGCGAAGACAGGCGATAGCATCAGGAAAGAGAGAGAAGTTGTCCCCATTGTCAATTGCATGGGGTGATCACAGCCAGGAAATCATCCATCATGAGGATGGAGTGCAAATTTCGGTCGCCCTATTGCTTCACCTCGTGCTCATCTTCACGTTTTTTCTTCATGCCTTTTGATCATAAAGTTTGGGTGGGGGGGGGGGGGGGTGGGGGGTTAAAATCTCCAAAGGGCACCCCCCCTTTGGTCCAAGTTGTGGCCACCCTTTCAAATCTTGGCCATCTTGTGGCCTCTTTGTCATCCGTACTCCGATTCGAGCTCTGAAAAATCTTGGGCATCCGTTTTGGTATCCCGCACTGACTGGCAGCTCCTGACATCCCGTATGGCAGTCGAAAAAATTATCAAAAATCCTCAAGTGTCGCTCAGGCGCCTTTTAAAAGCTGTCTTTCACTTGGTGCTTAAAATCGTCCTAGCTGCAGCCGCCGCCTTCGATGTTAAATATTTTTCCCCTAAATTCCAGATTTTTTGGCAAATTTTATAACCTAGCCTTATCAGGAACTCTATTTGAGGGTTTCTTAAAGCAAGTCTCTTTTGCTCTACAAGCCTTGTAATTGACTCTTAGTCTTTTGTCTCTATCAATCTATATTGAATGTAATCATGCAAAGTTGATTCATACTTTGGCATCATGTATGATTGATGGGATGCAGAGTTGTTTATGTTACATGATAGCATATTGTACTTGAACAAATATCTTGTGAATGCTCTTGCAGTCAATAAAACAAGCTTGGTTTGAATTAGATCTTAAGAGACAATACTCTTATGATATTTCCTAAGTACATGCAATTGGAAACTCTATTACCATCTTTGAGAACTTGGCTTGAAACCTTAAACCCTTCTTTTATCTCTACCAACTCCAGAGTTCAAGCTCTTGAACCGTCATACATTCTTCTCTCTCAAACCCCTATGGTTGACCTTCAACCCTACATGCCCTGACACCGTAAAATCCAAAGAGAGAATGACAAAAACAACCGAAGGAGAAGTTTGTGGGTGATCATCATCGATTTGGTAAGGGTAAGTAGAGAAGGATGCGCTTAAGTTATGGATATGGGAGAAGGCCTTAAGGTGGGTTCAAGTCCTACTATCCATTTACGCTAGAGTATGACTCACTAGTAACGCTAGAACTAACTTGTCATGGCTCTGATATATTGTCAAGAAACACGTATCTAGAGCTAGATCAGCTATGGTGGATGCAAGTCACACACGATACATTATCAGAATGAGGAACTATAACTCAAGTGAATTAGGTTCCAAGATAGATTAGCTTGGAGTCATAAACACAATCTTGAGTGACTCAAGGTGATAGTACCATTACATTGAAATGAGTGTCAAGTACATGCTTATATAGCTTTTTGGTAGTACCACTGTTTCTCTCCGTGCTTATGGGATGTTGGATATCTTTTCCTAGTGCATACAAAGCCACTTATGGGCAGGCCTCTTCTAAGCATGTATTCAACCTCTATGGGCATACACATTCCCATAATTTGCTATTCTCAACAAATCGTATCAACTACCATGTGTGGTTGTTTGAATGGAGCCATATACTCTTCAAGAGCTTATTGGATTTGGCTTTGAGTCCTATCCATCTCATACTAATGTTTTCTTAATCTTCCTTAACAACTATCTTTTCCCTCAGCAACAACGATTCTTCCAATCTTCATCATTATTTGAAGCTCTCTTATTTCTTCATCAACCATCATTAGCAGAAGAATCCATGGAGCATTCTTCTAGCTAAGTAGTAGACTATGTGTGCATGTCTATTTACATAATGTTTGCATTATAAGCTATTTACAATTTTGGATCCCCCCAGTATGGAACAACACTTTGGGCTTGTCTTGGGAGGTCACTCATAGCTTGTCTTGGGAGGTCACTCATAAGTATATGTATGCATCATATATAGGGTAAAAATCAAGGGATCCCCATGATTTTTATTTTGTAGATAGGTTCGTGAACGTTTAGTTGATTAATGCTGAATAATTTAGAAATTTGAAAAAATGCTATGAGAAAACTATATTTAAAATTTTATTTTAAGGAAAATTTTAGGCTAAAATATGTGTATTTTTGTATATACAAGCTATTTCCTAAGTTTTCAACCCTAGAAATTTAGCTTGATGACTAAGAAAACCTCTAAAGAATAGCTTTGGGCTAAAATATATCCCTAATTTTTACTATGATCACATGGATTCAAAATTAAAAATTTGATAAAAAATACAAATTTTATATATTTTTTACCAAACAAAAGGGCATCATATAAAGGGTTTATTTATGGATTGAATAGAAAAGGTTTGTGTTTTATTCAAGAACAATCCATAGATAAGGATATTTATAAATAGGCCTTGAATACATGTGATATAGAGGATATATATGTAGTGAACCTCTTGAGAGGCTTGCTTTGTGTTAGACTCATCTCCCAAACCAATAATGTTCTATGCCTTGTGTAGAAATTAAATACTAGCACTCCTCCCTAGAAAATGGTTCTACGTGAGGTTTTATTTTACAAGTACAAATGTTCACGAAGATTCCTAATCCATCACTTCTACTTCAATACCATCTCTCTTATATTTTGCAAGCTCCCATTCAGTTTTCATGTCCATTCAAGCTCTATCAATTGGAAGAACCATCAATCAAGCATCTTGCCATCCACAATACCACCTTATATAAGTTGTGTCCCCAACCATCATATTAGTTTTGCTATCCCCTATAATACCTACAAGATCCTATGTACCATCAATAGTAACAACATCTTCTTTAATAGCTCTAGTTCTTCATCAATATACATATCACTCTTACCATCTAGTATTCTTCATCAATATCATGTATTATAGTACAAGGAAATGAAGATAAATGAATATATACTGATAGTCCTTTCTGACAAAAAATAATGGTGTCACTATCTATGATGCAAAGAGTGTCACTATTTACTGACATCATCATAGGAAAAAAAATAGGGCTAAAAATCTGAGCATGGCATTTTGAGGGCAAGAAAATAGAAATGAGAGAGAGAGAGAGAGAGAGAGAGAGAGAGAGAGAGAGAGAGAGAGAGAGAGAGAGAGAGAGAGAGAGAGAGAGAGAGAGAGAGAGAGAGAGAGAGAGAGCTTTGTGAGAGTCAGAGAGAGAGGAAGAGGGAGAGCAAGATTGATGGACTATCATTGCCACCACTATTCACAAGGCAAGAGGAGAGGAGCTTGAAGGAGAAAAGGGAGGAAAGCCACAAAAGAAAAGGGTTTTTTCTTTGAGCCCTTGAGGTAGGTGCATTGTTTCTCTTCTCTTTGTTGGTGTTTTTTTTTCTCTTCATCTTCTTGTTTCTAAGGAGATGCATTGAGAGGGAGGAAGAGAGATAGAGAAATAGAGAGGGAAAGGGAGGGAAAAAGAAGTATAGAGAGAGGGAAGGAAAGAAAAAGATGAGAGGGGCATGGACATGGGGGGAGGGAGAAAGAGAGAGAGAGAAAAAATAGAGAGGAAGAGAGAGAGAAACAAAGAAAGGGAGAAAAGAGGGTAAGATAAAGTGAGGGAGTGAGAGAGAAATGATGAGAGGAGAGAGGGGGAGAGAGAAATAATTAGATGAAGGGTGGGAGAGAGACAAAGAGAGAGAGAAAGGAAGGGAGGGTGGGAGATAGGAAAAAATAAAGAGGGACAGAGAGAGAGACATGTCCATGCACTCAATTTAAACTTGCAATTCGACAAGAGTATCACTTGTCTATAGACCACGTGTGATGCTTCAATGAGTTTCGATCAAAAAAACACCAATCAAGCGGTCTTAGACTTTGAGTTGATGGTGAGTAAAAGTGTGTATCATTTATTCTTTGCAATCAAACCCTAGTTGAAATAAACTTTAATAATAATAAATACTTCCTACAAATGTCCACAAGGAGGTGTCGGTCATCTCAAGCAATTCATCTATTAGGACCAAGGAGGTGCCGGTCATCTCAAGCAATTCATCTATTAGGACCCATAAGAAGAGTTTGTGCTATATAGTGGAAGGAGTGCTCGAGTTGATAAGCCCATTAAACAACATTTTTCCAATTGCACTTTCAACAGTAGAAGACATGGGGGCATGTCTGGACCTTCCTCCAACGTTGAAGCCTAAGATGGTGGCTATGATTGATGCATTACTACCCATGGATACGGGGTCATCTAATCTATTAAGCGAGGAGGCCTCCATATCATTATACAGTGGATGTTCGATACCTTGTTTAAGAACGTTTCTTGTACTCCTAATTATATATACAAAGTATGGATGGAGTGATGCAAGTACCACCAAGTTGTTTCAATACACATTGCACCCCCTGTCTTGATACATAAATAAGAACAATTTTTTATTTCTTCAAAGTACATGTATTTTTCTTAAGATACTAAAATGTCATATGCTTTCATCTAAAAACATGATGTCCGAGTCTCATGATGATGCATGACAAGTATTGTGAAAGCTTGGCATGAATTATAAAAGCATTCATGCATATGTCAATGCGTGTATGCTCTTTCAAGGAGAGTATGAGTCCATGGAAACATGTGTGAAGTATTGTGCTCATAGGTATCATGAAGACCTATAGGGACAAACCATCCCTCATAAGGTTATTAGACACTTTCCACTTCCGCACATCCCTCGAATGTTTTACACAAGAGGCATGATAGCAAGAATCTATTCAAACTCTACTCGACCTCTTATAGTGTGTGGCCAGTAGTCCTTGTGAACTGTAATATCTCACCATGGATTTCTATGAAGAATGAACACCTAACCCTTAGATTTCTTATTCATAGGTGCTAAAAATTAAAAAATATGGACATCCATCTCTGTCCATTAGTTGATGAAATGAATATTTTGTGGAAGGAGGGGATTACCATTGAAGACATCAACAAGCATGTTGAAAGGTAGTTTGTTAACATACAAACCATTCTTATGTGAACCATGCACGACTTTCTAGGATTCCACGAGTGATTAGGTATTTTTTCTTTTGTTCTTGTTATTGGCATCAAACATGGCTCCTTCATGCTTACATTGACTAGGTACAAATATAGTGATAGGCTTGATCACATCGGGTTACCATAGTGTCCATTATGTGGATCAAAGTTGGATTCTCGAAGGTTGTAGGGACCATGAAGAAGATAGTCTATTAGGGATACACAATATTCTTGTCAGAGGGCCATGAGTTGACATGGGTATTCCTTGGATGACCTCCCATATGAATGAATGCTCAAAGGTGGTATGAGTGGAAGATGGTCCATAAAGAGTCACTTCCAAGTGGTGGAATGCAACAAATTTCAATTATCTACAAGTTGCCATATTTGATCCATTTATAGATCAATCATTTATTGGATCCCATGCACATTTTCAAGAATGTTGGCAACTTATTGTTGGACCATGTCACAAGAAAGAGAGATACACTAAATGCACAAATGGATTTGAAGGAGGTAGGGAAGGTGGAGCCACTTTGGAAGAAAATGAGCTTTGATGGTCGTGTGCAACTATCTAGTGCTCCTTGGGTTCTATCTAGTAAAGAGGAGTAGATGGTGAAGTAAATTATTAAATCTATGTAAACACCAAGGGGTATAATGCATTCTTTCAGGTTTGTATTTTCTAAAAATGACAAATTGAAATGACTATAATCCCATCATTAGCACAAGATATACCATGTTTCTAAAGAATGGATGGCATAATGGAGGAGAAAGTGAATGATTTTTATATGTTGCACCATGCATCTATGGAGAAGTGGCTTCGTAGGTATGAGAAGGTAAAAAAAGAACACAAGGTAGCACAATGACAATATCAATGTAATTCATGCCAATGGCTAGTTTGGTGTCTTGTAAATTTTGGAGAAGATGTCATGGTTCATGTCTACAAGATAGTTACATGATACCTTGACCAACACTTTATGCCAAGGTGTGGAAGTCTCTAGGGGGGAGTGGGAGTTTTTGAGACGATGTAGCCCAAATGTACTCATGTACTATCCTTGCTGTCATATCTAGCAATTGTAAGGAGAAACTAACCTAGGCATTTCAATGTATAGTATAAAATCCAAAGTGTGATATGGTTACGTGGGTGACATTTTTAAGTAGAGTACATTGACATAATGCACTCCATGACAACTGTGGAGTCATGGAAAAGTTTGAGCAAGAAAATCAATGGTGTACCATGGATCTAAATATTATTGTGGATGAGATGAAGTATTTTGGCAACCTCCAAAGTGTTCTTTTAGTAGATTACTATAGCTTCTCTATAATCACATTAGATGTACAATGGTTTAAAGTAGTGTTGGAAGGAATAAGGTCAAGTGTTTGGCAAGGACCCTCTCGATTCTTGGAGATAGCCTCAAAGAAAAGATGGAATAATTGGCACAACACATTTGTCTTGTCCGATCATTGTGAACATATAATTTTCTACCCAAACCCATGACAACCTCATTCTTTGAAGCAAGCTATCATGACATATTATTGAATAAGTAATCTTCTACTTAAACCTACGACAACCTCATTGGTGGTATATTGTGACCTCGATGCCTTGGAATACTCAAGTATATGATGAAAACAATATTTCTAGTGTTTACAATGAGAGCATGTAGGTAGAGTTGCTATTGTAGGGGGTGAAGGAGAATGATGGCTTGTAGGGTGTAGATGAGACAACCAATGGCAATGTAGTTAAAGATTTTGAAGTATAGGAATAATTTAAGAATAAATCGGACTTCTCTTTCTATATAGGGACCTATACATAGACCTTACAATTTATGTCAAGCTCTACTAAGAGCTTATCATGGATCTGTAAGACCAATCGTATGCGTTTCTTGTCGAATTCAATGACTACTCACTTTTTAAAGTATTTTATCACATGTTTTTTAATTAACATCGGTTTTTGTAAATATATATTATCATGCTTTACCTCCATCCTTATATTGGTTGTGCTAATATCTTTGATTTAGCTATACATGTCACTGTAGACAATCCATAGAGTAGGATGACTTGAGGAATGATTGATGAAGAGCTGCATGAGATCTTCACACATATGTCTCCAAATCAAATAGTCCCACATCATCTTGGAATTTAGCACATTCTACCTCAATATGCTCCAATGCATCGATATATAATGGGCAAAGTCGATGCTTTAGGCTAGTCGTAGAGGAGGGCTCATGGATGTCTCTCTTGACCAGTGGAGGTGGCAGATGTGGTGGGTACCTCAGATAGTCACATACTTCCTCGCCTCTTCATTCTAGGGGTGGTTCTAAGGGGTATTGTGGAGATACAAATATTGTGATCTTGCAATTCGTTGCTGTACCTCACTCCCATGCTGGTTCTAGGAAGGGTGGCTTGGGTGGATGCATTGGAGACACTGATGTAATGTCTCTATCCCATCAATCAAGTGGAAGCTTATTACCTCTAGGATTTGCTACACCTATAGGGACATCTACTCCCTTGAATCTAGGTTTTTATCAACCATCTACTGCTACAAATGACACCCTTATGGGTGCTGCTTCGAGAGATACCACTGCTACAGGTATGCCAGATGGACAAGTCCATGTTATGCCCAAAAGAATTATTGTAGATGGGAGCGGGCACATCTTAGACCCAACCCACTAGGGTATGGGTACTTAGTGGATGAGAAAATTGGTGCTCTGATAACGAATGTTGAGGGAACAAGGGTGATGGCATGTATGAGGAAGTTGTGTCAACAAGTATTTAGGAAAAATATTCTAGACCATGGAAAAAGCATATTGGAGGGAGCCCAGGAGTATGTGATTGCATCCTTGCACAAGGAATTTTTGGTACCTTCAACGACTCCTCGATTTTCCACTCAATGGATAATGGACTATATGCATGTATATATGTCATATAGACTATTGGATGCATGCAAGGCGGTCAAGAGTGGCTATCAAAACCCTAATTTGTTGGCTATAGAGAATGGTCGAAGACTTAGGGAGGAAGTTATAGATTCTTCAAGAGGATAGTAGTAGTAGTGTGAGGTAGGGAGGGTACACCTGGGGGCAAGGATTGTGCATCATCTTGGTAGTTGCACAAACACATAACTTATTTGGAGGACTTCACAAGTTTTCTTTTGCTTATGATTACTTTCTTATTTGGTGTAGTACTTGTACTAATAATCTTATTTCTAAGAGTGATACTTTTTTTTCCTTGTAGCACTCGATTAGAAATTGTAATCCCATAGGGTTCGATACTTAGTATATAGAGAAGCACGGTCTCAGTTCTCTTATTGATAGATTGTATGCGTGTAGTGGTCCAATAAGTCATATCTCTCTCCCCATTTCAATTTTTAGTTATTTTGTACTGCATAATGTTATGCAGATTAATATTTTGTTGTGTTATATTGTGTAGTATGTTCGATGCTTGATTGCTTTGGGATAAGCTCTCAAAAGAGGAGGACTTGTAGCACTTGCTTGGATTCATGGGTTACGCATCCCTTCCTTTTTTGTCCCTATAGTCCATGTAGGCTCTTTCTATGTAACTCTGCTTTGATAAATTTCTCATCTTTTGTATGGACTCATTTTTTGCGATATTTATTGATACATATATCCGTTTTTGGATTCTACTCTCTATCCACCCATGTATTTTTATGAGATATCATTTGTCAATTCTCTAATTATTTGAAAAATAAATCAAAGAACATTTTTCTTATATCATCTCACGATGCATGTGTTTGGACAATAGTTATATACTCAACCTATAAATGATTTATCGAACTTTTTTTAACACGTGTGACTGGAAGGGTGGCAAGGCTTAATGACCTACCACCCAAATAATTATTTTCCCTCTGTAACCTCCAAATAAACTCAATGTGTCCCTATGAGAGCCACTATTTGTGTCATAAATAGTGATGATTTTGGAGAGATGTTGTCAAGCACTTTTGTTGAGAAATAACAAATGATGTATGCTCCAAGAAGAGATGTCTTGAATCCCATATGGACAGTGAGGAGAGTGGAGAAGCTGAAAAGCTATAAAGATATGTACTTGGTTCACTTTTTAAGGCAATGCTATTTTTTACTTTGTACTTCATTCTATGTCTCTCTCATGGTCAACTCAAGATTGTGTTTATGAGTCCAAGCCTACATCTTGGAATCTAATTCACTTGAGCAATAGTTTGTCCTCTGTCTATGTCACCACAAGTCTTGTTATCAACTTCCATTCTCTATAGTCAATGTTATGCTCTAGATCTGTGTTTTGTAGCATGGTATTAGAGCCTAGTTAACACAATATTAGTGAGTTTGGGAATCTCCCAATTCCCATTTTTTGAATATTAAAAAGGTGGCACTCAAATGACATACTTGTAAGTTTCTCAAAACCAAATAATATGACCTATCATTGGAAAGAGCTTGAAAAATGGAAACTATTGAGCTATAGAGCGCTTATTTTGGAGTTACAATGTTCAAGTTATGACAAATCTAAAGATTTGAACACATATCCCAAACCTATGGGAAATTCCCATATTCCCCAATATGGTGTTAGTTGGGCATGGCACAGCTCATACTTTGACTCTCTAGTCTTCATTCACCTCTGGTGATCTCTAACGAACTCACATTCAGCTCATGTCTCCAAATCTCAGCTCGCCCTTGTGGCATCCATAGCCAGACTGCACCTACTCACCTTGGAGCTTCTAGATCTCTCTCTATAAGCCATATCTTCCAGTGATTCATTCTGGAGATATCTTCCTCTACTCAAGGAGCTTCCTCCTACCACCTCAATCGATGACATTGCTACTCTACAACTCCAACATTGCAAAAATTGGAACTTGCTGCCTTGTTTGCACCTACGTACTATCGTATTATTCTCGCCACCCATGCGTGCCATGATCCACCTTGTACTTTTAGGGCATTTGAATCCCATTGTATGAGCTATCTCACCACAAGAGGGTTATTCAAAAGATACACTACAACTCCTGCTACAAGCCAAAAACCAATCGGCCTGTTTAACCCTAAGAGAAGCCATAGCCTTTTGAGCTTCAAGCTCACAAACTCACTTCATTTTCTCTCCTTTGACACTCTAACAAACCTATTTCCACTCTGATTCACTAATTTACTTAGTGATAAAAATCAAGGAGGTTACATTTGTGGAGTGTTTAGAAGACTTGGAATATTTAATCAAATATCATCATCAAGCTCGTCTTCCATCTCACTCTTCTCACTCCATTGGAAGGTTTTCCCACTCTGATTTGAGCTCCCAGCTCAATTTCCAATAAGGACTCAAGTTGAAGGAAAATACAAGCATCAAATAATCACCATCAAGAAGGAAGAATAGTCAAGATTAAAGACCATACATAGTATCTCTTGATACTATAGAGTGTGCATTCACATTACCTTGCACTTGTGTCTCTTGACACATCAAAATACAACTCTTTTGTTGAATAATTGAAGCTTATCAACACGGAAGAACTTGAGAAAATAGCAAAGTTTAATGGAGAAGGTTTCCATGCATGGAAGGAAAAGACCATGTACCACCTCATGAGGAGAGACCTCTGGGATCTCTTTGAAAATGATGAAGGTGATGTAGATGATAGAGAAGAAGATTCAGAAAGTGAGATCCTTGCAGTAACTTCATCAAAAACCAAAGAATGGAAGAAGATAAATAACAAGGCACTAGGCATCATTGCATGGGGAGCAAGTGATGATGTGCTACATCATATCTCTGGCATTAGAGATGCTAGGATTTCTTGGGAGGAACTTGACAGGATGTTTAGTACCCAAGCAAAGAACTCAAAGGTAAATTACTTATGCAGTTTTGTAAGTTGGATGTAAAAGACAATTTATCTATGACTGTACACATCAATAAGTTCAAGAGCCTTAAAACTCAACTAGCAACTCTTAAAAATAACATTGATGAGGATGAGGAAATAGTAGTGCTACTTGCTAGTGGTAATCATGAACTGTATGAGAACCTTGTTTCAACACTAAGTAATGTTTCCAGTCTCTCACTCAAAGACATTGAGCACTCACTATTTGATGGAGAAAGAAAATTTAAAAGCAAAGATGTAAAAGAGACCAACTCAAGGGAAAATCTCCTCTACACCAAAGGAGCTACTAGACCCAAAGGAAGAGGTCGAGGATTCAACACCCACAAATTAAGTCGGATGACATGTCATTATTGTGGTAAAACTAGCCATATTTCCAGTGAATGTTTTCACAAGAAAAGAGCATAGCAGATGCAAAATGACCACCATCAAAGTCAATTCATGAATGAAGATGAAGAAGAAGATGCTTGCGCTACCATCAACAATTCTGACAAATTATTCTAAGGAATTTGTTCTTATAGTGGATCTTCTTTGTAAAAACCCTTGCCAAAGATGTAAAGTCTCAAACTTTAACTTGACTAGGCTACTCATGAGCTAGTCTCTCGAGCCATGTTATCATGTAGGGGGGGCAAAAGCCATCCAATGTAGGGACTCATCATTTGAGGGGGGGTGTTGGAAAATAACAAATGATGTATGCTCTAGGAAGAGATGTCATGAATCCCATATACACAATGAGGAGAGTGGAGAAGCTGAAAAGCTATAAAATCACATACTTGGTTCACTTTTCAAGGCAATGTTAATTTGTACATTGTACTTCATTATGTGTCTCTGTCATGGTCAGCTCAAGATTTTGTTTATGAGTCCAAGCCTACAACTTGGAACCTAATTCACTTGAGCAATAGTTTGTCCTCTTGTCTATGTCACCATGAGTCTTGTTATCGACTTTCGTCCTTCATAGTTAGTGCTATGGTCTAGATCCGTGTTTTGTAACATCTTTCACAGAAACTAAAAATCCCCTAGGTTTTCTACATTTATCTAGGCCAAATTTTTCTTTTGTTATTTCATTTATATTTTTTGAGTGTGGAAACTTGATAGCTTTGGTTGAGATTGGAGTTTTTGGGATAGTTGAAGCTAGAGTTTGTTTGGAAGCTATTAAACATTTTGAAACGCGTGTATTTTCTTTGCTAATATTTTTGCACATCACAAGGATTGGAGGATCACAAGCACTTCACTTTGCACTTATCTAATGTACTACACTCATGAGTTATTTCTTGATTTTATCAATTATTTTCATGCCATGGATTGGGTTGATGCATATTTTGCACCATCGTTTTGAGCATTAGGACAACATGATACCTATTGCAGCTATATGCAGTAAATCTTAGGTGCACAAGTACTTGAGAGAGTACCTTCATTGAGTATACATAGTTTTTTACACACACAAGAGTTGGAATATTTATCACCTAAATAGGAACCATTAGTTGAGAAAAAAAAAGTGATATTGTGAGTTTTGAGGGTCCTGAAGGATGCCTTCAGTTGTGAGATGGGTTGTTTTCTTGGTCAACATTGAGAGGACCATTACTTTTTTAAGAGAATGTGAGACTTGGGAGGGTGGAGCAAAGTAAAAATATTTCTTCTTTGTTGATTGATGAGAGGTGAGGTTAAGGATTGTAAAGAAATTCAAGGAATTTTGTTTGCATTTTATATGATACATGGGCACATGTTGATAGGCTAGGCACTATAGTCTCCAGTGCATCCATCTTTTCATGTGTATCATTGCTTGTATGGTTGCATGGCATGGGTTCCAACTTTGTACTTCTTCTCAACTCATATGTGACTACGCATGAGTATACTTATCACATTGCTTGTCACATTGAAGGGAACATTTGAAATATTTCTAGATTCTAAGAAGAAATTTGTCCAACATAGGTTCACTCTTAGATGTTTGCATTAGACCTTGCTCAAGATTAGTTATGCTTATTCACCTTTAAGATGGATTATTGCGTTGTTAAATATGACAAGCACTAATTGCAAGAGGTCTCTTTGTAGGGACCTTTTGTTTATCTGATAGGTTTCAAGGATCCACTACAAGGATATAGAAGTATAGCGATTGCCATTTTTGGTCACAAATTAGCGGCGTCGCTAGTTGCAACACAAATAGAAATGGTACTCAAGTGAAAAAAAGTGGGCTAAAACCCGAGCGTCGCATTTTGTGCAAAAGAGAAAAAGAGGGAGCGAAAAGGAGAGCGAATTGCATCTTGCATTTGAGAGGGAGAGGGAGAGACAGAGAGAAAGAGGGAGAAGGAGAGCTTCCCACTGCCGCCACCGGTGTTTGTGAAGAAGAGGAGGAAGTGCATGAAGGGTGAAGAGGAGCCGCCATCACGAAGAGGAGCCACTGAATCCATCTTCGGGCCTTTGCAGTGAGTGCATTGTTCCCTCTTGGTTTGTTTTTGTTTTTTCTCCTTATCTTTTTCTTGTTTTTATTAAAAATGATGTGTACTGAGAGAGAAAGAGAGGAAATGAGAGAGAGAGGAAGAGATAAAAAGAAAGAAGGAATGAGAGAGAGGAGGAAAAAATATGAAACATAATAAAGAAAGAGAGAAAGAGAGAGAGAGGGAGGGTGAGAGGAGAATGAATGGATAAAAAAGAAAGAGAGGGTAAGATCTTGTTCTTTAATTTATTCTTTTCTTATTTGCAGTAGTAGTAGTAGAAGTAGTAGTAGTAGTTTTCTTATTTGTTGTTGTTGTTGTTGTTGTTGTTGTTGTTGTTGTTGTTGCAGTAGCAGTAGCAGTAGCAGTAGCAGTAGCAGTAGCAGTAGCAGTAGCAGTAGCAGTAGCAGTAGCAGTAGCAGTAGCAATAGCAGTAGCAGTAGCAGTAGTTGTAGTTGTTGTTGTTGTTTTTTCTTCTTTTCTTGTTAGTAGTAGTAGTAATAGTTGTTGTTGTTGTTGTTGTAGTTTTTTCTTCTTTTCTGGTTAGTAGTAGTAGTAGTAGTAGTAGAAGTAGTAGTAGTAGTAGTAGTAGTAGTAGTAGTAGTAGTAGTAGTAGTAGTAGTAGTAGTAGTAGTAGTAGTAGTAGTAGTAGTAGTAGTAGTAGTAGTAGTAGTAGTAGTAGTAGTAGTAGTAGTAGTAGTAGTAGTAGTAGTAGTAGTAGTAGTAGTAGTAGTAGTAGTAGTAGTAGTAGTAGTAGTAGTAGTAGTAGTAGTAGTAGTAGTAGTAGTAGTAGTAGTAGTAGTAGTAGTAGTAGTAGTAGTAGTAGTAGTAAGAGAGAGAGAGAGAGAGAGAGAGAGAGAGAGAGAGAGAGAGAGATGTTTTGTTAAAGGAAATGAGAGAGGAAGAGGATGAGAGAAAAAGAAAGAAGGAACGAGAGAGAGAGGGAATAAACATGAAACATAATAAAGAAAGAGAGAAAGAGAGAGAAAGGGAGGAAGAGAGGAGAATGAATGGAAAAAAAACAAAGAGAGGATAAGATCTTGTTATTTAACTTCTTCTTTTCTTGTTTGTAGTAGTAGTAATAGTAGTAGTGGTAGTGGTGGTGGCGGTAGTAGTGGTGGTGGTAATAGCAGTGGTGGTGGTGGTAGTAGTACATAGAGAGAGAAAGAGAGAGAGAGGTTTTGTTAAAGGTGCACATTTGGTGTGTTTGAGAATGTGAGTACTAGTAGTAGTAGTGGTAGTAGTAGTAGTAGAGAGAGAGAGAGAGAGAGGTTTTGTTTAGGGTGCATCTTGGGTGTGTTCGACGCTTCAAGGAGGCAAGTACTAGTAATAATAGTGATAGTAGTAGAGAGAGAGAGAGAGGCTTTTTCAAAGGTGCACACAAAGGAGAAAAGGTGGCGAGGTCCGGTGCAATACCACGGGATGGGAAACACTCCTATATAGGATAGCTACTCCCTCATCCTCATACATAGCATATTAGACTTTACATACTCTAGGCCCGTAGTTAGGTGGGTGGAGATTTTACATGCGTTGATTTTGTTGAGTTACAAGAGAAGAAATCCCTTCTCAAACAATTTAAGAAAGAAAAAAAAGAATGATAACAAAAACAAATTGTTTGTCATAACGTAGACCAAATGGAAAATGATGAAGATCATGATGTTCAAGTTCACGAGGCATATCTTAATCAGTGTGTCCCATGTCCTTACTTTCAATGTAAGCTGGCAATAAGACAAAAACTTTGATTGTCTATAGAACATGTACGATGCTTTGGTGAGTTTGAATCAGAGATCATTGATCAAGCAATCTCAGATCTTGAGCAAACGGTAGGAAAAATGTATATCAATTATGCATTGTATTCGCAAACTAATTGAATATCATATACAAAAAAATTAGATGTGGCTGACAAATTTATTACAGGGAGGTGACATCTCATCCCAAGGAGGAGTGTACCTTTTGTGGCCAATTAGAAGAGTTCGTGGGTGTGCGATGGATGGAGTGCCTGAGCCAATCCACCACTTGGAAGGTACTATCGAATCTATACCATCAATACTAGAGGAGATAGGCAGCTTCCAGACTTTCCTACAAGCTTGGAGACTGGAGATGGAGGCAATGATCGATGCATTGATGACCATGGATGTCAAGACATTTGATCCGCTTAGAGAGGAAACATCCATACCATTATATGTTGGGTGCCAAGTATCTTGCTTGAAGACACACTGCTTGCACTCCTAAGTGTGCAAGAAAAATACTGATGGAGCCATGTGAGTGTGACCGAGTTGTTCAGGTACCTTGTACGTACACTTTGTTGATTTCTTTTCGGCACTATCATTAAAAAAATTGTGCTTTTCCAAGGTGTTTTATGATTTTTTAAAGGTTACTGAAGTATCATATATTACCACTTGCAGATACCATGCTTGATCTCGTGATGATGCGAGACATACTTTACGAAAGCTTGGCATGGACTACAACAACATCTATGCATGTATTAACGATTGCATACTATTTTGAGGAGAATACAAGACTATGGAGACATGTCCAAAGTGTGGTGCTTACAGGTATCAACAGGACTTGCAACGGCATTCGTGAGTTGCCGTATTGGACCCACTTACAGATCAACCACTTGTTAGATCCTATGCATATTTTCAAGAATGTGGTCAGCTTACTATGGAACCACATCGACCATACGAATGGATTTGAAGAAGATAGGCAAGATGGAGGTGCTTTGGCCACAGTCGAGTGCTGATGGTCACTTGCAGCTATCTTGTGCTCTTTGGGTTTTGTCCACTAAAGAAGAGTACATTGTGAAGAAAATTATCAAGTCTATCCGCACTCAGACAGGTATGATACGTTCTCTCAGGTCCGCGTTTTCTAAAAACGACCAATTATCAGGGTTAAAATTCCATGATTGGCATAAGAAATGTTAGGTTTGTACTACGAATGGATTGTAAGTTGCATGCATATTTTGCTATTTGGAGTGTAGTTGTTGTTCATAATGCTTCTTCATTTGTGGCAATTTCTACTATCGATTGTGATCACAAGATGCCTTACTCCAGAAATACGTGGGGCAATTTACAAGTTGTCAAAATTAAAACAATGGATCTCACAGAAGGAGATCAAGACATCCTCTATTGAATCCGCAAGGTGAGGAGCAGTGGAGACGGTCTATCTCTTTGAGAAATACTTGCCCACCAACATGCTCACAATACAAATCCACCTTCTTATGTATCTTGTAGATGAACTGGAGATTGCTAGACCTGTCCATACGCGATGGATGTTCTTCTTGGAGCACTTCATGAAAACCCTGAAAGGCTTTGTGCGACAACAAGCTCGGTCAGAAGGTAGCATGGTTGAAGGTTGGTTGGTGTTTGAGGCGTTAGTACAAATTTCATAGTGGCTACCAATGGTGGATTCAGACAACAATATGCTATGGTCACTGAAGGACGATAATAGACTGACCAAAGATGTGGTGGTTGGAAATGGGTAGAAAAAAGAATGGATGCTGCAATGGAGGAGAAAGTGAATTGCTTTTATATGTTGCACCATGCCTCCATGGAGACGTGGCTCGCTAGGTACGAGTAAGCCAGGAAAGATCGGGAAGAAGCGCAATCTGAATTTCGAAGTAGTACATGCTATCAACCAATTTGATATCCCAAGGGCATGGAGGAGATACCGCGGTTTATGTCAACATGATGGTTGCATGGAGCTTTGACCATAGCGTCTCACAAAGGGGTGCAGGTCTCAACTACGGAGTGGGAATTCTCAAGGGGATGTAGTCCAAAGGTGATGTGTTTAGGGTTTATCATGTCTACATTTTATATGCAATAACTAATTGATTGTTTCAATATATAGTACAAAATATACAATGTGCCGTGGTCCCACGGATGGTATTTTTACGTGCAGTGTATCAACAAAATGCGATCCACAACAGATTATGGTATTATGGTAAAGTTCGAGCAAGAGAGCAGACGATGAGCAACGGATCCAAACACCATTATACATGAGATAGAGTATTTTGGGAGCTTGCAAAGTATTATCATGGTGGATTATCGTAGCTTCTCCATGATCCTATTCGATATGCAGTGGTTCAAAGTGGTACTTGAAGGAGTTGGAGAAACAGTTTGACAAGGTCCATGTGGATTTCTCAAAATAGATTCTGAAATAAGATGGATGGATTTACGTGACACGTTTGTATTGCCGGTCCATTGTGAATAGGTGCATGAGCTCATGTTTTTTTAAATTTTATTACGACATGGTACACTCACAAAAGTTAAATCTCTCTTGTACATGATTTTGAACATGTAATTTTCTATCCAAACCCCCAACAACCTTGATGGTGGTATGTTATACCTTCAACTCCTCGAAGTGTGAGATTATATGATCAAAGCAATGTTCCCAGCATAGATAAGGACAATATGCAAGTAGAGGGGCCGATATTGCAAGGGGTGGATCCCATGAAAAGCTTGGAGCATGTAGAGGAGTCAAAATCGGGTAATAATGATGGAAATACAAGAGTCCAAGAATTCATTGAGAACGAGGTGGGCTCATCCTTTTGTGGTGACCTGTCTATCGACCTTCTAGTGTATGTGGAGTTGTGTCAAGAGATTGACATGGTACCATATGGTAATTCATGCTTGGAGAATCCACCTACTCAATTTGTTGACGAATTACTTATAAGGGTATATAAGATATGCGTTTTAAGTAAGATCATATTTTTAAGATTTATATTACTATGCTTTGCTTGATTTATATTGATTATGGTAACATCAATTTTTTTCCGTGCAAGTGACCTTTGTGGATATTTAGATCAGCATGATGAGTCGAGGGATGAGCGACGAGGAGCTACAAGAGATCTTTACACGTATGTCTCCACATCAGACAACTTGATTTAGAGATATGGCAGACCAGGAGCTATCTTGGAAACCATCATGCCATTCTATTAGATCTACCTTGGTGCGCTTTGATGCTTCAGTTTCTAATAGATGAGTTTGACGCTCTAGACTTGGGCTAGACAGAGGGAGTGGTTCTAGAGGATGCTGCGGAGACGTGGACGCAGTGAGCTCGTGGTCGGCTCAAGAAACAGGTACTACTCCTCCCTCTCATGCAGGTTCGAGAGAGTGTGGTTTAACTAGTTGTTGTGGAGGTACCGACATAGTGTCTATGTCTCATCATTCTGTTGGAGTTGCATCACCTATGGATTTGTCACACTTGTGGGGACGTCTACTCCAGTCACTCCAGCTTTTGCTTAGTCGTCCGCAGGTGGCACCCTTATGGGTGCTACTCCGAGAGATACTACCCCCGTAGGTACACCAGATGTACATGGGTCTCCTAGATATGCCCAAGAGCATGGTCACAGGTGGGAGATGACACATCTTAAGTATACCCCATAGGGGTATGGATACCTTGTAGATGATAGGATAGGAGCCATCATCATGAATGATGAGGCGAGGAGGCTGATGGCTTGTATGAGAGAGTTGTGCCAAAAAGTTTTTCGGCAAAATGTTTTGGATCATTGGAAAAGCATACTAGAGGGGAGAAATGACTACATAGTATCAACCTTGCATAAGGAGTTTTCGATACCCAGCACAGCGAGCTCTGGTATTATACAAAGGATCGCGTACTTGAATGTCGATATAAGGCCTATATCTTGTAGTGAGCCAAGCGAGCTCTGGTTATAATTCCTAGAGTAATTCTAGGACTATCTTACCCCCTATGAGACGAGGGATGGATCTTGTGAAAGACCATGATACTAAGGTAAGGGTAGACTTAGTGGATTTTCCATGGCCTTTGGGTGGAGTCTTGAGATGGACTAGAATAATTATTCTAACAAGAATAAAAATAATAAATTTTAATAAATATTTCATTTTCTAAATGACTAGTCTCTTTCCTTGTATTTATATTTGTGCTTAATCTCATGTGAAGGAACATTGTTTAATGGGCCAATTAACAAAGTGATTTTTATATATATAACAAAAACATGTTGGGTTGATTAGAAAACTAAAACTACTCCCCAATGAAAGTGGGTAGTTAGATCCCCAAGAGATCTTTCCTATGGCAATGTGGTCTAAATTACCTAAGAGGTTTCCACAGAAAAGTCAAAATGCTAGACTAGGACAAGTTAGGAAGGGTCGAACATTGACTATCTTGGTGTGCCATCCGCAGTTGACACATATCACTCATCATTTTTCACTCTCTTTGAGCCAAGTATGACAATGGTCCACTTCAATTCAAGAGATGATGGCAAAGTAGTCACCTCAATTTGATGCCACATAATGTTGATAGAAGACCACACTAACAATTTAGGCCCTTGCTTTAGGTGGAGATCATTCTAGAATTGAGGTAGAGTTTCGCTATGAGTTACACTCAAGAAATTCTACATTATGGAGTTCAATTATTCCAAGGAAGTTCCAATAAGAGTTCCCTTGATCACTTTTGATGGACTTCTAAAAATCTGTACTACTAGAATTTGTTAGGGTAGGCACATTATACACAAACATAATTTTGCTTCTTCACTTTTGGATAGTAAGATATCCTTTGATTCAAATAATAATGTTCCATTATTATAAAATGATTACAAATACCTTTTAACATAGATAAATAAAGAATGAATAGCTTACTTCACTAAGTATATCCTATTGTTATGACACCATCGCTTCAAACTTCATATTCAATGACTATTTCAAAGTATCTTTTCATCATTTCTAAACCCCTAATAATGTTGCTTTGAGCCTTTATTTATATATTTGATTTTGCAACTATAATATAGCCTCCCTATTCTGTAAAATTTTAATGCTTGCATTGCTCTATTAGTATCCTTAAGTAGGTCTTCTTTGATTGATAAATCTTTTTCTAACTTATATACATTACTACTTATATCTAAATATTGTGCATATCTTAAGAAGCCATTATACCCATCTATAACAAAGAAAATTAAGGATGCTATATCCCTCAATGGAGATTTAGAGTTATGCAATCTTTTAAATACAATTTGTGATCATTCCATGAATCTATATTCGTATGTCCTTCTGATCTACACATTTCCCTCCTTACATAGTACCTCACTCTTATACCGCTTCGATGATGATTTGGACACCACCATCTTTGTTTGTGATGTTGATTCAACCCCATGAATCTCCATTTTTAATGTAGATTTGACCCTAGTCATCTCTTTTTGTGATATTTGTAAAGTTTCTTTTGAAAAATGAAAATCATTCAACTGAACAAGTTTAAAAAAATGGTGGTAAACACAACTCAAGCCAACATGAAATAATTTGGCTCAAATTTTGATAAAAAGATACAATCCCATTAATATAAATACATCTAAAAATCAACCATCAACTAAGCATTAGATCGTGTATTTCAAAAGTATTAACCTCTAAACTTTTCATTAGGGCTAATCCATAACTTAAAAGCTAAGGAATAATTTGTATATTTTGAAAACTTTGAGAAAACCTTGAAAAATGGATTTAATGTCATTTTTATTTTTCTAAATTACCTCTCACTATATTGAGGTGAAATTTCTAACAAGTCCCAATCTTGAGTTCTAGTTTGCCCTACTATCTTGTATAGTAATGTCTAGAAAGGGAAAACATTATGATTCCATTTGGTAATGTCTCACCACCTTGCATCCATAAGGTATTTGAATCCATAATGTGGTGTGGTTGGGTAGTCTTCCAAGTAAGGTGGAGCTAAGCTCACCTTCCTTTACTAGAAAGCCTTGATGACCTTCATGGACATCTTCTTCAAATATTACAATCTTCCTGCATTAAACATTGGTCCACACTGATGGTAGTCACTTTCTATAAGACCTACAGAGCTTGAGTCTTAGTATACTATATTTACAATAACCATTATATTCATAATTAACATTAATTTTTCAGGTTTAAGAAAGGCATATGATGTATACATGATCATCATCTATACCCAAGAAAGTCATGTGCTATCCATATTAAGATCCCTTCAACTTGCATATTTCTCTATTATTCAACCCCCTTCACTCTATAAATTATTGAAATACTCTAGCATAATACCTAAAGCTCCTCAACTAGAGGTTGGAGATATATACCCATGCTTTTCACCTTGTAGTGACCTACAATTTGTAGACTAAGAATGGGATAGCCACTAAAAACCGTGCCACAAACATTGCATGTGAATGCCTAGTAACCAAAAGGGTTGGCCTAACTATCCATCACAAGTCCTAGACTGAAGTGTTTAAGCACCTTTCCAAAGTCAAGCCACTAGTTAATATGTTTCCATGCCATACAATCCGCAAGGAAGAACACTATTGAAGGTTTAATTTTTGGACTATCAAGACATAAGAGTCATCCGATTTGTCAATCTAATGATATGCTAGATCTGTAGTACAAGAGGAGAATGATGAAGTTCTTTAAATAGCACTATCTCACCTTGCACGTCCTTGGGATAATGTTCTATATCACATTTTGGATATGTAGTTACATCTCTATATTTCTTTTTGAAGAGAGTGAAATCTTTAGGACATGCTACTATAGTCAACTGTAATATCCCGAAGGCGCAGGCACGTGTGAACTGCCTCAATAAAATGGATTTGGATAATTTAGTTGATAAAAGGAAAATTTTTTAATTATTTCCCCTCTCCTCCAGCCGACTGTCGAGTTGGAGGAAGAGGGGAATAGTATGGTAGGCAAGCTCCTTGCTGGAGCTTGCCTAAGCTTTGGCTCATGCGCCTCGACACGTGGGGGAGGGAGGATCTTATCCCCTCCCCTTAAATCAATGGGGGTGCAAGCGGATGAAGAGAGAGAGCACTGCCATGAAGCCATATGCCGTCGACTTCTAGAGAGGAAGAGAGAAACTCAGGCCGCCGTCTGCTGTTGCTGTGTAGAAGAGAGGCCGCCATAGAACATGGAGCTGGGCTGTCGTGCAGCCAGGGGGAATCGCCATTACCGTGAGGAGGGAGAGTAGACCGTTTTGTCGAGAGGAGGAGAGGCCCACCATCGCACTGTGCCAAGGAGGAGCTGCCCTGCATTCGCCATCTGTCGTCATCGCCGTCTGTCGACTATCCCCCCACCCCCCCACCCTCCCCCCGTGTAGAAGCTCACTGAAGCTTCTAGAAGCTTCTAAGGGGGCTTCATAAGCCCCCTTTCCCCCCAAAAAAAATTTTGACCTTAAAGGTCCCTTTTATCCCCCGTGTTTTAAATCCCCCTTAGGCCCCTTTCCTATAGCCTTAAGACTACCACGCCCCCCTCGAATTCCCTCCTAAGACCTCCATAAGCCCTTTTTCTCCCACCCCCTCAAAATCCCTCCCTAAGGGATTCCTTAGGCCTTTCATGTCCTTTTTCTTTTCCCTCCTAGCCATAGTTCATGAGGGATTGTCAAAACACCCCCTGCCCCCCCGGGATTTCCAAAGCCTTCATGTGCCCTTGCATATAACACCCATCCACGAAATTTCCTCCCTAAGGACCCTTATATACCCTTTTGTTTTACCCCTTTACAAATAGAAAAGAGGGTGTTAAGGGTCTTTTGACACTTTTATTTCCCCATACAAAAGCCCTCGTAAGGTTTTTTACACCTTTTATTCCCCGTTCGTGTGAGTCTTTATAAGGTCATTAAGCCTTTTCCATGGCTCTAATGGGCCTTATTCGCGAAAGACTTTGAAACACCCCCTTCCCGGTTTGAAACCCTTTTTGCGGTTTCTTCCCTCCTCCACAAGTATCCCTTCGAAGAGTTGCTACGAAAGGAAAGAACAGAAGACTCATAAAGGACTGTGGTATTTCAAAAAGGGAATTCGCAAAGCTGCATCCACGATGGAAAGGCTGCATTTGTGATGCCTCCTAAGAAAGCCCAAGGCGCAACCGCAGGAGGATCGTCTCCTAGCATCCACGTGGACATCTCACCCCAAGTCCAGGTTTTCATTCCTAATTTTTATTTGGTATTGTTATAATCGTGCGAGGATAATTGTTGGAAATAAGGATGCATTTTTCATCTTAAATGCTTTAGAAAATTGATATGCATTTAGTCCATATTTACAAAAACGGAATTAAGATAGCATACTTTGTTTAAACATGGAAGTATAAGCTGCATGTCGCATTATTAAGCCATATCTTCTTTGCAAATGAGTGATCATGGGAAGTGCTAGGAATCCTTAGGAAAGTGCAAGGCATGAAATGTTTCTTACGATGCATAACTCTAGGCAGTTATCATTTGTCAACTACATAAATTATTAGTAAAAGGTTGCTTGTTTAGCATGAATTTTGTTCGCAAGTTATGGGAAGATTAGTTGGAATTAACCTAACCTATGCCTGACCTTAAATCAATAAGTTAGGGTTGAAAATCAATTTACGCGTAGACAACGAGTCATGTGTTTATGGAAATGATAATGTAATTATCTTCAAGAGTTAAACAAATTGGCATAAACCTAAACACCTAAACCACGGAGTACTCGTTTAGAATGAGTTAAATTCCAAGAAATTCACTAGGAATTAATACGTGACCTAATCGTACGTATTACTAAAACTAAAACTCCTATATCCTAAATACTTGCCCACATTCACCGAATGTAGGGATAGTGAAACATATTTGGGAAGTGATCTAGGGTTTGTCCCTAAGAATCTTACGAGATGGAACTTGGAACCCTAGGACTGACGACGTCAGCCTAATGTAATCAGGAACAGATTGTTTCGTGACTCCATTTGATGAGTAGAATAGTCTCATAGTCAATGGGACACTTGTGCAACAAGTGCGGAGTCGTATGATCTTGTGTTTGGATCACAAGGGAATGGCCAATTCTCGCAATGAGGTTGGCAAGCCCTTACGCAAGTTATCTTGCAAGAGGATGAATAATCATCCTAATATAGTATCTTTCTTGAGTAAAGATAATTTTTTGGAAGCAAAAGACCAGCCGATAAACTGAAATAATCTATGAACTTAAGGTTTGACCAAGTCGGGTTAGTAGGGTACACCCTAACCCAGGATATAGGGGATCTTGCCAAGTCGCAAGTCATCCCGAATCGAGTGCTGAACGCATTCAAGAGAAAGGATTCATTCCTTAGTAGTTTGCCAACAAAAACGACCAATGGATATGTTTCTGCTTGTTACAGATTTAAGAACACTGTTTGACTTTGTTTGATCAATGAATTAAAAGATAAATGGATATCTAATACTTCAGGTTGAAGCCCTGAAGGGAGAGGCAGCTTCAGTTACCCCCGACTGCCTGCCTGACCCTAACCAAGGGTGTTGTTAACCACGCCGGGAAAGTGGACCGAACCCGCCGTGAGAGGTCTCTCCGTTGGGAGGAGCAGGAGGACGCTTGGGTGCCAGAGGGGGCTCTGGCCGTAAATCCCTCGCCTTCCGGCCCTGCACAAGATGCTAACGTGACTCGGGATTGGATCTCGAGGCCCGCATACTAGTCTACGGGCGGAATCTTGGATTGGTGATCCCTGTGGATTGTTGGATAGCCTTCGGGCGGATTGTGGATAAGCCTACGGGCTGGACTTTTTGTATTTCAAAGATAAATATGATAACCTGTTAATAAGGAACTTTTTTGACATTGTTTTTCTATGTCAAGTGATATGATTACGTGAAAGAACTAGTGCCTAACGGGCTAATTAAAGAAGCTGATTGATACATGTCCAACTAAATGTGTTAGGTAAATAAATAACTAAAACAACCTGAGGAATGTGCGGCGAATGTGGCCATAGGTCCGTCCTACAAATGGGTGGCCCCGGTTGGCTAGGAACTTTTCTCAAAATCACGATGGATAGTAGGAAGATCGTTCAAAGAATACGAACAACAAAAATGTTTACCTAGAGTTATAATTGATCCCGATTTACGCTGTTTTAGGGGAACGGAATGGGACTATGCCTTATGGCAGAGAGGTTGAGCTTCGCATCCCTCTCGTTTCCCATTCTCCTTGAACCAAGTGCAGCGTGAATCCACTTCGGACCTGGCGTTTCTGCGTAAAGTAGTTCACTTGAGTTCGACGTTAGTTGCTGTTAGGAAATGACCAATAGGGAAACCCTAATTCAGGTCGGTCCTAAGTGGGAACAGCTGGAATACTTTCGCTACGTGGCAGACACGGAGAGTCGTAGATCGCAAACCCCGTAACATTCCATGGGAGTGCCAGGCAGAGCCTTCTAGATATACTTTCCGATGGATTGCTAAGACGTGTCCTGAAGATAACAGGTGGACACGTTACATCAACACCTAGTAATCAAGGTCCCTTTTGTCTAATCACAAGTGTTAGACATTATATTTATTGCTAGCAAAGAGTTTTCAATAACTTGCAATAGAAGTAATTGATAACTTTATGGCCATGCACTATAGAAGATTATTTCACATGCTAAAAACATTGAATTGTGTACCTAAATAAGATGATCACACTCATATTACTCCATCCATAAAGAGATTTCATGTTACAATAATGATGCATTTAGCCCAAATGTCTTCTATAGAGTCTTGTATTTGATGCCTTCTTCTGGGTATCAACAAAAGGGTCATTGTTGTTCAAGATAATATCGATCATTGGATCCATACTTGACTTATTTAAATCCATTTATGCCTTGATTGTATCATTCTTACCCCCTCTATTGATGCCTCTTCCTATGATTGTTCTCTTTAAACATTTATGAATGGCCTATCACATATGCTTATCAAACCTGCCTATTATCTTTGAACACGTCTAATTGGTTGAAGAACCCTCACTGTTTGTGAAAAATCCACATTCTATGGTGCATGTCTTTTTTAGTTGTACTCATTGATGAAGCATCGATAAATGCTTGTAAAATGCATAGAGTCATGAGTCACATCCAAGATTCTTGCATGAATTGATGTAACTTTGAGGCATTAAACATTCCATTATCCCTAACATTGTGGTTACTAGTAGTAAATCAAATTTACACATTACCTTATCACCCTAAAGCTAAATGCCCAATACAACGGTTTTTAAAAAACCAATCAGAACATATCTAAATCTCAAGGGGAAGGGGGAGGGGAGGGGGAGGGGGAGGGAGCGAGGTAGTAGTAGTGGATAGAAGAGTGACTCACAAATATATAAGTGTTTCACATGGATTCAATACAATGGATTTTCAAAAGTCCTCTCTAAGTAAATTTTTAATGGACTAAAGGGTGTCATTTGATAGTGATATTTTATGGTTAGATAGAGATATGGTATATGTGACTCATAAAGAAGTCACAAGCACATGGTCTTCAAATTAGGTCTTAAATAGATGTGATGGTAAGGGCTTACATACACTAAACCCCTTAGATCTCAATGCATATAAATTCTCCTCGATAAAACTAGCATGAATTAATCCTTACATAGTCCATCCCAACATACATTCTTTACGAGTTTGTACTAAAGTAAGCCCAATTACAGCCCTTCATGGCCACGATTCAAACTATTGAAACTATCATAAGAGAGTCAATAAGGCGAAGTGCGGCTATGGCTCAAGCACTAAATTAGAAACGGTTGTACGATAATGGGTCACTCACAAATTATATGGATTCGATAATGGATTTCCATTACACACTTAGAGCAGCTTCATGTAATCTCCATTAACAGTCTTCGGTTGTAGCAAGTAGTGATGATATTGTCCAAACCTCCGAGTCATAGATAGGATTTCACAGGACTGCGATGGGACCAAGTCAGCTGATGAAGACCATGCATTTACTCCATAGATCCACTATCACCGTATCAGTGCATGAAATATCACAGGCTGGACAGCATCAACAATGGAGCAGAAGCGGAGAAATCCTCGGTTGCTCTATAATGTAACGAACTAATAAAAGACTCAGGGCAGCCATTGTCAGTCCATTTCAACAAGTAATTTACCCTACAATTAGAACAAGTGAATAAAAAGCACTATCGACCCATAACATTTAATCACGTTGATTCATAAGGGCTCTTACAGGTAAACCTTACCGGTACCGCCGGCTCTTCGGATCGACGCTGTTCTTGCTGTATAATGTACAACTTGTTGGTGAGAAGGAGGATCTCTGGTCACCTGACGAAGACGAGAGCGGACTTCATCGGTCTCTGTCTCTCCCTCTCTCTAATTAGTGTGATCTCTTGGGTCGACTCGGTTGATGAGATCGACACCTTTCGTCTTCGTCTGATGAGGAGAGATCCTCTCTCATGTTATTCTCACTCTCTCTCTCTCTCTCTCTCTCTCTCTCTCTCTCTCTCTCTAATTAGTGTTATCTGTTGGGTCGACTCGGTTGATGAGATCGACACCTTTCGTCTTCGTCTGATGAGGAGAGATCCTCTCTCATGTTATTCTCTCTCTCTCTCTCTCTCTCTCTCTGATAGACGAAGAACGTGTTATCTATTTGAGGCCTAAACGCACAGCTTATGAAGATCTCTCGCTCCAAGTCAAAAACCATTCGGTTCAGATGTCAAGAAGGCGACGCCGATGCCCAAAAGTTGTGATCGAGAAGCGGATTTCTCCTTGTGGAGACCGATAAAGAATCCCTGCCCGTCGATGATGGCGGTGCTCAATCATATACTATCCCTTGAACATGATCTAAATCAACCTCTCGTCGATGCTGACATTAGAGAACCCTCTACCATCTCTCTCTCTCCTTCAAGCCCAAGTCAATTGACTTGTATGTGTGAAAACTGAGTATCTATCTATCTATCTATCTTGACGTTAGAGCTCGTCAAGCCCAAGTCAATTGACTTGTACGTGTAAAAAGTGGATTAAAGATATCACGGTGTGCCTCCATCTCCTAGAAGGAAGAGAGTATAAGCACCCATTTAGAGAAGAGAGAAAGAGATGCAAGAGGAAGGAAACTTGAGGAGAGAGAATGTAAAACCCACCAATGAATGACCACCATTAATTTCTAGCTAGTTCAAAATGGAGGTACGTCTACTCCGAAAGTTTGGAGTGTGGTTAAGTTAACTATCCACACCATACTAAATTTAAAATTGTGAAAGTACAATTTGCCTAGGCATATCATGGGTCTTAGATGCTATTACATTTTGGTGAAAATGTTTGATCACTTAACGCCAAAAGGGATTATGATCTATCCATCTCCATCTTATGTTATATTACATTTTATTGACAAAGTTTCATCTTTTAATGCAAGATTTGTATCTTAATGATTGAACAGCCAGCTCATATATTTGGATGTTTGAGAGTTTAAACCTATTACATGATTGACACAATCAACAACATGGTAAAAACTACACATCATATTTGTACTTCTATAACATTGATGGCTTGACTAAGAACCCAAAGAGTATGATTCTAAAATTGTGTATGAGTTTATTATTGACATGTTATGGGATAGCTTAACTAAATTCCCATGGGGTGCACTACTAAGAACTATTTATATTAATACTTGCATTCAAGGGCACCCTCTCTCTCTCTCTCTCTCTCTCTCTCTCTCTCTCTCTTTGGTATCCACTTGCATAGCTAAAATACTCTTATCAATATAGGTTGCTCTTTCATCAATTCCTAGCTTTAACATTTTATGGAAATGTACTTAGATGTCAATCTCATTTACTAAGGCCATGAAGCATATGTTGTGTGATGAAGACTCAATAGGCAAATTTCTCATTGTATATAAGCAAGCTATATGGCAGCAAAGCCCCACTCATCCATGATGGTGATGGTGTGAAGAGTTGTCTCGACAATCACATACACTTTCTCCCAAATCTATGTGCAGAGAAACACACTATCTCAATGGCACTATTTAAATTTATGTCATGATTCAAGACAAACCTTTCACACACATATAGGCATTCACATTCACACGCATGCTACCACAGCACATAGAAATAGACACACATACACACACATGCATGCACACACACACGATCTCGAATGCAATAATCATGCAAATGAAAATCCTACATCACTTGAAAAAGAAATGATACGGAATCTCCTATGAAACTTATAGAATATTTTTTACGGGTTTTATCTAAAATAATCCCGATATTTTTTGGGAGATTTGAATTGAAAAGGATGCCTAAATTATTGATTTAACAAATCATAGATAAGGAATTTAAAATATGGGCTTTGAATGCACTTAATTTAAGTAAGTTTTTAATGAGGAAACCCTGTAAGAAATTGTGATGCACATAATTAAGAAAGAAGTTTTGAAGGAATATTAAACACATATCATATCATGTTATCATTATAGAAAATAAAACATATATTAAAAAATCCAAATCAAACATCACTTTTTCAATATTAGAAGTACACAAAGTCATTATTATGAGGTTCAATTGGCAACATCATATGTTGTGTCAAATTGCATATCTAAGGAATACAAAATCAAGTGATCCTAGTGCAATCAAGGTAATTGTGAAAATTACAACTCATTTTCTACATTCATAGAATAAATATTTCATGAAAGCATATTTTCACCAGTCTTACTAATTTTATAATGGCTTCTAAGGTGATTATAAAGTGCAACAAGTTTATACAAGAATAAATATAGTGTTGAACAAGCTTTAGTGTCTTAATAAATCTTGAAGTTCACTACAACAATACACAATTATAAATGAGACTAAAGCCAAATAGAATAATGATTCTGACGTTCAATATTACAACTGATACAAGTTATTGAAGTGACATTGAACTAGTCACAAATTTAATACATTATAAAATCAAATGTGATTTCTCAAATAGGATAAACTCATAATTCATTATACATATCCAAGATTTAACATCTTTAAGCAAATACAATGTAAATTTCTTATTGTAGCATAATCCAAAGAACTTAAGCCCAACAAGGGCAATGACATGAAAGGTGCAAAAAACATTGCTTACAATTTTGAACTTCTAGCAAAAAAACCATGATTATATACTCTTGATTTATATAAGTCCATGTTATAAAACATTGAAGGAGTTAGAGTTATCATACTTCTTTCAAGGACTTCCTGGTTTCTCATTGCAATGACTTTTAATATTTAAGGTTTGGCTTCCTATGGCATGAGTTGACTTTGCAACATTCAATCTTGAAAGTTATTGTCGCATTGGTGAAGCATAAATAAAGCTATAATATAAGGATCAACCCTTAAACAAAGAATCAAGCCCTCTATAAAAGAATGTAAATTAATGTGAGGAGCTACTAAAATTTTGTTATTCCCAAACATAGGGTATATTTATAAGCATGAACTTGCTACTTCATGGGCAAGATCCCTAATAGAAAACCTTATTTATTTCATGTCACTATACTCATCAAAAAACTTTTCTTACCATTATTCCCATGATGTTTAGATATGTACTATGTCAACAATGGTATATGTGCTAGTATGTAGTGATGGTCATACTAATATAGGTGCTAACATATTGGTTCTGACAATCATTTTGAGATAAATACCAATAAGAGGAGTTCAATACTTCAATAATTTTGTGTATTTTGTTTCATAAGAGTATCCATCAATATACCCTTTATGTGTTGTAGTATGATTCTAGATCTAAACAAGTGAAATAAAAACAATTTTGTAGACTCTCTAATAGAGCTCAATTCTATATAATTATTTTGTTGATAGGTTCAAATTCTATAGAATATCTATATTTTCTCAAGTTTTTTTTCAATAACTAAGGTTTACCAACCTACTAGGTTTTGTCTATTGGGATTACACTAGGATTATACAATTTATTTGAAATCTAAGAGACAATAACTTAGAGACTTACACTGGTCTTTATAAAAAGGGTTTCAAACTAAATCTTAGACTTAATAAGACAAATCTTTGTAAGGTTTTCTCAAGGCCAAGCCATGAGTGACTGCACAAACAGAAAGTAATGATTTTTGAAGCCATGACTGACTATAATAAAAATGAAAGAGTTTCTTTAAGATACTATGGACCCTAGCATAGCATTCTAAAATTCTATTGGGAGGTATTGATTTAATCATAATGAAACAGGGCTATAGAATCAAGGATGTGGAATACTTGTGCTCTTGAAATATAGAGTCAAGATGATCATGGAAAAATGTTCCAGATTCGTAGCATTCAAAATAATACATTTTCCTCTAATAATGTGAAGGTGACCATTGATGGTGAAGCCTAGGGAATTTACTTTATGTATATCCTCTACATCATATGCATTCAAGGCCTATTTATAATAGCCCTTATTTGTGAGTTTTTCTTAAGTAAAACATAACCCTTTTCTATTCAATCTGTAAATAACTCCTTCATATGACACCCTTTTGTATGTAAAAAATGGTATATTAAAAATACCTTATTTTGAACTCACGAGATGCATACATATATTCATGAGTAACTTACCCAAGTGGTGAATCTATTATGCAATTTGGTGATGATATTCATGGTTTGAATCCTTAGAGGATATATAATTTTCTATGGTGGGTGTCCTTGTATTCCCAAAGTCGAGAAGAAGAGGAAAGTATGTATATTGAGGTGCTATACTCTTGACATAGGGTCACTATTTTTGTTAATATTGTTGATGCGAAAGATCGGCGGTCTGCTACCCCTATTTTATGGTGGTTGAGGATAAGAATTGGGTAGCTCTCCATTGTACCTCAAAAAATAAGACAAGGTAGTACTTGAGAGTGCTCACATCAAAGGCTTGGCATTTTCAATTCTACCCATGGATTTTTGGAGGGGCTCATGGAGCATGAGTCCTTACAAGTCAAAAGATCAAGAAGGACTCCTTGAAGATGATTTGAGGAGTTCTACTTCCCTAGATGTTTTAGAGTTGTAAGAGGATTGTGTTATTGGTCGTCTTACTTTGTGAAGGATGAAAGCACCATCATGCTCATTTTCTAGAGTGTTTTTGTGTTTAGCATCCTTGAAAGCATTTTCATTACCAAGGATTTATTGTCTTAATATGAGAGCTACGAAGCCCATCAAAAAGCAATACTAGCATGGACATGCCCTCAATACACCACATAACAAATTTTTATTTCAAAATTCAAATATATAAAATATTTTAGAAAGAAGGTGTGAAGTTGCACATTTAGACTTACTTCTTGGTGAGCCAATTATGCTAGAATCTACTTGCAATGGTCCCTTGAAGTGAAAGCTTCACCTCTTTTAATCTACCAAGTGTAAAATAAGCAGCAGCAAACTATCTGATACAAACGATCCTTAAAATTTATTAGAGTCTTATCGAAATAGTACATATGTGTATTGATGTTCGTTGTTTAACTTAACCATATGATTAGCATCAAATAATATAGTTTGAATGACAACTTTCCCACATCTTTGAATAATAAAATAGAAGTGTGAGATGCACAAGGAAATCAAATGATCTTTAAATACTTGGCCATTATATGTTTACTTGCACTCTTATAATTACAGCATTATCCAACACAACGGTAGTGACTTTGGATGTCCCAATTTTGCTATGGATGGTCGTAGATATTTTCTATGAAGTACATAGTCCTTTCTTGATGAGATGTATCGATTACTTCCAAAAAGAAAATACCTCTTGGACACATAATGAGAATATTAATCAATGGCTTACATAAATTATTTTTTTCTAAACATTTCTTGCCTCTTAGACTCGAAAGAGAGATGTAACATCACCATAATTTTTTCCACTTGTCTTCAACCTCTTTTAGAGAGATACAATCATGGATATCAATTCTTCAAATGAGAAAAGTAGTCTCACTTTCTAGATGATGTTCATTTCATTATGTTTTCTACAAGCCCTAGATTATGATCCCTTCTTATCAAGAGAATATTAGACAAATACAAAAAAATTTGCATTGTAATTCAATTTTCTATGCAACTCACTAGGAATATATGCATAAGCAATGCATCCAAATACGTTCAAATTTGTAAATTTTGGCTTTTTACCTATATACGTCTCCTTAAGTGTCATGATGTGTATAGAAAGTATGTGTGTCTTATTTATAATGCAAATAGATGTAGGATTTTTTAATGCATTTGAAGGGAGCTACAAGCTCAACCCACGAGACCTATGGACTGCTTATTGGTCAATCATTTAAGGTCGAGCAGCCATGGCTAGCTCTCACATAGCCAATGCGCCCTCCATACCTATGAGGTATAGTGAGCTTACCTTAATGCTTGATCAAGTACCCTCCTCTCCCGTACATGCTGGTAGCTCCACAATCCTTGAGGAAAGCTCAAGCAACCTCAATCCCTCTGCAACAAGCTCCATCCTCCATAGCCGCACGAGACAAGAGAAGAGTACAGAAGAGAAGAAGATGAAGAGAGGAGATAGGGAGCTTCTTCTCCTTGGTCCCTCACTCTCACACACTCACTCCCTCACACTCACTCACTCCCTCTCTCAAGCACAAGCAAGAAGGCAAGAAGAAGAGAAGAAGAAGAAGAAGCTTTTTGCCACACACAAGAATGGGCTTCTCATTCACTTTTCAAGTTTATATACATGCCCTACTTCCCACAGGCAGTCATCCTCAATATTTACATGGCTGGCCATGGCCTAGGCCCTTTTTCTCTATTCTTTCACTTCCTAGCTAGTCTTACTGCCATTCTAAGTTTACAATTTGCAGAGGAGGGAGCCTGACACTCTTGTACAAGGATTTGAGAGCGCCTTTGTATTTAAAGGTGCGCTTTCTTGCTTTAACTCCTCCAGAGTTGGGCGGCTGCACCTTGGACTTTTGGCGGTTGTTTCCATGCTTTTGGATTTTTTCTAGGCGTATTATTCTTCTGGGTGCCTTCTCCATGCCTACCCTATGCCTTTTCCTGCTTCTTAGATTTTTCTATTTTCACACTTTTTTCCTATTGCTAGTGTTGCAATAAACATTACCCCCCTCCTAGCCAAGTGTCCAGTCCAATGGCACTGATGGGTGGTAGCTTGGAAGGTTGTAGTGTTGGTGGTCGAGTGGCCTTTTGAGTTTGTATACATGCCCTTGTCGAGCATGGTGTTGGAGGGATTCATCCTTGAAATGGAAAATGATGTTGAATTGGGTCCCTCCGGAAGGGTGTCTTGACAAAGATCTACCCTTGAAATTGAAAATGGTGTTGGGGTGGATCCATTGGTTGATGTGCTTTCTCCTTAGGGATTGGGACTGACCGTGAAAAGATCAAGGTTATAGTTTCCATGAGTCCGCACGTACTCCAAAGGAAGTGCATAGCTTTTTGTCATCGGTAGGGTATTATCAGAGGTTTATCAATGCCTTGGCAAAAAGAACGTTGCTTATACTGACAAACCTATTATCATTTAACTGTCAGTTTGCATGGAGTGATGCTTGCAAATTATCTTTGGATGATGTGAAGCAGGAGCTTGCCAAAGCACCTGTTTTAAAAGCACCTAAAAGGGGCGAAATCTTCTATATATTTTCAGCAGCAACCATGCATAGTATTAGCTGCTGCTTACCCCAAATTTGGGAGAAGTGGTACCATCTGATATCTTTTGCTAGTCGAAAGTTGGGTATATTAGAAATCCTACACCTATATGGAGAAGTTGTGCCTTGCGATGGTATTTGCGACCAAAAAATTCACACACTACATTCTTTATGAGAAGGTGGTTTTTTATATGAAGGCGGAAGGGCTTCGATTGTTGTTGAATAAGTTACAGCTGCCTGATCGTTTAGCAAAGTGGTTAATCACTTTGCAAGAATTTGATTACGAGATTAAGAGCAAGCCGCCGAAGCTTCAGGGCATTGTAGAGTGTCTTGTGGATTTCGGAGAGCCAAAAGAGGTCTCGGCTGAAGGAAGTGATATGGAAACTTTGTTCAAGGATGATACGGCTGATTACTTTACAAAGTGGTCAGAAGCATGGGCGACGAGGTAGGACAATGCAAATGAGACTGCCAGTATCCTACTTAAGCAGATCATTTGCCGTTTTGGTCCCCCAAAAGGAAATAGTATCGGATCATGGAATCCATTTTTTGAACAAGGTGATTAAAAGCCTGACCAAAGCATGGAAAATTAAGCATAATATGACGACCCCCTATAATCTACAAGCAAATGGACAAGTTGAAAGTACAAATAAGCAGCTTGTGGGTATCCTATCCAAAATAGTCTTCGAAAAGAAGTGGGACTGGGATACAAAATTATATGTGGCGGTTTGGGCGTATAATACGAAGTTTAACCAAGCCACTGGCCACACCCCATTCAAATTGAGTTGCCCTAATAAATTGAGTTAGCAACCATAAGATTCACAATAAATCATTCTTTGGGTGATGAAGATGCCCTATTTGAGTGTTTTATGACAATAGCTCCCTTGGAGAGTCTGTTGCACCAGGAGGTGATTAAATATCGGATGAAGCGGTTGCATGATCTCAAAGTGAAGAAATATATCTTTAAGGAAGGGCAGTTAGTTCTATACTATGATGCGCGTAGGGAGCTATTTCTAAGAAAGTTGGAACCTAGATGGGATGGCCCTTACAAGATAGTTCAGTTAGGTAAAAATAAATCCACGGCTTTATTAGTTGATCTACAGGCAGTGGGATTTAAGAATAAGGTTAATCTTAATAAGATTAAACCTTATTATTTCTGAATATGCTAATGCACTAAATGCATTGCAGGTCTATGCTAGGCTGATTTGAGACCTGCAGGAGAGCTTAAACTAGTTGATGGGGTGGTTAATCCCTTATTTGGAGCAATGATATAATCAGGGGACGGTTATCTGGTTTGGAGCAAAGGATACAACGTGATTGAGCAAGAAGATGGTGCCTTTGTATGGGAGATCAAAGTTTTCTACCATCGTTGTTTGCAGATTTTGACAAGCATCCCTATTGAGTTTAATGAAGAAGGTGAGATGGAGTCGTTAGTTCATCCTCTAAATATATTGAATTTTGACTATCATAATTATGAATAGGGGAGTTCTTGATGGCTGACTGTGTAAACCCATTATGGACGTATACGTTATACTTTGATGGAGCGGCTCAAGGACCTAATAAAAAAAGGAGTGTTGGAGTAGTTATCTGAGATCCTTGACATAGGGTTGCAATGAAATTAGCTATTTATCTCGGCGTAGGATTCACTAACAACATGGCAGAGTATAAAGCCTTGATTATGGGACTGAATATTGCCAAGATAGGTGGTATTCGGTAGTTGTTGGTAAAGGGGGATTCCCAGCTAATCTTAAATCAACTTAATGGGATATATACAGTCCAGAATCCCATCCTTTGTATGTATCATCGCACTGCTATAACCCTACTTGATGAATTTGAGAGCGTATCTCTTCAGCTGATTCCACGTTATTGGAATCAGTTTGCGGATTCCTTAGCTAATTTTGCTTATGAAGAGGTAGTTAGAGAAGCCTACTAAAATAATGATTGAAACAGGCAAAACCCTAAATATGTGAAAGCCAATATATGAATATATAGAGGTGTGTAAAAAGGGGTTCTAACCCCTATAAAAATAGAAAAGGAAAGAAAGAAAAATCATTGAGCTGTTGTTTATCGCCTTGCGAAGGCCTCGTAGGTTCCTTGGGGACGAGACCAGACCCGAGGCCGATGCCCTGTCTTCTGAGGGGTGGCATCTAGCTGAAAAAAAAAAGAATACAAGAAGGTTGGAGCAAAAATAAAAGTGAGTTCTAGAAAAGGATTCAGTGTCGCCTTGCGAGGGCTTGGTAGGTTTTGGGTATCGAGACAGGACCTGAGGCCGATGCCGTGTTCTCCTTAGGCCACTATGCTGAGCTCTCTCCTTTTTATAGGCTCAAGTATGGAAAATAAGAGCCTAAAAGAGCAATGTGCTAAAAGATAATATTTGTTGATCAGGCTATAGGAGTTCTCGTCTAGTAGAAGCTCCTCGTTGTGTTGTCCTTACTTAGGTAGGTAGTTCAGACCACCACTTAGGATGACCTCTTTGATAGTCCTTTTTAGCTTGGCTATGTTGCAGCTGTTGGTTAGTGACTAGCTTGGGTTTTCTGCTAGATTATGCTAGGCCTACTCCTTGTGGATTTCATGCCTTGGGTTTGATAGGGGGTAGGGTGAGAGCTATGATGTGTTTTGTTGTGTATCTATTTTGTATCAGCTTGATGCTCTTTGTGGTTGTGTTTCTGTGCAGATCTGTTCGTGGGATTCGACGGGCTGAGTCGCCCTATCCTATGGTTGCCAATGACATATGATTTTTTATATCGAGAAGTGCTTAAAAATAGCCAAAAATTCTGAATTTCAGGGTAAAAATAGACTTCATCGAAGGTGGCGGTGGCAATTAGTAGGATTTTAAGCGGCAATGCCCGAAAGTGCTTAAAAGACCCACTAGACAATAGTTGGTGAATTTTCATAATCTTTTGGCATGTCAAACGAGACCCTAGGAGATGCCTGGCAGTGCGGGACTTCAAGACGGATGCCTAGGATTTTTCAGACTTCGAAATGGGTACGGGACGAAGAAATGGAAGCGCCCGGGAGGCCAAGACCCAAAATGTCAAGTGGGAAAGGACTTTAGGGGGACCCAAGAGACATGACTTTTGGGGAATCCCTTTGGAGCCCCAACCAAAAAGAAAATTGTGGGGGGGCGGGGGAGGAGGGGGGGTCCATTTTTCACGTGACGTGCATATGAGGGCACCATTATTTTCGCTTGATGGAGAGGGGGTTTGGAGAGCATGAAAGCAACCCCCCCAACTAATTACATGCCTGAGATCCACTCAATCTTCGCTCGCTATCACTCTAGACCATGCCTAGAATGGCTACCCAATTATGGAGATAAAAAATGAGTCTTTCTCTCTCCTCCCTCTCTCTCTTGCATAGAGGCATTTCATGTGGCAAGAATTAAAAAGAGAATCGGGTGATGGATGCTTGTCTGGGAGGCACCGAATTGTTCCAAGACACTAAGGAGGCTGAAGGCTCAAGATCTATGCTGAAATCCATGGCTGGTTGGTCAATACAGATTCCCAATTAAATATTCAAACAACCCGAAACACGAAAATTAAGGCGGTATGCTCTATTTTATGAAAGAAATTTGCTTGTTTTTTATCGTTCATGGTCTAAATGGTGTCCGCATGGGTTGAAATTTTATTTGAATGTTCCTTGCATTATATGTGAGGGCTACACTCACTGTTATGCAGAACCGGTATTGATTTACATCAATTATAAAATTTCAAAACCCGAAAAAACACTAATTTTGATGGAAATTGATAGGTTTTTTAATTTTAAATGGGAAAAAATGAGTGGATATGGAAGAGAATAAGGAAAAAAGCTCAGTTTCTGTTCCAATGATCAGTCATTAGAAAAAAACCAGAAAATATCTATTTTCTATTAAAAATAAATAGGAAAAATAAGAGAAAAATGGGTTTCTTGCATTCGAAAAAAATGAAAAAAAAAGATCTATGTATGTGAATGTCTGACGGGCCTGAAGCATGAGGTTAAGCCTCAATTTGGCCCTTGTCTTTTGTGTTAAAGTGTGTATTTATTACTTTTACATACAAAAAATGACATAAAAGAACCTCTACACCTATGCATTACAGCAAAATTTAAACGGTGAGGGAGAGAATGATGTTATACAATAGTTTAAGCGCTGAAATAATACAAAATCTGATTGTTCTCTTTATGCATAACATTTAGGATGCTATTTATTTGAAAATTATAGATCTAGCAGCACGAGGGTTAGCATTGGTGCTAGGTTCCTACAACACAACATTGCGTATTAGCAGAAATTCATTAAAAGGGTTGTTTTTGTACGACACATAGACTGATTGTAAACCATAACTGTTTGTGCACAATAAAGCATACACCATTGCATGAATCATATACACATGGTATCTATTCCTGGCATGCACAACAATTGGTTGAAGTATAAATGACCCACACTGGAGAGAGTAAGGCATTCAAGCTGTAGATTTAGACAGTGGGTCCAAGGGGACAAGTAAGTGAGGACTGGTACATTCATGGAACAATATAATATTAGTACCAAGAGCGGAGTCTGTTTTGTATGTGTTATATGTATTAGCGACGCATCGAGGGGCCAATCCCCAAGGTGTAGGAGGGTCATAGTGGGGTTGTGGCAATGAGCTGAGGAGTGCCTCCTATGTTGTTCTACGTGGTGAATTACACCAAAATGTGTAGGGTTTCCCTTACAAAACATGATACAAACACAAAATGTACGTACAATGGCAGGGCAATGTGTCCTGCAAATGCTCCTGACCGCGAGGCCGTGGTGTTGTCTTGTGCATGTTAGAGGTCCAGCTATTGCTATAGCCAGTGCCAGCCCATTTTAGGTCCCATCAAGAAGGCCAAGCTTCGGAGGCTTATTATGAAGATCCAACCCTATCAGCTGATTGCCAGTCAACTCTATAGGTTAGGGCAAGACGGGTTGCTACATAGGTATGTGTGCAAACATGAGATGCACAACACATTGAGAGAGGCACACACTAGAATTGCTGGGGGGAATTTCAATGGAGACACGACAGCCCGCAAGGTGCTGCAGTCTCAACTGTGGTGGCCTATGCTATTCTGTGATGCAACTAGATTTGTCAAGCACTGTGATGGGTGCCAAAGGACAAAGGTCCCTGCATGGAAGGACAAAATGGAATTGACCCCTGTAATAGCACGACAACCTTTCAAGAAATGGGGCATTGACTTCATCGGACCCATTAGTTCTGTGGCCCAATATCCGCAGGCTCGATATATCATCGTAGCAATTGACTATTTGACGAAATGGGCTGAAGCAAGAGCCACAAGGAAGAACGATGCAAGGACCAAAACAAAGTTCTTATGGGAGCAGGTCATCTTGAGATTTGGTTTCCCTATTGAGATAGTGAGCAACCAGGGCACCCACTTCATTAATGAGGTGATTGCCCACTTGGTCTCAACCTAGTTGATACATCCATAGGAAGTCTTCACCGTATTATCCACAAGCCAATGGCCAAGCAAAATCAACGAATAAGATCCTGGGCAACGTGCTCACAAAGGTGGTTTCCACTTCTTGGAGCGACTAGGATAGTAAGCTCATGGTAGATTTATGGGCCTATCGAACAACCTATAAAACGACTGTGGGACAAACACCCTTCAGGTTGACATATAGAACCAAGGCTATCCTTCCTTTAGAATTTTTTATCTCTAGCTTGAGGATAGCAGTGCAAGAGCATTGGGAAGAGAAAGAGGCTTGGACTAATCATCTTATCGAGTTAGAACGCCTCACTAAAACTAGACTCATCGCCACCCACGCTTTAATTTTTGAAAAGGCGTGAAGAAAGATGTGGTTTGACAAGTATGTCAAACAATGTGATTTTGACCAGGGCGACCTTGTGTTGTTGTACTCTGTGAAGGGCCATAGGCAAAAAATGAAGTTCCGAGGGTTAGGACCTTTTAGAGTGTGTGCCATAAGTAGGACCGGAAATGTTGAATTTGAAACACTAGAAGGTGAGGGTATAGGCTTTTTCAATGGCAGTCACATGAAGAAGTACTACCCTCCCACACATCCTTTACGTGAGTCCCCTATGATAGAGGCCCATGTCAATGTCTGCATCGCAACCATCATCGAGATAGAGGATGATGAGGAAGCTGTTGCTCTAGCTTATTTATGAATCACGGACACAACCCAAAAGACACATTCTTTTGATGCTTTGATCGTTGAGGGAGTTGACTTCAATATCCTAACCCATGCTCATTGGACCCTCATTGGTCAACCCTTGTTGCAGCCAACTAATGCTAAACTAAGCCCATTTGGGAGTGAATCCTATGCACTCCTTGGGAAGTGCAAAGGCATTGTCTCTATTGAGTTTGAAAGTTTGCCAATCATCTTCTATGTGTTTCTCAACACGAAGGGGGCAGGAAAGGCATCACTGCTAGGGCCCACCTTAAAAAAAAAACCCATTGTTACGTCGATTATGACCTGCTGCATATCCACCTCACCATAAGAAATGTGTGCATCGTGAGAACTTTCAGCAAGGGCAGTGCGGGTCCCTCCAAGACCACCACTCCACCAATAGAGAAGACCATGCCTAAGGCTAATGAGGGGGATGTGTCATACCTCACTCAGCCCACAAAACACCACCCCACCAAACCCACTCCTAAGGTTAAGAAACCTACATTTCAATGGGTACCTAAACATCAAGGCAAGCCTTCCCACAATAAGAAAACGCGACCCCGTAGACCTAGGAACTCTCACGCAAAGCCTAGAAAGCAGCCTAGACGCCAAAGCCGAATGCACCCTTAAGTCGCGATGGGTCCCCATGACCCTATTACATGCTCAAGGATACTATGAGGAAAACAGTCGGATCTGGGTGCCCAAGATATCAGTCCTTAAGAAGAAACCCCTTACACAACTTGCGGCCATATCTGCTTCAAGCAGCATGTTCACTAAACAACAGCCATACCTAAGACCCAAGCTGTCAAATCTATGACAACCACAAAGGCCAAAGCCCCAAGACCTAAGCCCATCTATCGGCTAAAGCCACAACCCGTTGGCTCTAAACTAGCCATTATTGATGCCAGAGAAAAGTCTCTAGAGACTCAACCAATCAGTCTCGTGCAGCCTGAACCCACTATGTCTCTCGCGATCTCACAAACCTATCAACTTATACAACAGCTAGATGTCTCGCAATCATTTAATGTGACCAACTCTTGCATACTCAAAGCATCTCACGATGAAGGTTGCACGTCTTCCAAGCCGCAGGACACACAACTAACCTTCCAAGTGGATGCTCATCCCAAGGAGCAATCTAGCGGAACATCATCGCTAATGCATCCATCTAGTTTTGTTCCACCACAGCCACCGTCAAGTCTTAGGCCTTCATATGAGCGATGCTCATTTCTTGCTATGGCCAAGGACCTTGCTGCCAATTCAGGTGGTGAGTTGGTTACTTGTATTAAAATGTTGGACATCACATTCATGACCTTCTGCCGAAGTTATGAGCCACTAGACCTTGGCCTTCTTGATGAGCCACTTGCTTCTAAAGTCCATGCTTTGCCATGCACCTGGGAAGAGTATGAGCTCATGACCATCAAATTCCCCAAGGTTTTAGTTAAGCTTATCGCTAGCGGTGAAGTCTCAAAGGAGCAAGCAATCATCGGCAAGATGCTGACCTCATATCGAAAGCTTGCCAGCTCTGCACCAATCCAAGATCTTGAAGAGCTCGCGAGTCTTGCAAACCCTACCTCTTCATTCCTACAGCAATGGCACGCCTTACGACTCCAATCAGAACGAAAAGGTTACCAAATTATGATGAATTCCGAGCAAAGATGCGCAATCAAGGCTGCAAAATACGACCCCACGTATGTAGCTCCTACTTCTTTTAGGGTTATGGCCATCCTGCGTAACAAACTGCTTGTTGACGACCATTTATTGGACCATCCTTACATTGACCAAGTCCTTATAGAAGAAGAGCTACACATTGCTAGCCGCCTCAAATTTGACGATGTGCTACATGATGTCCTAACATATATCGCGCAAGCATCCATTAGATCGCATGAACTTGACCCTCATGCCCAATTGGAATACAACCAAAATTTCTACTAGTGGTGGTTGTTGTCAAATTAAACACACCACACTGTGCTTTAATGCCCTTGCCTCATCCTATTCAATCCTAGGAAGGATTTTCATCTTTCCACGAGGGGGAGGGGGTAAGGTGATCAGGAAAATATAACACAAAGGAAAAACATAATGCAGAGTTAAACTACGCATACAAACTTAAGAGCAAAGTGCACTTGGAAAATTCATGTCTTTTCTTTCAGTTTGTTATTTCTTGAATTTCACATTCTCGTGCAGCTTTTCTAATTGTTCAATTCTTTCATAATGCCACAATTCAGTCTTGCCTACCCCATCAATACTAATTATGGGTATTGCTGCATGGCAGGTACCCACAATGGCAGGACAAGAAAAAGGCGATAAGCTTCCGTTCACGAAAGAATAACAAGCCAAGTATGGGATAGGTGTGGAGATACGAGGATTTAATCAGTTCACCTTCAAGCACACTCTAAACTTGGATGAAGCCATCCTAGAGGAGCCAACAATAAAGTAGCTGGTGGACAAGTATACTCTTCCGAAGTATGTAGAGAAAGTGGGACAAGTGGTGGATTACACTACTTGTGCAGAGTTCCTGAGGAGTTTTGATGCTCGTAGGAACTATTGCATACTGATAGTAAGAAGAGCAAATGTTTCCCACCAGGTGGAGGTACTGCTTAATGCTGAAGTGTTGGAGAAGGCCCTTGGCTTGGCCCCCAAGGTTGTGAAGCATCATAGAAGAGACGTATATGCCATCCTGGGAATGAACAAGAGTGAGGTGCACACAGTGGATGAAGTAAGTTTGGCAGACATCCCAAACCCAGAGGTAAAAATGCAAGGAAAGATGCTCCACGCCCTCTTCTCAGGACAGAGATACAGTGCTTTGATGAACACGATCAGTGTCCTGGTGTTGGAAAGCATAGCAGCAAGTTTCCCTGAGGAAGTGGATTGGAACCGGTTCATCATAAAGACAATCGAGATAGCAACAAAGGCCCTTGCTACGAGTGCAGTAGCAGCTGGAGGAAAGTCCCCAGCCTCTACAACGAGATCAACCCGCAAGTAGTCCTCTGCCAAGGCTTCTACCATTAGATATGGTGGTGTACTGACAACCATTATTCACAAGGCCACCAAGGAAGCAAGGGGAATTGAAGAGATAGTAGCATCCTCCCAGCCATTGCACCATGAGGAAGACATATCCAATGAACGCACCATTAGTGACAAAGAAGAGCCTAAAGCACCATCCAATCAAGCCGAAGCTAGGTCACAAGGAAAGGTGAAGACTACCAAGATCCAAAAACAGAAGAAGGAAAGGTTAAGCAAGGAAGAGAAAGCTGAGTTAAAAAGAGCACAAGAAGAGTCCAAGAGAATGGAGGAGGAATGAAGAAAAAAAGAAGAGGAAGAATTTGAAAGGATCAGAGAAGAGTCAAGAAGAGCCGAGGAGAAGAGGAAGAGAACAGCTGAAGATGAAGCTAAAGAAATGAGGAGGAAGGAAGCTGCGGATTTGGTAGAGGCAACTCACAGATCCATGGAAGAGACCCATGGAGGGGAGGAGATGAGCCCACTAATCTTGCATCATGAGGTTGGAGTTAGTGGTAGTGTAGATACAACCCCGATGGTTGCAGGAAAGGGCAAGGGCCCACTGCACCCCCTCCCCTCTTCCCTTGTGCCATTCCCAACTGAAATCACACCCACCATGACATACGAGTTGGCGCCAGCTGTGGACACGGCTCAATTAATGGAAATGATAGAGCTCCTAGCTAACAAAGTGGTGGAGATTGCCCTGAAGCAGGAACAAAGAGGCCAGCCCTAGCAGATGTAGAATCACGATAGGACCCTAAGCGATAAAAGTTGGAAGCATCAACCACTACGGCCCCTCTCATAGTGTCACTAGCAACAGACTACGATGCATATGTGGCTAAACTCCTCACTCAGTTGAGAAAGGCTAGAGAAGAAAAGAAAGCGCCCTTGGTAGAACTAGACATTGAAAAGGAAACCTCGGTAGCTTTGAGGCTCAACGTGTCCAAGCAAGCCGCAAATCATTAAAAAGAGCTTAAGGCCCTAAAAGAGCAGTTGAATTCCGAGACCAAGGAAGCTCAAGAGAATGAGGATCGTTTGAGGCGAAGATTAACCACTCAGGTGTAGGAGAAGGGGAATGAGTCCAAGCTTCAAGCCCGATGGTCTCCCCCATTGGATCATGTATATGGCTCCCATGGCATTATTGGGACTAGGGATATCCCATCCATTACCTATGAGGTTGGTGAGCCCTCACATAGAAGTAAATAGCCTTTTTTGAGCTCTCTTATTGTAAATGTAGCTAGCACTCTGGTGAGACAATAGCTTGCCCACTTACCCTAGTATCCCTTCTAGTAACGGTGATCCAATAGGCAATTATTTGCCTAAGAAAAGTCAGGGCCAACATTACATGGGTAGCATGTCATTAATGTACAACATGACATTAATGGGTAGTAGGGATAATTCTCACTAAGTGTAATGGTTAGTCATAATATGCATTTGCCTTGGAAGAATTGACCTAAGCTAGAATATTCAATATCTTTTTGCACCCTCATAATTATAAGGTTCTTTGTGCTTCTTTTCATTTAGAGGGATTTTCCCACATACATTACATAAGGTGGGAAAATCAACAAGTCATTATTGATTGGAAGTATTTCAAGATGCATATGGTGCAAGTATGTGTCTCTAATGGAAAAGGAGGACTTGGGAAGGCGGTGATATCAACTTGACCAATGAAACCTCACCATAAGAGAGTATACAAATTAGTTTATGAATTTGACAATGTATGTTGAAAACATTAGTGATGATGTCACTTTATTCAAGTATATCTATGGGCTAGAACCAAGCCTCTCCTCATGTAATGGCTCAAAAACCACCCACTTTATTTGATGCAATAGAAATGGCTAAAAGATATGCATGAAAGTACTACCAAGAATGATAGTTTACAACAAGGTTTTGGACATCAAAGAGATCCCATAAGATAGGCCAATATGGAGGCATTTATAGAGGAAATAACATGCCCAATAGTAGGTGGTCAAAATAAATAAATCATAACAACAACTCTCCATAGAGCTTCACCATCACTTGGATGAATGTCTATATAGTTTTTTCAACATAGTACATTGTCTCAATGCCAATGAAGTAGCATGACATGGAAGATATGCAAGAGGCTAAATCTATAATCTAAGCTATAGATTCATTCCCACTCATCTCACTTAGGCTTTACCAACATGCCAAGAAGGTAATCTTTCTATTTTGGTGCATCCCATTGATTATTTGATCATCAAGAAGCTATATTGATTTTCCAAGTAGATATGTGGCTCAAGCTTCATAATAAAAACCTTGCTTGATGCTTAACAAAGGCATGTATCTAATCTTATATGTCCCTCTTTCACATAGGTCTACACATAGAACTCATATGCTGATGGCATAGGCCTTTCCTTGTAATAACTATGATCCTTACATCTTGTGCTTGGATATGTATAGATGTTTTAGTTACCATGCCAATAGGTGAATCATTTTTAGTATTATCTCGATCCTCTTCTCTTTTGAATTCTCTTATGCCCCCAAGGTTCCATCCCATCATTTCAAGATAAATTGAAATTCTCATCATCTCCCGATATCTTTGACTTGTGAGTAGAACACTTTCAAAAACTAGCACCACATGCAAACAAAACTTAGAAATTCCACACTTTCACGCCCCCTATTGTCTATCCATTGAAAAGGTGTGAGAAGTACATCCATAATGTCTAGGAGTCTTTTCTCCATTTTACAAAAAATATATGACAATAGTAGTAAGGTGCTTTTGGCTTTCATTTAGGTTGTTTTTCTTTTTCTTTTCATTGTCTCTCCCATCAATCGGCTTTCATATAAGATTTTTAAAATTTTGGATTTCATTATCTTTTCCATCCTTTTAGAGCTAGAGAAACATTGCTTTTTGCTTTTGTTTTCTAATGGGGCTTTAAGATCAAGCATAGGGTGCTTGTCATTTTCATTATCAACTCAAATTCATGCTATATTTAGCAAGAGACCTATAAGAGAACACTTGGTATGGAAAGGGGGACATGGACTTAGAGAAGAAGGAAAGAATTGAGACTTCGTCATCATAGTAGGTATATATTATAGGCTTTGTGCTTAATTCAGTTTAGATGTGATGGATTTCATTTAGCTTTGTTGCTCTATGAATCATGGTCAAAGTGGCCATACACTAGGGTTGAGCTCTCACTTATTAAGTAGTACATTTAAAGGCATCATATAGAGGGTCAAATTAGGGTTCTGTATGCCACCTTACACTTTCATGCTTTTCATTTTGTAATCATATTCATATCATGGGCATTTCTAGGAAAGCTCTTGCCCAATTGCACACATAGCTTTTGACTTGGAATCATGTAGTTCATCTATCAACAACAATTACCTTACAATTAGCACACAGTTGTACATAGAACTCTTAAATCGTAGACGTCAAGCTATTGATTTATAGGTAGTTCTTGAGCACCCATAGAAATTACTTGCATCTACTTGGAAAGAATCATCCCCTTTTGCACTATAACTCACAATCACACATGCTTGTAACTCACAAACATATAGGTCCTTAAAACATATAACTACATCCAAGCATTGTGAGGGTGATTTGGCACACTCAGTCTTGCAATTATAGGTCATCCCACAACTTATATAATTGTTGTGACTACCTTGTGTGATCACACACTTTGATGTAGGCACATCATACTCAAAATCATTGCTCTAACCACTTGAAACCTCAGCATAAATACCAATCACAATAATATGGGGCTCAGACACACCCATGATTTGAAATCATAACTTGGAAAACAATTGTGTAGCAACACAAAAACACTACTCTTGCTTGGTTTTCTTGTGCACACACATGTATGTGAGTCCATTCTCTCATAGTCGGATGACTCCTCCAAGCCACATGAATCCCCTTGCAATCACCCACCCTACAACTTGATTGTCACTTGTTGCAATACATAAACTCATACTCCACCAATCCTTAGACTCCACCCTCAAGTTGGTGATCCATGTTGCATGGTGATGAGATAGGCCACTACTAGGCACAAACAAACATAGGCTTAGTCATTGAGAATCATACCTAGCTTGCATACATCGTATGCACTACATAGAGCATGAAAACCCTACACATTAAGACATTTGATTATTTGGATTCATTACAAATAAATTGGCATTTCATGGCATTGAGTTTAGAGTTGAGCATGGGAATGAATCATCTTATTGATGTGCATATGACTCTATGTAGAACCCTTTATTAATTATTATCAATAAGCCTTTTATAATGCAAGGGGACCTTTAAGCCTAAAATTTTATGAAAGTCTTGAATGAAGGTAAATTAAATAATTTCTCAAGGATATCTATGGGAGAGAAGGGAGCATGATTTTTTTGGGAGTGAGGGGGAAAGATGCCATCGGAGGTCTTAGGTGATGAGAGATTCTATCACGAGCATGATTGGGAGGTTGTCAATGTAATGAGCAGCAATCAAAGAGACAATAGAGCCTCTCTATATAAATAAGCCTTATGACCAAAGGCTAATTCATATCATTAATGTAACTATCTTCGGGCTTTTTAATGCCATTTAAAAAATCAAAAAATATATTGTATCAAAGCAGGCTACTCGTGCAGGCCTCCACATCACAATCAAGGCTTGCACTCCTCCTTGAAAAGATGCTACTCTATAATTCCTTATACATGCATGAAGGCCCCTCAATCAACAAATCCCTCAAACAACATGCAATTTTCAAGCAATAGATGGATAGTCACATGTTGATGCCTCTCTAGTGCAAGAAGGATATCCGGCTTGTTTAGTTAAATCCTATTCATATCAAGGTATTGATGATGACAGAGAATATTAAGACATGCATGCAGTCTCAACCATGCAAGGAGCAAGTGCACTTTCTAATACTGCCATGGCCAAAGTTGCTAACCAAACAACGTAAGGCAATCTACATCATCTAAAATGCACATAGCGCACCTAGACCATGCCCCTTTGATGCAAGAAGACTCAAACCTTCACGAATTCCGGCCATGCCTGCCATTCCCTACCTCTGCTACTCATCGCTCTAATCACAGACTGATTCTCTCCTCACTCTCTCGAATAGTAATGATTGACATGTTAGAGACATATTTCTTTGCAAGATTCAATCTTCTTTTCTTTACTCTCTCACACAAGCTAGTTATATTTTTTAATGGTCTCTTTGTCTCTCCGAATCGTATTGGAGTTTTCTTTAAGTGTGCTAGCTTTTCTTGTAATGAATTATTAGCATTTTCCAAAACATCAATCTTATTTGTAAGATAAAACATGCTTGTCTATGCAGTAAATAATGATTTTTTCATTTCATTCATTTGAGCCATGTATGTGTAAGATATAGAGTATAACATTCTACAATAGCCAAGCATCCCATTATAACCTTCCCCAACATATCTCACGTAGTCATGAATATTAAAAAAATAAGGAGATTTACCTATTGAAGTATCCTTGGGATAAATATTTCCATCCACCCACAAATCTATATGTTTCTTTCCTTGAGTTTGCAATCTATCGGCCTCCATTTCATCTATTAGTACTTGATGATGTATACTTCTCCAAGATGAATAAATTGGATCTAGCTGAATGGTAAGTTTGTAATTTCATGTGCTTGCATGTATATTACTTGCAGAGGCATTGCTAAACATTTTAGTAGATCAATGATAAATGAATCTCACTGTGATAAGAAAGCGAGCATAAATAAAAGAATGGCAAGAGAGAATGGAGAATGAGTATGTGAAAAGAAGACATGGGAGTAGACAAACACGATATAAGCAAACATTTCTTGAAAACACAAATTCTCCCAAGTTCCAAGACAAAAACGGCTGAAAAGGTGACCCTAACATAAATTAAAGATGAGGGGCAATTAATGGTGGTTGACCTCTTCAATGAACTCAATGTTCTCTCATTAATCACATTTAAGAAACCAAATTTGGTAGTTTCATTCTTCCAAAATCTCAACTAATTAGCAACTTAATCATTTTCTTACAAGTGACTTTTTTGAAGCGTTTTTGGCCCTAATGTATACAATGAAAGGAACTGGTTATAGGCTCACCAAAAGTTTCATATTCAAATATAGGTCATGTTTGTTTTGCATGTTAGTTTGGCAAGTAATCTCGATTTCCATTAATGAAGGATGTCTCACTACAAGATATAGACCTTATAGCGACGTTTAAAGCGACGAAAATACAAACAACAAAATTTGCCCCCGTCGTCGCAAAAAGCGTCGTTATTGACGACGCCATGGAATCGTCGCTATAACCGTCGCTATATGCGTCGCTATATGCGTCGCATTTGCGACGCATATAGCGACGCATATAGCGACGCATATAGCGACGGTTACAGAGAATTTGCGACGCTGATAGCGACGACAATAGCGACGCCTGCAGTAAATTTGCGACGCAAATAGCGACGGTAACAGAGGAAAAAATTTTGTGTGCTGTATGAGAGCCATACAAAATAGTTTCTGCACTGCTGCATACAAAGCGTTTGCAAACAAAAAGAATCTATACTGAAATCATAAAACTGATAGATGAAATAAATACATGATATCGCATAAAATGCGATTGGTACAATCATAAAACAATATCACTAATACATAGAAAATGTCTACATAGATCGGGCGACTAAAAACTAAAGGTATGTGAGCGCTAAGGATCCGAGGGCGAGCTACAAATCGTCGTCCCCCGAAAGCTCGTCCCTCTGCAAAGGAGCATCAAACGGATTCTGCAGAAAAAGAAACAACATATCAATCCACCATACAATAATGCATTCAAATATCTCATGGTAACTACGGACATGAAAGATGAGAGACTTACTGCGCCGCCGCGTCTGTACAATCGGTCGATCAATGATCTGAGACCGTGCCTCTCTGCATATTGAGTCTCAAGGCCTTGCGGATCGCGATTTGTAATGGAGTGCTGCAAAGAAAACAAAATGCTAACTGTTAGAAATATGATTGTCAGTACAAATAATATCTCAAAAAAACAAATAAGCAAAACAAAAGAGAAACTTACAAAGTCCTCCAAATATGTCCTGTGGCCGCCACTCCCAAGATGATGTACCGATCCGGCCTCGATTCATGCCCTCGCCGCCTCCCGCTGCTGACTCCAACGTCCTGGCGAATTTGTAACCATCGTGTTGACATAAACCGCGGCATCTCCTCCATGCCTTCGGGATATCGAATCAGTCGGTGACGCGTACTGCGTCGGAATTCAGCTGGCGCTTCCTCTCGATCTTGCCTTGCAATCTGGTACTTGGCGAGCCACGTCTCGATGGAGGCATGGTGCAACATACAAAAGCGATTCACCTTCTCTTCCATTGAGGCATCCATTCTTTTTTCTACCCCATTTCCAACCACCACATCTCCAGTCAGCCTGTCATCGTCCTTGAGCGTCCATAGCATTTCATTGTCTGGTTCCACCGTTGGTAGCCATTGTGAGATATGCACTAATGCCTCTGACACCAACCAACCCTCCGCCATGCTACCTTCCGGACGAGCTCGTTGTCGCACAAAGCCTTTCAGGGTTTTCATGAAGCGCTCCAGGAAGAACATCCATCGCGTATGGACAGGTCCGGCAATCTCCACTTCGTCCACAAGATGCACAAGAAGGTGAACTTGTATCGTGAGCATGCTAATGGGCAGGTATTTCTCAAAGAGACAGACCGTCTCAACTGCTCCCCGCCTTGCGGATTCAACAGAGGACGTCTTAATCTCTTTCTGTGAGATCCATTGCACCAAAGTCGACAGCTTGTAAATGGCCCCGCGAATTTCTGGAGTTAGGCATCCCGCGATCGCGATCGGTAGGACAAACTGCCACAAATGAGAAAGCATTAAGAATAATGGTCACTTTTCAAATTTCAAAATGTCCACGCTAATTAAAATCCATTCTGTTCACAAACCTGACATATCTTATGCCAATCATGGGATTTTAGCCCAGACATTTGGTCATCTTTAGAAAATGCGGACCTGAGAGAACGCATCATACCCGTCGGAGTGCGGATAGACTTGATTACTTGCTTCACAATGCGCTCTTCTTTGGTAGACAAAACCCAGGGAGCGCGAGGAAGCTGCACTCCCCCTTCAGCACTCGACTGCGGCCAAAGCGCCTCCATCTTACCTACCTCCTTTAAATCCATTCGTGACCCTATAGTGTCTCTCTTTCCTGTGATGTGGTCCCATAGCAAGCTGCCCACATTTTTGAAAATATGCATGGGATCCAACAAGTGGTTGACCTGTAAGTGGGTCCAATATGGCAACTCGTAGAAAACTGAGAACCGTCGCATTCCATTTGGATGTGATTCCGGGTTTACCATTTTCAGCTCGTACCAGCTTGCAGCGTTCATACGTGCTGGAGGTCGTCCAAGAAAACCTTCCCTGAGTTCATGATCCTCCGGCAAGAAAGTGGCGTGTCCTTGATATACCATCTTCTTCATGGTTCGTGACCTTCGGGAGTCTAACTGTGGCCCACACAATGGACATGCATGATAACCTGAGGTAACGAGACCTGCAAGGCGATCCACGACCTAGTGAATACTTGATTGAATGAAATAAAATATAGATATTACCGGCGTGAACAAAGGTCTGCTCACCTGAGCACTCTCCCAATCCCGGAAAGTCATGTATCGTCCACATGAGAATGGCTCGAATGTTGGCTGACCGCCGACCATCGCGCCTGCTCATATCTTGCACCGTGACCCCCTCCTCCCACAAAATCTTAAGCTCATCGACTAATGGACGAAGATACACGTCCATATTTTTTACTTTGTAGCGGCCCGGGACGAGCAAGCTAAGGATGAGATGTCCTTTCTTCGTAGAAAGCCATGGAGGAATGTTGTAGTTGACAAGCACTATAGGCCACACACTGTAAGAAGTCGAGCGCAGACCGAATGGGTTCACACCATCCATGGCGAGACCGAGCCGAAGATTCCTTGGCTCTCGCGCAAAGCATGGGAAGGTAGAGTCAATGTGGCTCCATGCGCGCGAATCTGCTGATATTCGTTGCACTCCATCCGTAGACCTATTCTGCACATGCCACGTTGTCAAGCTTGCCATGGCAGACGTGCGAAACATGTGGTTTATGCGGGGGATGAGCGGAAAGTGTCTGAGGACTTTTTGAGGGATGGTCTGCCCTTGCAAGTCCTGTCGATACCTGTGAGCACCACACTTTGGACATGTCTCCATAGTCTCGTATTCATCTCGAAACAATATGCAGTCGTTGATACATGCATGGATGTTATTGTAGTCCATGCCAAGCTTCCGTAAAACATGTCGTGGATCATCACGAGACTCAGGCATGGTGTTTGCAGGTGGCAATATATGATATTTCAATAACCTGAAAACATCATAAAACACCTTGAAAAATCCATCCATATTTACAATAATACTGTTTTAAAAAAAAACAATGAAGTCTATATGCAAGGTACCTGAATAACGCAGTCACACTCGTATCGCTCCAACCGTATTTCGCTTGCACACTTAAGAGTGCAAGCAATGTCTTCAACCGAGATACTCGGCACCCATCATATAATGGTATGGATGCTTCCTCTCTAAGCGGGTCAGATGTCTCAACATCCATGGGAATCAATGCATCGATCATTGCCTCCATCTCAGGCTCCAAGATTGTAGGCAAGTCGGGAAGGTTGTCTGTCTCCTCTGGCATTGACGATATAGATGGGCCTTGCGAGTGGTCTATTGGCTCCTGCCATCCATCCATCTCACGTCCACGAACTCTTCTAATTGGCCGCAAAGGGTGCACTCCCCCTTGGGTCGAGACATCACCCCCCTGGACACAAAATTTGCCAACAAGACCCAATCTTATTGTGTATGGTTTTCAATTAGCTTGAGAGTACAATGCATGAAAAATGCTAACTTGAAAATACCGTTTGCTGAAAATCTGCAATCGCCTGATCAATAATCTCAGGTTGAAACTCGCCAAATCGTCGTACGTGTTCTATAGACAATCGGCGTTTTCGTCTAATTGCCAACTTGCATTGAGAGCAAGGACATGGGACACGCTGATTAAGATACGACTCGCGGTCTTGAACAATAGGACCTTCTTCGTTTGCCATCTTATCTACATTACAGCAAACGAGGCTTAAATGGATAGCTTTTTGGAGATGTACGTCAACTTGCAAGTTGACCATAAACCTTGCATTGTATATAGTAGTCGAGAGATTTTCCGATGTTATATCTCGGCCTTGTATCATGCTCAACGATTTGTTTGTCCCGGTAGATAATTTTTTGTTATATCTCGGCTTTGAGTATAAGTAATCCATTTTAAAATTAATGCGCGCCATCTATGAAATTTTACAACTATAGAAATAAAATTTATTTCAATCAATTCTACTCATAGTCATAAGACCTGAGAGAAATTATCCTATACTCAATTTAAGGGATCTCCACTTCTATAACAATAATTTTGGGTTAATTTTGATGAAGTACGTGGCCGTATGCAAAGCACATTGCATACCATTATCGATACGTATATTATCTTAAATTTCATTCCCTTCCCTCTCCCTCTCCCTTCCCCTCTCTTTCTCTCACCCTCTCCCTCACCCTCTCGTTCTCTTTCTCTCCCTCTCTCATTTCCTCCCTCCTCCTCCCTCTCCCTCTCCCTCCCTCTTTCTCCCTCTTTCTCCCTCTCCCTCTCCCTCGCTCCCTCGCTCCCTCTCCCTCCCCCTCCCTCTTTCTCTCCCTCTCTCATTTCCTTCCCCTCCCCCTCCCTCTCCCTCTCCCTCTCCCTCTCTTTTTCTCCCTCTCCCTCTCTATCTCTCTTTCTCTCTCATTTCCTAAACAAGCAAAAAATAAAGTGATTTAAACATCCTCCAAGCAAAAGGGAGAGGGAGAGATACAATGCACTCTCCCTCTCTTTCTCTTTATATCCCTCTCTCATTTCCTTCCCCTTCCTATCCCTCTCACTCTCTTTCTCTCTCATTTCCTCTCCTAAACAAGCAAAAAATAAAGTGATTCAAACATTAAACAAGCAAAAGGGAGAGGGAGGGGGAGAGAGAATGCACTCTCCCTCCTTCTCCCTCTCTTTTTCTTTCTCTCCCTCTCCTATTTCCTCCCCCTCCCTCTCCCTCTCCCTCTATTTCTCTTTCTCTTTCTTTCCCTTTCCCTCTCCCTCTCCCTCTCTTTCTCTCTTACTCTCTCGTTTCCTCTCCTAAACAAGCAAAGAAGAAAGTAATTTAAACATTAAACAAGCAAAAGGGAGAGAGAGAGAGAGAGAATGCACTCTCACTCTCTTTCTCTCCCTCTCCCTCTCTTTCTCTCCCTCTCTCTCCCTCTCCCTCTCCTTCTCTTTCTTTTCCTCTCCTAAATAAACAAAAGAGAACGATTTAAACCTTCAACAAGTAAAAGAAAGAGAGAGGGAGACTTACCAATGAGATATGGCGAGCGTGGGCGGCTTCTCTTTGCAACGAGGGCTCCTCCTCTCCTTCGCGAACAACGACGGTGGCGGTGGCGGTGGCGGCGGCGGCGGCAACAAGTCTCTTCCTCCTCTTCTTTCACAAAGCCTTGGCTCTCTCCCTCGCTCTCGCTCTCAAAAGGCGAAGAAAACAAAATGAAAACGGCGCTCTGGTTTCGGCCGCGCTTTTTTTCCCTGCGGCGTCGCTATTTGCGTCGCTATATGCGTCGCTATTTGCGTCGCATTTGCGACGCAAATAGCGACGCAAATAGCGACGCCAATAGCGACGCCGATAAACGCCGTCGCTAATCGGCGTCGCTATTGCCCCAGTCCCTTGTAGTGTCTCGAATAGCTTTAGACCAATGCACTTGATTCACTTAGATGTAACATTCATTGATGATTTCCATAGATACACATGTGTGTATATCTTGAAACATAGTTGTTTTAAGAACTTTAAGTGACAAGTTGAGAGAGAATTTAATTGCTCTATCTCTTATCTAACAATAGTTGAGAAAGAATATAATTGGTCTATCTCTTATCTGACAACAATGGTGAATATCTATCCAATGAATTTGATAGATTCTTGTCAAATAATGGCATTTATAAGCAGCTTACTTGCAGCTACACTCCATAGTAGAATGGATTAGCAAAAAGAAAGAATATGGTTCTTATGGAGGCTGCTTGTGTGATGCTTAATGAAAAGAATATGCGAATGCATATGAATACTTTGCCTTAGAATAGCATGTTACACAATCATGCATCACAATCCATTGAGAACCCTATGTTAGTGAGAGGGAGAAATGAAGCAAAAGGCAAAGGCAAAGAGAAACATTATAAGGGAATGGGGGTATAGCGACGTGCATTTCCAATGCAGATTAGCAGTGTCACTATTTGCATCGCAAATGGATGCAAATAGTGATGCCACTCTAAGGAAAAAAAAGCGGGTGTAAACCCAAGTGCGGCATTTTGCCGCAAAGAGTTTCAGAGAGAGTGAAAGAGATCATGACTTTGGGAGGGAGAGGGAGAGGAAGAGAGAAAGATAGAGAAGGAGAGCTTCTCACTACCACTACCATTGTTCGCAAAGAAGAGGGAGAAGTGCACGAAGAAGAAAAATGGGCTGTCACAAAGAGGAGACCAAGAGTCCATCCTCAAACCTTTGGAGCAAGTACATTTCCGCCTCTTGGTTTGTTCTTGTTAATTCTTCTTTTCTTTTTTTTGTTTTTCTTGAGAATGAGGTACATTGAGGGAGAAAGAGAGGTAATGAGAGAAGGAGAAGAAGAAAGGAAAAGGAAGAGAGAACGAGGGAGAGAGAATAAACATGAAAGATAACAAAGAAAGAGAGAAAGAGAGATGGAGGTAGAGAAAGAACAAGTAAGAAAACACGAGGGGACGGAGAGAAACAAAGAGAGGGGTAGCAAAGAAAGAGAGAGAGAAAGAAAGAGGAGGAGAGAACATGAAATGAAGATTGCAGAGAGAGGTGGATAAATTGTGTTAGGTTAGTTAGAAAACTAAAGCTACTCTTCAAGGAAAGTGGGTATTTGAATTGCCCATGGATTTTCTATACAACAAAGTGGTCGTGGTTAGCCAAGAGGATTCCATTAAAGATCTGAAATGCTAGATTAGGTCAAGTTAGGAATGATCGATTGTCAACTATCCTAGTGTGTCATCCTAGATCCAAATGAGTGTTATTTTAGGGGTCCTGAGTTAAGACTATACCTTATTAATAAAATGGTTGATGCATATCACTCCCCCTTGTTTCTCACCCTCTTTAAACTAATGCAATGTTCTACTTAAGTTTGAGAGATAATAGCAAAGTAGTTATCTTAAGCTAACATTAGATAACCATGGTAGAAGACTATAGTCATGATTTAGGCTTGCTTTAGGTTGATCCTTTTGGGGTTGAGGTGGAACGTTCCCTATGAGGTAGACTTAAGTAGTCTAAGGTAAAGTTTGATTAATACAAGGGAGTTTTGAGTGGAAGTTACATTGAGTATCTCTTGATAAATTTGTGCCATTAGGATTCAGTGGATAGACATGTTACAAATATAGATATGCACCTAGATATGATATAAGTCTCTAGATTTGGAAGGCCATTCACTCTCTATAATTTGGATGAAAAGGGATCCATTTATGCACATGCTAGATTAACCTTATGATCTTTCTCCATCATGAAAGATGTTGGATATGGAATGGCATGTATTGCTTTATCAATGTCAATCATCTTCCTTATATTAGAACCAACCTTAAGTAGATATAGTGGATGGAAAATCTACAAGTTGTTAAATGCTTATTTTGAAGGAATCTAGGGTTAACCATACTATTAATGTATCTAATTTCCATGGGTAAATCTTTATAATAGGATTCTTATCATGATGTAATATCTCTTAGCTATTGAACAAACTTAAATAAAAGATGACCCTTTGCCTTGTTCTACTTGTGTAAGCGCAATAGCTCCTTAAAATTTATGTTAAAATGTAATAAGTTTTAGGGTTTATCTTAATAATATATATTAAACTAGTTCAATCAAGATGTTTCAGTTGATGTTATTTCTATTGAGTTATAAGAGAAGAAATACCTTTTCAAAGAAAGTAAAAAAGAAAAAGAGAATGAGAACAAAAACTAGTGGTTTGTCGTAACATAGATAAAATGGAAAACGATGATGATTGTGATGTCCAAGATCGCGAGGCATATCACTACAAGGAAACTAGGCCATAGCGACACCGATTAGCGATGATAAATAGCAGCCCACAGAGAAACAAAAGCGGGTCGAAACTCGAGCGCATTTCATTTTGCGCATTCGTCAAAGTTTTTGAGAGGGAGAGCGAGAGAGAGAGCGATCGTTTTGCATAGAGGGTGAGAGAGGGAGAGGAAGAAGGCTTCTCACTGCAACTGCCGCCGTTGTTCGTGAATAAGAGGACGAGCCGCCATCGAGAAGAGGAGCCGCCAAACCCTCCTTCGAATCTTAACGGTGAGTCCATTCTCTCTCTCTTTTCCTTGTTTAGGGTTTAATTTGTGTTTATTGAGACAGGGAGAGGAAATGAGAGAGAAAGAGAGGGAGAGGGAGAGGGAGAGGGAGGGGGAGGATATGAGAGAGGGAGAGGGAGGGAGAGAGAGGGAGGAAATGAGAGAGGGAGAGGGAGGGAGAGAGAGAGAAAGAGAGGGAGAGGGAGAGGAAGAGGGAGGGGGATGAAATGAGAGAAGGAGAGGGAGGGAGAGCGCATTCTCTCTCTTTTACTTTTTTTTGTATAATTTGTGTATATTGAGAGAGGGAGAGGAAATGAGAGAGAAAGAGAGGGAGAGGGAGAGGGAGGAAATGGGAGAGGGAGGGGAAGGGAGAGAGAGAGAAAGAGGGAGGGAGAGGGAGAGAGAGAGAAAGAGAGGGAGAGGGAGAGGGGGAGGAAATGGGAAAGGAAGAGGGAGGGAGAGAGAAAGAGAGGGAGAGGGAGAGGGAGAGAGAGAGGGAGGGAGACATTAAACATAATAGGAAAATGAAAGAGAGGGAGAGGGAGAGGGAGGGAGACATTAAACATAATAGGGAAATGAGAGAGGAAGAGGAGAGAGAAAAAGAAATAAGAGAGAGAGAGGAGAGACAAAAAGAGAGAGTCAGGGTGAGGGGGAGAGGAAATGAGAGAGGGAGAGGAGAGAGAAAAAAATGAGAGAGGGGGAGGAGAGACAAAAAGAGAAAAAATTTATTAAAACTAATAGAGAAAGAGAGAAAGAGAGGGTGAGAAAATGAGAGAGGGAGAGAAAGAGAGAAAAGGAAATGAGAGAGGGAGAGGAGAGAAAAAAAATCATTAAACCTACTAGGGAAAGAGAGAAAGAGAGGGTGAGGGTGAGGGAGGGAGAGGAAATGAGAGAGGGAGAGAAAGAGAGAAAAGGAAATGAGAGAGAGAGAGGGAGAGAGAGAGAAAAGGAAATGAGAGAGGGAGAGGAGAGAGAAAAATGAGAAAGAGGAGAGAGAAAAAGAGAAAAAATCATTAAACCTAATATAGAAAGAGAGAAAGAGAGGGTGATGGTGAGAGAGGGTGAGGAAATGAGAGAGGGAGAGAAAGAGAGAAAAGGAAATGAGAGAGGGAGAGGAGAGAGAAAAAAATGAGAGAGGGAGAGGAGAGAGAAAAAATGAGAGAGAGAGAGGAGAGAGAAAAATCATTAAACCTAATAGGGAAAGAGAGAAAGAGAGGGTGAGGGTGAGGGAGGGAGAGGAAATGAGAGAGGGAGAGAAAGAGCAAAAAGTAAATGGGACCTTACAATAAGCTCATCCTAGGCTCATAGGGGTTAGGCCGATCCTCAACAAACCTAAGGGATATATGTCTAGAGAGCCCTAGCATACTTGTGCCTTCTAGCATAATGTTCTTCCTGCAAAGAGACCTCTCATACATGGGGCTTGTCCTAGCCTCCACCACGCAAGTATACAACGAAGGCAATAAGCCTATCAGTATAAAAAAAATCATTTTTTATAACGTAAATCCAAAAATAACTTTGGATTTTCCATAAAAATCAATCTCTTCTTAAAAAGACAAATACAAAAAACTAAAACAGCATCATTCATATGCTTCGCAAAACTAAAACAGCATCACCACAAGATCTTTTAGGAAACTCATCTTCAACTATCAATTTTAATTAATAAATATAATATAAAATCACTACACTCTTTTATCATTAACCCTCTTTCTTTCTTAGAATAGTCTTAGGAACAAATTTCTGCTCTAACAAGCATATATTTGAGCATAATAACTATTTTAAGGTTTATTCCACGAGCAGTAGTAGTGTATATGCAACCATTAAGCTAGAGATTATGCTTTGGTATCTCTGGAGATCCCAATCTCATGCCCTCATAGAGATTATAGTGTGCAATAGTGTGGAGAGAAGGTGGGTGAGTTGTAAATGGTAAAGGAGAATTCTATTGATGATGGAGAGAAGATGAGGTGAATCGCCAATCCTATTCTTAGTGAGTGCAACCTACCCATAGTATGGCATCCATGACCGATTGAAATTAAAAAGACTTTGAAATCCTACCTCGAGTATTATAACTATTGTTTTGTGGTGGATTTTCTTGCCATAATTCAATGTCAATTTGTGCTTGTGTTTTCTACGGTGTGTTGACTATGGGTGTCAAATGCTCTAGTCGGATCTCTCTCTCTTCTCTTAACTCTTATCTCTCTCTTCATCTCTATATAAGTAGTCGTAGTCGTAGTCGTGGTCGAGGTCATGGTCATAGTCATATTCGTAGTCGTGGTTGTCGTGGTCGTGGTCGTGGTCGTGGTCGTAGTCCTGGTTGTAGTCATGGTCATGGTGGTCATAGTCGTAGTCGTAGTCATGGTCGTGATCATGGTCGTGGTCATAGTCGTAGTCGTATTCATAGTCATAGTCCCGGTCATCGTGGTCATGGTCGTGATTGTGGTCTTGGTCATAATCCTGGTCGTGGTCGTCGTAGTCGTAGTCATGGTCATGGCCATAGTCGTAGTCGTATTCGTAGTCGTAGTCGTAATCGTGGTCGTAGTCGTAGTCGTAGTCGTAATCGTAGTCGTAGTCGTGGTGGTTGTGGTGGTCATGGTCATGGTCGTGGTCGTGGTCATGGTCGTGGTCGTAGTCATAGTCGTGATCGTGGTCATTGTCGTGGTCATAGTCATCATAGTCATAGTCGTAGTCATGGTCGTGGTCGTGGTCGTAGTCGTAGTCGTCGTCGTGGTTGTAGTCGTCGTCATGGTCGTCGTGTCGTGGTCGTGGTCGTGGTCGTGGTCGTGGTCGTGGTCGTGGTCGTGGTCGTGGTCGTAGTCGTAGTCGTAGTCGTAACGTAAAAAGAGAGAGAGAGATGGAAGGAGAGGATAACAATTTAAGAAAGAAAAAAAAAGAGAGAGATGGAAGGAGAGGATAACAATTTAGGGAAAAAAAAGAATGATAACAAAAACAAATTGTTTGTCGTAACGAAGACAAAATAGAAAACGATAAAGGTCCTGTTGTTCAAGATCGCGAGGCATATCTTAATCAGCCTGTCCCATGTCCTTGCTCTCAATGCAAGATGGAAATTAGACAAAAACGTTGATTGTCTATAGAACACGTATGACGATTTGGCAAGTTTCAATCTGAGATCATTAATCAGGCGATTGCAAATTTTCAGCAAATAGTAATAAAAGTTGATATCAATCATGCATTGTACTCGCAAGCTAATTGAATACCATATACAATAAGATTGAGTCTGGCTAGAAAATTTTCTATCCAGGGAGGTGATGTCTTGTACAAAGAAGGAGTGCACCCTTTGCAGCCAATTAGAAGATTTTGTGGGCGTGCGATGGATGGAGTGCATGATCCAATCCACCACTTGCAAGGCCAATCTATACTGTCAATGCTAGAGGAGACAGGTAGCCTTCCAAACCTACCTACAATCTTGGAGCCTGAGATGAAGGCAATGATCGATGCATTGATTCACATGGATGTCGAGACTTCTGACCCGCTTAGAGAGGAAGAATCCATACCATTATATGATGGGTATCTCGCCTGAAGACACTACTTGCACTCTTAAGTGTGCAAGCAAAATACGGGTGGAGTGATGCGAGTGTGACCGAGTTGTTCAGGTACCTTGTACATACGCTTTGTTGATTTTTTTTCGAAACTATTATTAAAAACATTTGTACTTTTTCAAGGTGTTTTGTGATTTTTTTCAGGTTATTGAAATATCATATATTACCACCTGCAAATACCTTGCCTGAGTCTCGTGATGATGCACGACATGTTTTACGAAAGCTTGGCATAGACTACAACAACATCCATGCATGTATCAACGATTGCATACTGTTTCGAGGAGAATACGAGACTATGGAGACATGTCCAAAGTGTGGTGCTCATAGGTATTGACAGGACTTGCAAGGGAAAACCATCCCTCAAAAAGTTCTCAGACACTTTCCGCTTATCCCCCGCATAAACCACATGTTTCATACATCTGGCATGGCAAACTTGACAACGTGGCATGCACAGAATAGGTCCACGGATGGAGTTCAACGAATATCAGCTGATTCACACGCATGGAGCCACATTGACTCTACCTTCCCAGGCTTTTCCCGAGAGCGAAGGAATCTTCGGCTCGGTCTTGCAATGGATGGCGTGAACCCATTCGGTCTGCGCCTAACTTCTTACAGTGTGTGGCCTATAGTCCTTGTCAATTACAATATCCCTCCATGGCTTTCTACGAAGAAAGGACATCTCATGCTTAGCTTACTCATCCCCGGCCGCTACAAAGTCAAAAATATGGACATGTATATTCATCCATTAGTCGATGAGATTAAGATTTTGAGGGAGAAGGGGATCACTGTGTAAGATATGAGCAAGCACGATGGTCGGCGGTCTACCAATATTTGAGCAATTCTCATGTGTACGATGCATGACTTTCTGGGATTTGGAGAGTGCTCAAGTGAACAGGCCTCCATTCTCATTGGTAATATCTATATTTTATCTCATTCAAGCTTGTATTCACTGGGTCGTGGTGTTGAAACGGGTCTGGTTACCTCAGGTTATCATGCATGTCCATTGCGCGGGCCATAGTTAGACTCCCGAAGGTCACAAACCATGAAGTAGATGGTATATCAAGGACACGCCGCTTTCTTGCCAGAGGATCATGAACTTAGGGAAGGTTTTCTTGGACGACCTCCAACATGTATGAACGCCCCAAGCTTATACGAGTTGAAAATAGTCCATGCGGAGTCACATCCAAACGGAATGCGACGGTTCTCAGTTTTCTACGAGTTGCCATATTGGACCCACTTATAGGTCAACCACTTGTTGGATCCCATGTATATTTTCAAGAATGTGGACAGCTTGCTATGGGACCACATCACAGGAAAGAGAGACACTATAGGGGTACGTATGGATTTGAAGGAGATAGGTAAGATGGAGGCGGTTTGGCCGTAGTCAAGTGCTGATGGTCGTGTGTAGCTACCTCGCACTCCTTGGATTTTGTCCACTAAAGAAGAGCACATTGTGAAGCAAGTAGTCAAGTCTATCCACACTCCGACGTGTATGATGCGTTCTCTCAGGTCTGCATTTTCTAAAGACAACCAATTATCAGGGCTAAAATCCCATGACTAGCATAAGATATGTCAGGTTTGTACTAGGAATGGATTGTAATTGGCATGCGCATTTTGTTATTTGGAGTGTATCCATTATTTATAATGCTTTCTCATTTGTGGCAGTTTGTACTACTGATCGCGATCGCAGGATGTCTTATTATAGAAATATGCAAGGCCATTTACAGGTTGTCGACTTTGGTGCAAAGGATCTCACAGAAGGAGATTAAGATGTCCTCTATTGAATCCACGAGGCGGGGAGTAGTGGAGATGGTCTGTCTCTTTGAGAAATACCTACCCACCAGCATGCTCACGATACAAATCCACCTTCTTGTGCATCTTGTAGATGAAGTGGAGATTGCTTGACTTGTCCATACACGATGGATGTTCTTCTTGGAGCGCTTCATGAAAACCCTGAAAGGCTTTGTGCAACAATGAGCTGGGCTAGAAGGTAGCATGGCTGAAGGTTGGTTGGTGTCTGAGACGCTAGTGCATATTTCACAATGGCTACCAACGGTGGATCCAGACAACAAAATGCTATGGTCGCTGACGATGATAGACTGACTGGAGATGCGGTGGTTGGAAATAGGGTAGAAAAAAGAATGGATGCTACAATGGAGAAGGTGAATTGCTTTTGTATGTTGCACCATGCCTCTAGAGACGTGGCTCCCCAAGTACCAGATCGCTAAGCAAGATCCAGAGGAAGCGCGATCTGAATTCCGACGTAATATGCGTCATCGACCGATTCGATATCCCGAGGGCATGGAGGAGATGTCATGGTTCATGTCAACACGATGGTTCCATGGAGCTTTGACCGCAGCATCTTGCCAAGGGGCAGAGGTCTCAATGGAGGAGTGGGAATTCTCAAGGGGATGTAGTCCAAAGGTGATGAGGTGTTTAGGATTTGTCATATCTATATTTTATATGCAACATCTAATTTGAGTGTTTCAATATACAGTATAAAATATATAGTGCAGCATGGTTGCGCGGACGGCATTTTCACATGGAGTATATTGACAAAATGTGCTCCACAATGGACTATTGTATCATGGCAAGGTTTGAGCAAGAGAGCCAGCGACGAGCAACGGATCCAAACACGGTTATAGATGAGATGGAGTATTTTGGAAACTTGCAAAGTATTGTTACGGTGGATTATCGTAGCTTCTCCATGATACTATTCGATGTGCAGTGGTTCAAAGTGGTACTTGAAGGAGCTAGAGTAACAGTTCGACAAGGTCCATCTGGATTTCTCGAAATAGATTCCGAAAAAAAATGGACGGATTTGCGTAACACCTTTGTGTTGCCGGCCCATTGTGAACAGGTGCATGGACTCATTTGTTTGTTAATTGTATTACGACATGGTGTATGTCACAATAGTTTAAACTCTCTTGTACGTGTTTGTGAATAGGTAATCTTCTATCCAAACCACCGACAACCTCGATGGTGGTATGTTATACCTTCAGCTCCCCGAAGTGCGAGAGTATATGATCAAAGCGATGTTCCGAGCATAGATGAAGACAATAGGCAAATAGAGGGGTCGATATTGCAAGGGGTGGAGGCCACCGAAAGCTTGGAGCCAGCATCGACTAACTATGATGGAAATACAGGAGTCCAAGAATTCTTTGAGAACGAGGTGGACTCATCCTTTTGTGGTGACATGTCTATCGACCTTCCAGTGTATGCGGAGTTGTGTCAGGAGATTGACATGGGACCATAGGATACTTCATACTTGGAGCATCCACTTGCTCAATTCATTGACCAATCGCTTATAAGGGTACATAAGATATGCATTTTAAGTGAGATCTTTTTTTAAGGATTTATATTACTGTGCTTTGTATGATTTAAATTGATTATTCTAACATCATTTTTTGTCTGTGCAGGTAACATTTTCAGGATGAGTCGAGGGATGAGTGATGAGGAGTTGCAGGATATCTTCACGCGCATGTCTCCAGACTAGATCACGAGATTCAGAGACATGGCAGACCAGGAGCTATCTTCGACATTGTCAGGCCGCTCTGCTAGATCTATTTCAATGCGATCGGATGCTTTAGCTTTGAGCAGACGAGGTTGACGCTCCAGACTTGGGCCAGATGGAGGATGTGCTTCAGGATCAGGGGGATGCTGCAGAGATAGAGAGGCAGTGAGCCAGCGATCGGCATGGGATATAGGTGTGACTCCTCGCTCTCGTGGAAATTCCAGGGAGCGTAGCTTAGGCTCAGGTGGATGCTGTGGAGGTACGGATGCGGTATCTCCATCTCGTCGTTCAGCTGGAGTTGCGTCACCTCCAGGATTTGTGACACCTGTGGGGACATCTACTCTAGTTACTCCGGCTTTTGCTCAACCGTCTGCAGGTAGAACCCCTATGGCTACCACTCCAACAGATATTACCCTGGTCGGTACATCAGATACACAGGGGTCTCCTGGATATACCCAGAAGCATGGATGCAGATGGGAGAGGACCCATCTTAGGCATACCCCAGGGAGATATGCATATCTAGTTGATGATAGGTCACGAGCCATCATCATGAATGATGAGGGAAGGAGGGTGATGGCTCGCATGAGAGAGTTGTGCCAACAAGTTTTTCCGCACAACGTCTTAGATCATTAGAAGAATATACCAGATGAGAGCGGAGTTTTGAGCCCGGGATGTGCCTAAAATTTACCAAAAAATCTGGAATTTAGGGGGAAAATATTTAACATCTAAGGCGGCAATTGTGCAGCTAGGACAATTTTAAGCACTAAGTGAAAGACGGCTTTTAAAAGGCGCCTGAGCGACACTTGTGGGTTTTTGATAAATTTTTCGACTGCCATGCAGGGTGCCAAGAGCTGCCAGTCAGTGCGGGATCTCAAGATGGACGCGCAGGATTTTTCAGAGGCTGAAACGGAGCCCAGACGAGGAAGAGCCCAAAACTTGGCCAAGATTTGAAAAGGTGGACATTGAGATGACCAAAGGGGGGGTGCCCTTTGGGATTTTTAACCCCCCCATCAATTTTTATAAAAAAATGTGGAGGAAGCGTGGAGATGGCATGATCAGGAAACGGCCGAAAAATGCGCCCTCCCCCTCATGGAGGATCATGCATGGAGGCTGTGAGCAACCCATCTAATAGACATTGGGCCTCAACTTCTCCCTCTTGCCTGACTCTATCGCTGGTCTTCGCACGAGATATGGCTTTCTGGATGAAGAGATCAGAATCTAGTCTTTCTCTCTCCTCCCTCTCTCTCCCCTCTAAGGGCTGTTCATGTGTACCATCTTGAAGGAGGAACCGGGGAGGGAGAATGAAGGAAATGGTGATGGAGATTGATGGAGATGTTGAAGGTTGATGTACAGCATTGGATTGAGAGCAATGGAGGTTCTATTTGTTGGTTATGCAGTCATTCAAGGCGTCTCGGGTTACGTAAAAACACGGTATGACCATTTTTGTGAAGAAAATGAAGGATTTTTTATAGTTCATGATGATAATTATATTCTTATTGGATAAAAATTTGTTTGTGTGCTGTTGCATCATGATTATTGTTGTGTATCAGAAAATTTTGATTTTTCAATGATTTACATGCTCTATTTAATTCCTGTAAACCCGAAATGCGGTTTTTAAGCGGTAAAATGGTAGTTTTTCCATTTCGGGTGGGTGAAAGGTGTTCCCATGTGGGAAAAATGGAAGATAAATTGAATGTCAGTATGCTGAAGTGATTGGAATTAAAAAAATCAAAAAATAGCATATTTTATTGCCAAATAAATCAAAAAAATGAAAAAAATAAGAGGAAAAATAGAAATACGTCTCACAAAAATGAGGAAAAAAATAATGATTGTTTGTGGATGTATGGTAGTGGAAAAGCATGAGGTTTAGCCTCAGTTTGCCCTATCTCTTTGTCAAAGTTTGTGATTTAATCTATTTTCAATGACAATGACCCACGCTTGAGTGTGGAAAGGCATCCTAAGTCGTAGGATAGATGTTCGTTTCTTGGGGGATTATTTGGTAAGGAGACATGGTATCTCCTGGAATACTTTTGAAGTGAAAGAGTGGAGTGTGTTCGTTTGTTCTATATGTTGAGCGGCGCATCAAGGAGCCAATCCCTGCGATGTAGGAGAGTTGTAGTGAGGCCGCGGTGTTTCCACCGAGAGGTTGCCTCCCATGTATGTGATTATTGTGGTATTTATTGCCAATGTATATGGGTTCTCCCTCTGTGGAGTTTATAGAAAGGGAAACGTTGGACTACAAAACTATAAATGCATAGATTAGGCTTTAGGACAGTTTGTCCTTTAGCAGTAGATAGACGCTCCTAGCCCACGAGGACGTGAGGGTGTGTTTGTCTGTTTTGAGCATGAGGTCTGGCTAGTGCCATAGCCAGTGCTAGCCCATTTGAGGTCCCATCAGTGGTGCATCTGTAGGGAACTATTAGAAAGTGGTGGTTCTCGAATCTAGGGTTTTTAGGGACCAAAAGGTTGGTTTATGTCCTCTGACAAGGACCGTCAAGCCGAAATACAAAAAGCAGAACGTGCTGAGAGGGCTAGACAGTGGTTGGAGATCGTAAGTCGCTATTCTCCTCAAAGGAGTAGCCCGATACGCATAAGAGGCAGTGGTCTTAGTAACCCAACTGGTGCACATAGTCTGTTAGGTGCAGGAGGAAGCGTAAGTTCTTCCTCTCTTCCACCAAGTCAACCCACTTCAAGTGGGGGTGTGATCCCATCAGTCCAAACTCCTACTGTCAATCCGATTGTCGTCATGGCACAACCCACTGAAATTCTTGTTGGGACGCCGGATCTGCCAGCTTTAGGAGTTCCTTTGCCCATTTTTAATGGGTTAGCCGAAGAATATGCGGAGTTTCACATTTGTGAATTCCAAAGATTAATGTCTAAATACTGTATCCAAGATGAGGGACATCTTATGATGTTCTTTAGCATGACATTAGAAGGAAGGGCTACACTATGGTATCATAGCATAGAGACTGGAACCATAACCACAATCGACCAATTTTATGTAGCTTTCCGAGGAGAATATGCCCTTGAAAGAGGTGGCCAATACTGGTTGTGTGTTTTAAATGTAACACGCTAAGAACCCCATGAGAATGTAAAAGCCTATGCCAAGAAGCTTAAGGAAGTGTTTCGTAAGTTACAAACTTACATTCCTATTCCGCCGGCTACCCAATTGCAATACTTCTTGCATGGATTGGATTTCAATATTCAGGTACAATTGAGCAATGTGGCTTTGGCTGATATAGACACCGCCATCACGCGGGCAGAAGGAGTAGAGTCATGATTACAAACGGCCTTCTCCTCTCGAATAAATCTTAATGCAGGCCTAGTATACCTGGAGGCAATTTACCATTGATAAATGGAAGTTAAGGGATGCCTATGAATAACCCTAATGGGAGAGGAAGCATGGTTCAAAATGTACCTTTGCTGCCAGCTCCTCCGAGTGTGACTATGCCTATGGCTAGTTAGTTGGCTCCACCAAATGTTGGAGGTCAAGCTTTGAACCCTAATGTTGTTCCTGTGAGTCAACAACCAATGCCCAATCAAATTATTAGGCCAATGGAACGACGGATAGACAATCAAGGCTATGAGTCGAGTGCATCTAATGTCCTTGGCGAAGTTAAGGATATGATGAAGCACTACACTGACATGATTTCTGAACAATATCGGCAAATAGCTGTTGACGTCAATTTCTTGAAGAAGCAACAGAATCTGATAGGGAGTCGACGCCCTGAAGAGGATGGTCCTTCAAGATTCAGCTGTAAGTGGTGTGGTGGACAACATTTCTCTAGGAACAGTCCAAATGTTAAATGTGATATTTGTGGGAAGTCGGGCCACTTAGCCGCTACCTGTTGGAGTAAGATTAGTTCCCTCCAACAAGGGAGTAAACAGCCAGGTCCAGTTAATCATAGAGCACAAGGTAGTAACCTCCAGCAGAATGAGAGACCAAGACAAATATTGCAAAGGGGAAAGACCACTATAGAGGAGTTGCCACAAGGCAATGGAGTCAGCCTTATCGAGACTGTACGCGTCAATGGTGCTAAAACCTCTAACCTACGAGCCGTGACAAGAGGCCAAAAGGCTAAAGAGGTTGACAAAGATAATGCAAAACCGGTAGAGAGAAACCCTAAGCAAGGGGATAAGGGGACACAAGTCCTGAATCCTGGCGTGGAAGGTGGACCTCTAAGGCCTGTTGACAAAAAAATGGATCCTAAGAAGGATGAGGAAGTGCCAAGAAAGAAGGCAAAAGCTAAAAGAGAAGCACCAAAGCCGGTACCGAGACCAAAAGAAAGGATGGTGTGGTGAGAAAAGAGAGCTTTGGCTACCTATCATGATTTTGATTTAGCAAGTTCTCTTTGCAAAGTCAAACCAGATGTAAACCTCTTACTGTTGATTAAATTATCGCTAGGAGTACGCAAGGAATTCAAAAAGATCCTGTATATTGGGTATATTGTAGAACCTTTGGGCATAGCACGAGTAGGGGAAGATTGGTTTGATCATGCTGAAAAGAATTGCCCTAGGGTTCCAGCATACGTAGATGAAATATTAGTGGAGCATGCTATTGTAGACACTGGGTCCTCCATCAATATCATGAGTGCAGAGTCGATGGAGAGGCTGGGTCTAGGCATCCAAAAAGATAGCTCCACCCTTCTTAGAATGGCTGATGATAGTCTAAGGCAACCAAAAGGTTGCATTACTAAAGTCCATGTTACAGTTGTAAGTGTAGAATTCTTCTTGGACTTTAGGGTGATAAGATTTGCAGGACGTCCTAGCTACAAGTCTTGCTAGGCAAGCCTTGGATCTTACGAACAGACTATCAAGTCGATATACCCGCCGGTCGAGTGGTTCTAGGTAGAGGTGCTAATCGAGTAATAGTCGATGCTTACCCTGAGTCTCCTCAGAGTGAGAGAGCTCCTTTATCCTCTACTGAATTAGAAACAGTAGATGATCCATCTGGTAGTGAGACATCATCCAGTGATGAATGTAGAGAGGGGTCCACTATAGAGGATATTTATCATATAACTCTAAATGAGCCGATAGAGCCGCAAGATAGGATAAGAGACACAGATGTGATTGAGCTAGACCTTGGCACGCCGAATGATTTGCAGCCAATTAAATTAGGTTCCATGCTCAGTTCAGCAGAAAGGGAGGACTATGTGTCCTTGATTTAAGAATTTCGCGATATCTTTACCTGGAGTTATGACGAGCTGAGAGGCATTCCTCCCAGCCTGGCTGTTCATACTATTCCTGTAAAAGAAGGCAATCGTCCTGTGCGTCAGACAGTAAGGCGTATGCCCTTTGAATTGAGGGAAGGGCTGTTTGAGAAGTTACAGAAGTTATGAAAAACTGGTTTAATCTTCCCTGTATAGCACACAAAATGGTGTTCACTAGTTGTCATTAGGAAGAAGAAAAAAAACCAGATCCGACTATGTGTAGATTTTAGAGAGTTGAATAAGCAGACGGTTAAGGATTACTACCCATTGCCATTTATTGACTAGATTTTGAATCAATTAGCGGGTAGGGAAATATATTCGTTCATGGATTGCTTTGCAGGATACAACCAGATGGCAATTGCAGAAGAGGACAAGTTGAAAACAACTTTCATTATTGTCTTTGGTACTTTTGCGCACCATGTGATGGCCTTTGGATTGTGCAATGTACCTGGATCATGGCAATGAACAGCAGATAAGACCTTTGGTGACAACTCCCCAGATGAGTTGAAAGTATTTATCGATGACCTAGGGGCAGCCACTGTAAGGGAAAGGATGTTGATTATCTTAAGAAAGTGCTTTGAGCGCTGCAGATAATTTTGTATCGCTCTTAACCCACGGAAGTGTGTTTTTGGAGTGCCTTATGGGCTATTGCTAGGCCATGTGGTCAGCTCAGTAGGGATCGCAGCTGACCCTGAAAGGATCAAGGTTATAGTCGCTATGAGTCCACCACGCACTCGAAAAGAGGTACATAGCTTTCTGTCATCAATAGGATACTATCGGAGGTTTATAAATGCCTTGGCAGAAAGGACGTTGCCATTAATGAACTTATTATCCTTTAGCTGTCTATTTGTATGGAGCGATCCTTGTAAGGTAGCTTTCGAGGATGTGAAATAGGAGCCAGTAAAAGCACCAGTCTTAAAAGCACCTAAAAGAGGCGATGTATTTTACATATTTTCAGCAGCCACCATGCATAGTATCAGCTGCTATTTAGCCAAATCTAGGAGGAAAAGTGGTATCATCTGATAGCTTTTGCTAGTCGTAGATTAGGCATATCAGAAATTAACTACACCTACATGGAGAAGTTGTGCCTTGCAATGGTCTTTGCAACTAAAAAATTTAGGCACTACATCCTCTATGAGAAGGTAGTTTTCTATACGAAGACGGAAGGGCTTAGATTGCTTATGAACAAGCTACAACCGCCTGATCGTTTGGCAAAGTGGTTAATCACTTTACAGGAGTTCGATTATGTGATTAAGAATAAGCCACCGAGGTTGAAGGGTGATGTGGAATGCCTTGAGGATTTCGGGGAGCCGAAAGAGACTTTGGTTGAAGGAACTGATATTGAAGAAATGTTTAAAATTGATGCAGCTTCTATTCCATCTTGGTATGCTGCTATCATGCATTATCTATCAATGGGAGAGATTGGAGCTGGTTTATCAAAGTTAGAAAAGAGAAAAATCAGACAACAGGCTTTGAAGTTTTCCTTGATCACAGGAACACTATATCGACAGGGTGTTGATGACATCTATCACTGATGTATGATACATGAGGAGGTTCCTTTCATCTTGGAAGAGTGCCATGACTCTACGTGTGAAGGGCACTTTGCTGGACGATTGACGGCACAGAAAGCTTTAAGAGCTGGATATTGATGGTGGCCGTCCATCTTCCAAGATTCCTTTGAGTACGTTAAGAGATGTGATACATGTCAAAGACATGACAGAAGAGAGAATAGGAAACGTCCACTTATGCCTATCATGGCTATCCTTTCATTTGAGAAGTGGGGCATTGATTTTGTGGGTCATATCACCCCGTCGTCTACTACTCAGAAGAGATACATTATAGTAGCAACTAATTATTTAACAAAACAGTCAGAAGCGCGGGCAACGAGGCAGGACAATGCAAAAGAGACTGCAAGTTTTCTTTTAGAGTAGATTATTTGCCATTTCGGTCCACCGAAGGAACTAGTGTCGAACCGTGGAACCCACTTTTTGAATAAGGTGATCAAAAGCTTGACTGAAGCTTGGCAAATCAAGCATAACAGAACGACCCCCTATAGTTCACAAGCAAACGGACAAGTCGAAAGTACTAATAAACAGCTTGTAGGTATCTTGTCTAAAATAGTCTCAGAGAAGAAACGAGACTGGGACAGGAAGTTGTATGTGGCAGTATGGGCGTATAATACAACGTTCAAGCGAGCTATTGGCCATACTCCATTTTAACTAGTTTATGGGGAAGAGTGTGTGTTATCCCTCGAAATCGAGTTGCCAACCATACGGTTTGCAATTAACCACTCTTTGGGAGATGAGGATTCACTCTTTGAACGTTTCACGACCATAGCCCACCTAGATGAACTGAAATTGCAGAGCTTATTACACTGGGAGGTAGCTAAACGTCGGATGAAGCAGTTGCACGACCTTAAAGCAAAGAAGTATACCTTTAAAAAAGGGCAATTAGTTCTGTACTACGATGTGCGTAGGGAGCTATTTCTAGGGAAGATGGAACCTAGATGGGATGGCCCCTACAAGATTGTTAGGATAGGGAAAAATAAGTCTACGGCTCTACTAGCTGATTTGCAGGGAGTGGAATTTAAAAATAAGGTTAATCTTAATAAGATTAAACCTTATTATTTCTAAGTATGCTAACACGGAAAAATGCATTGCAGGTCCATGCTGGGGCTGATTTGAGACCTGCAATAGAGCTTAAAGCTGGTTGATGGGGCAGTTAAATCCTAATTTGGAGCACCCATATCTGGAACAAAGATACCATCAGGGGAAACTTATCTAGTGGAGCAAAGGATACAAAGTGATTGAGCAAGAAGACGGAACCTTTGTGTGGGAAATCAAAGTCTTCTTCCATCATTGCTTACGAATGTTGACAAATATCCTTGTTGAGTTCAAAGAAGAAGGTGGGATGGAGCCGTCAGTTCATCCTCTAAACATGTTAAATTTTGACTATCATAATTACGAATAGAGGAGTTTTTGATAGCAGACTGTGTAAACCCATTGTGGACGTACACATTATATTTTGACGGAGCGTCTAGGAGCCCTAATAAAAAAGGGAGTGTTGGAGTAGTAATCTGAGATCCCCGACGTAGAGTTACGATGAAGTTAGCTGCTTATCTTGGGGTAGGATTCACTAACAACATGGCGGAGTATAAAGCCTTGATTATGGAACTGCATATTGCTAAGCAAGGTTGTATTCGATAGTTGTTAGTAAAAGGGGATTCCCAATTGATCTTGAATCAGCTACATGGGACATACACAATACGGAATCCCATCCTTTGTATGTATCATCGAACTGCTATGACCCTACTTGAGGAGTTTGAGAGAGTGTCTCTTCAGCTGATTCCACGTTACTGGAATCAGTTTGTGGATTCACCAGAAAATCTTGCTTATGAAAAAGACATTTTCTTCAACTGTGGTCCTACTTTGGATATTGCTATCAATAATGAGACAGGACCCAGTCACTTGTGGGGAATGTTATCAGAGCATGCAATATATGGCAGGCGATGGTTAATATGGGTGATGCCAAGAGTAGCCAAGACCCATCTACCATTGTTATCTTGGATCCATAGGTTGATCAGACAACATGTTATGCATACACCTCTTGCTATATATGCAGGAGGGATGGGTCATAACCTTATGCATTTATCTTAGGGCTGCGAGTCCTATTTCATTAGGCCAAGAGGGCCAATCGTCTGTTTAGTACAGGTGCGGTTAATGGTTTCTTATTTTAGTCTTGTGCTAGACAGGTTCAAAGAAGAGCTTGGAAGGAGCCTATGTCATGCGGAGACTTCTCATGGCCCTATCCAGGTGATATCTCTTCTTTACGAGTAACGTGTTTTTATGCTATATGTGTCTGTGTACTTGTCGGGAATTTTCTTTTCTTGTTGGGAACCAACGTCTAAGGCATGAAGTCCGAGGTTTAGGTTAGGTATGTCTGAGGGAGGTCTGAGTAGTCGTTGCCTCGTGTAGAGACATTGCCAGGCATTGAAAGACCTGTTTTAGAAGGCAGTTCTAGTAACCCTGTTATGCTAGCCTGCTAGGCAGCCATTCTAGGAGTTCTTGTTAGTTGTGAGGTAGTTAGAGAAGCCTATCGAAGAACAAAGATGATGATAGAGAGAGAGAAAGAAACCATGAATATCTCAAAGGACAATAAATATATACAAAGGTGTGTAAAAAGGGGTTCTAATCCCTATAAAAATAGAAAAAAAAAGAAAGGAAATTTTATAAGCAGTTGATCATCGCCTTGCGAAGGCCTGGTAGGTTCCTGGGGACGAGTCAGACCCGAGGCCGATACCTTGTCTTCCTAGGGCTGGCATCTGGCTGGAAAATAAGGAATTAAGGAAGGTTGGAGCAAAAATAAAAGTGAGCATCAGAAAAGGATTAAGTGTCACCTTGCGAGGACTTGGTAGGTTCTGGGGTACCGAGACAGGACCTGAGGCTGATGCCCTATTCTCCTTGGGTCACTACGCTCAGCTTCCTCCTTTTTACACCCCCGAGTACGGAAAAATAAAAACCTAAAAGAAGAAATGTGCTAAAAGAAAATACTTCTTGACCAGGCTATAGGAGTCCTCACCTAGTAGGAGCTCCTAGTTTTGTTGTCCTTAGTTAGGTAGGTAGTTCACACCACCACTTAGGGCGACCTCTTTGATAGTTCTTTTTAGTTTGGCCATGTTGGAGCAATCGGTTAGTGACTAGCTTAGGGCCTTCTATCAAATTATGCTAGGCCTACTCCTCATGGATTTCATGCCTTGGTTTTTTCAAGGGGTAGGGTGAGCATTGTGCTGTGTTTTAATATATATCTATTTTGTATCAGCTTGATGCTTCCTTTGGTTGTCTTGTGCAGATCTGTTGTGGGATTTGACGGGCTGAATCGCCCTATCCCGTGGTCGCCAATGAGAGCGGAGTTTTGAGCTTGGAATGTGTCTAAAATTTGCCAAAAAATCCAAAATTTAGGGGAAAAATATTTAACATCGAAGGCGGCGGCTGCAGCTAGGACGCTTTTAAGCACCAAGTGAAAGATGACTTTTAAAAGGCGCCTCAGCGACACTTGTGGATTTTTTATAATTTTTCGCACTGCTGTGTGGGGTGCCAGGAGCTGCCAGTCAGTGCGGGATCTCAAGATGGATGCGCAGGATTTTTCAGAAGGCTGAAACGGAGCCCGGACGAGGAAGAGGCAAAAACTTGGCCAAGATTTGAAAAGGTGGACATTGAGATGACCAAAGGGGGGGTGCCCTTTGGGATTTTTAACCCCCCCCTCAATTTTTATAAAAAAAATGTGAAGGAAGCATGGAGATGGCGTGATCAGGAAACGGTCGAAAAATGCGCCCTCCCCCTCATGAAGGATCATGCATGGAGGCTGTGAGCAACCCATCTAATAGACATTGTGCCTCAACTTCTCCCTCTTGCCTGACTCTATCGCTGGTCTTCGCACGAGATATGGCTTTCTAGATGAAGAGATCAGAATCTAGTCTTTCTCTCTCCTCCCTCTCTCTCCCCTCTAAGAGCTATTCATGTGTACCATCTTGAAGGAGGAACCGAGGAGGGAGAATAAAGGAAATGGTGATGGAGATTGATGGAGATGTTGAAGGTTGATGTACAGCATTGGATTGAGAGCAATGGAGGTTCTGTTTGTTGGTTATGCAGTCATTCAAGGCGTCTCGGGTTACGTAAAAACACGGTATGACCATTTTTATGAAGAAAATGAAGAATTTTTTATAGTTCATGATGATAATTATATTCTTATTGGATAAAAATTTGTTTGTGTGTTGTTGCATCATGATTATTGCTGTGTATCAGAAAATTTTGATTTTTCAATGATTTACATGCTCTATTTAATTCCTGTAAACCCGAAATGCAGTTTTTAAGCGGTAAAATTGTAGTTTTTCCATTTCGAGTGGGTGAAAGATGTTCCCATGGGGGGGAAATGAAAGATAAATTGAATGATAGTATACTGAAGTGATTGGAACAAGAAAAATCAGAAAATAGCATATTTTATTGCCAAATAAATCAAAAAAATGGAAAACATAAGAGGAAAAATAGAAATACGTCTCACAAAATGGAGAAAAAATATAATGATTGTTTGTGGATGTATGGTAGTGGCAAAGCATAAGGTTTAGCCTCATTTTTCCCTATCTCTTTGTCAAAGCTTGTGATTTATTGCTTTTTATACATCAAAACATGACAAAATGAACCTCTACACCTATGCAACAAAAGCAATACCTAAAGGTAGAGGGTTGGGATGTTTGAATGGTGTGATTTGCGTGCTGATTGTTGGTGATTTTCTGATGCATATCATGACATAGAGTTCGTTGTATTTTAATTAAGAGGGTAGTAGCACGAGTGTTGTCTCGGTGCTATCCTTACATTGCCGCAACGAGTTAGTGAATGAGCATTGGAAAGCCTGGTTGTGTACCACGTGTTTCTCATTGAAAATTATGTTTGAGCACTTTAGAATCATCTATCTTTGCATGTGCATGTCAACCATGGTATCTGAATACAAATGAATGGATGCATAGCACCTGTTTTCAATGACAATGACTCACACTTGAGTGTGGAAAGGCATCTTAAGCCATAGGATAGATGTTCGTTTCTTGGGGGATTATTTGGTAAGGAGACATGGTATCTCCTGGAATACTTTCGAAGTGAAAGAGTAGAGTGTGTTGGTTTGTTCTATATGTTGAGCAGTGCATCAAGGGGCCAATCTCTGCGATGTAGGAGAACTGTAGTGAGGCCGCGGTATTTCCACCAAGAGGTTCCCTTCCATGTATGTGATTATCGTGGTATTTTTTGCCAATGTGTATGGGTTCTCCCTCTGTGGAGTTTATAGAAAGGGAAACATTGGACTATAAAACTATAAATGCATAGATTAGGCTTTAGGACACTTTTTCCTTTAACAATAGATAGACGCTCCTAGCCCGTGAGGCCGTGAGGGTGTGTTTGTCTATTATGAGCATGAGGTCCGACTAGTGCCATAGCCAGTGCCGGCCCATTTGAGATCCCATCACCGGAGGGGAGCAAGGACTACATAGTAGCATCCTTACATGAGGAGTTTTCGGTTCCAGCCTCAGTAGATAGATTTTCTATGGGCTAGATGATGGATTGCATGCGTGCATATATGTCACACAGACGATCGGACGCACACAAGGCACTCAAGAGTGGGGTTGCAAAGCCCAAATGGTTAGATGCGAACCACTGGTGCCGACTAAGGGAGGAGGCTACAGATTCTCTAGGACATTGGAGTCAGCAGTGCGAGGCAGCGAAGGTACGACTCGAGGCCGGAGTGGTCCATCATCTTGGAAGTGGCTGCCACATGACATATTTGGAGGACTTTGTAAGTTTTTCTTTTTTTTTGCTTGTTTAATTTTTTGCAATATCCTTTGTACTGACAATCATATTTCTAACAGTTTGTATTTTGTTTTCTTTGCAGCACTCCATTACAAATGGCGATCCGACCGGCCTTGAGACTCGATATGTAGAGAGGCACGGTCTCACTGCATTGATCAACTAATTTTATAAATGCGGCGGCCATGTAAGTCACTCATCTTTCTTGTCTATAGTTACCATGTTTAATTAGAATGCATTATTGTATGGTGCACTTATGTGTTGTTGTTTCTTTTTTTACAGAGTCCGTTCGATGCTCCTTTGCAGCGGGACGAGCTTTCGGATGGTGAGGATATGTAGCTCGCCCTTGGATCCCTGGAGCTCACACCCCTTTATTTTTTGGTCGCCTGATCTGTGTAGATATTTTATATGTATTAGTGATATCTTGTCATGATTGTACCAATCGCTTTCATTATGCGATCATGTATTTATTTTATATATCATTGTTATGATTTTAGTACACTTTGTTTTTGTTTGTACGAGCATTGTACACAGTGCAGAAACTATTTTGTATGGCCCAAATAAAGCACACTACCACAAAAAAAAAATCCCTTTTACCGTCGCTATTAGCATCGCAAATTTACTACTCGTGTCGTTATTTATGTCATTATTATCATCGCACACCGTCGGTATCTGCGTCGTTATTCGCGTCGATACCAACGCCAATAAGGACGCTGATACTGACGCTGATACCGATTGTTCTATGGCGTCGCCAATAACGACGCTTTTTGCAATGACAGGGGGAAATTTTTTTATTTACATTTTTGTCGCTTTTAATGTCGGTATAAGTCCTATATCTTGTAGTGTATCTTAATTAGCGTGTCTCCCCATATCCTTGCTCTCAACGCAAGCTAGCAATCAAAAGAAAGCGTGGTTTGCCTACAGAACACGTACGACGCTTCGGCGAGTTCCAATAAGATATCATTGATCAGGCGATCTGAGACTTTGAGCGAATGGTAAGAAAAGTGTGAATCAATCATGCCTTATTTGCAAAATAATTGAATATCATATATAAAAACATTAGACGTGGCTATAAAATTTATATAGAGAGATGACATCTCATCCCAAGGAGAAATGCACCTAATGTGGCCAGTTAGTAGAGTTTGTGAGCGTGCCATGGATGGAGTGCCTGAGCCATCCATCATGTGGAAGGCATGACTTAGTCTAAACCATCAATACCAAAGGAGAAAGGCAACATTTTGGACCTTCCTTCAATCTTAGAGCTTGAGAGTGGAGGTAATGATTTATGCATTGATGACCAGGGATGTCGAGACATATGATCCACTAAGAGTGAAAGCATCCATACCATTATGTGATGGGTGCCGACTATCTCACCTGAAGACACTACTTGTACTCCTAAGTGTGCAGGCAAAATACGTGTGGAGCAATGCGATTGTGACCGAGTTGTTTAGGTACATTCTATGTTCCCTCCGTTGATTTTTTTTGGCACCATTATAAAAAACACTTATGCTTTTTCAGTGTATTTTATGATTTTTTTTCAAATTGCTAAAGTATCATATATTACCACTTGGAAATACCATGCTTGAGTCTTCTGATGATACGTGACATGTTTTATGAAAGCTTGGCATGGACTACAAGAGCATCCATGCATGTGTTAACGATTGCATGTTGCTTTGAGAAGAGTATGAGACTATGGAGGCATGTCCAAAGTGTAGTGCTCATAGGTATCGACAGGACTTGCAAGGGCAAACCATCCCCCTCAAAAAGTTCTTAGACACTTTTCCCTTATCCCATGCATACATCACATTTTTTATACATCACACATGGTGAGCTTGATAACATGGCATGCACAGAATAGATCCATAGATGGAGTCTAACAAATATCAGTGCATTCAAGTGCATGGAGCCACATTGACACTACCTTTACAGGCTTTGTACGAGAGCCAAGGAATCTTTGGCTTGGCCTTGCTATGGATGGCGTGAACCCATTTGGTCTCTCCTCAAGTTCTTACAGTGTGTGGCCTGTAGTCCTTGTTAACTACAACATCCCGCCATAGCTTTCTATGAAGAAAGGACACCTCTCATCCTTAGCTTTCTCATTCTTAGGTACTACAAAGTCAAGAATATGGCTGTCTATCTTCATCCATTAGTTGATGAGCTTAAGATTTTGTGGGAGGAGGGGTCGCCATGGAAGATATGAGCAAGTGCACTAGTCGAGGGTCTGCCAATATACAAGCCATTCTCATATGGACCATGCATGACTTTCCAGAATTTGGAGAGTGTTCGGGTAAGTAGGCTTTTATTCTCGTTGGTGATATCTCACATAGCTTGTTCAAGTTTGTGTTGACTAAATAGGGATGTTGAGACAAGTCTAGTTACCTCAGGTTATCGTACATGTACATTATCTAGTTAGACTTTCGAAGGTCACGAACCATGAAGAAGATGGTAAGGACACACCACTTTCTTGCCGAAGGGTCATGAACTGAGAAAAAGATTTCTTGTATGACCTCCAACACAAATAAACACCCAAAGCTAGTATGATTTTAAAATGGTCCACACATAGTCACATGGAAATAGAATGCGACGGCTCTCGGTTTTCTACAAGTTGCGGTATTGGACCCACTTACAGATCAACCACTTGTTGGATCCCATGCATGTTCCAAAGAGTGAAAAATGTATTTTTATTGGGTACTCTTTAGAGCAGAAAGGGTATCGCTATTATAACCCTGTCACAAGTGAGTTCAGAGTGAGCAGGGATGTTATCTTTGATGAGATCGGCAGCTGGTATGCACCTATTGGTGATGTATTAGATGATGATAATGATCACGACAGCTATGTTCAAAAAGAAAAACAAGAATCAGAGATTCTTAGTGGAACAAAAACATCACTTGGTACTATACCTACAATGAGCCCTTAGTCTGGGAGACTAAGGAGTAGTCCCACATCTTCAGGTGGATCTATAAGTGTTGTTGGGAAGGACAAAGGAAAGAAGAAAGTGTTGGATGGTAATGATGCATCTACAAGTCATTTGGGATTTGATGGAGATTCTAGTGGTTTGGAGAGTGTGGATGATGAGCTTGGCATTCCTTCAGTCAGGACACCAGGTGTAGAGAGAGATCATAGTAATGTAAAGGCTCCATTGAGTGATCCGATGGTACAAAGATCTAGCAGGGTCACATACCCTATTAAAAGATTTAGTTTTGAAGGTTATGCAGCTCACCATTATGCTTATATGGTGAAACTAGTTGAGGATGTTGAGCCCACCTGTTTTGAGGATGCTGCTGGTCATGCTCATTGGGATGCAGGAATGGATGAGGAGAAGGCTGCATTAGAAGCCAATAAGACTTGGGATTTGGTACCCTTACCTAAGGATAAGAAAGCTATTGGCGCTGTAAGTGGATTTACAAAGTCAAGAATAATGCAAACGGTTCAGTTAGCAGGTATAAGGCTAGGTTGGTTGCAAAAGGCTATGCTCAAACATATGGCATAGATTATGACGAGACATTCAATCCAATTACCGTGATAGCAATTGTTAGGTGTGTGGTTGCCTTGGCAGTAGCCAAAGGTTGGAGTTTGCAGCAAATGGATGTTAAGAATGCCTTCTTCCATGGTGAATTTCAAGAAGAAGTGTATATGGAGTAGACATCAAGTTATGAGGATTTAGAGCATCCCACATATGTATGTAGGTTAAAGAAGGTGCTCTATGGGCTGAAACAAGCACCTAGAGCATGGTCTAACAAGATTGGAGAGTATCTTGTCAAAATTAGATTTTGTATTTTTGATGATGATCACTCACTTCATGTGAGAAAGGGAGATGTAGGGTTGGTCATCATAGTCATCTATGTGGATGACTTGATTATTAAAGTGATAGTGACAATGGGATTGCTGAAGTTAAGGACTTCTTGAAGAAGAATTTTGAGATGAAAGATTTGGGTGAGCTGAGATACTTTCTTGGAATTGAGGTGATCAGATGTGATCATGGTATATGGCTATCCCAAAGGCAGTATCGCTTGGATATGTTATCCAAGTATGGTATGACAACATGTAAGCCTCTTTCAGTACCATTGAAGCAAAATGTGAAGCTGAGTGCTGATGTTGGGGATGAGATAGAAGACCCTAATATGTTTAGGAGGATAGTAGGGAGTTTGATTTACATGACTATCACAAGGCTAGAATTGAGCTATGATGTTGGCCTTGTCAGTCAGTTTATATAGATGCCTAGAAAGCCTCATTTGGATGCAGTTAGATGTATATTGAGGTACGTGAAGTCCGCTTTACTTTATGGACTTTTTTATGAGGCAAGTAAGGATGTACAGATCTTTGGATACACAGATGTAGATTGGGCTGGTAGCATGTCAGACAAAAGATCTACAAGTAGATTCATGTTTTCTCTTGGTAGTGCAACAGTTACATGGAGCAGCAAAAAGAAACCTACACTTGCTTTATCAAGTACAGAGGCTGAGTACAAAGGTGCTGCTATGGTAGCTTGTGAGGTGGTATGGTTGCAAAAGTTATTAGGTGATTTGGATGTGGAGGGAGATGGTCCAGTTGTCATTCATTGTGCCAACATGAGTAGCATACAGTTAACTAGGAATCCACGGTTCCATGCTAGGACAAAATACATTGAGATGCACTACCACTTTGTGAGAGAGAAGGTACTTGCAGGAGAGATTGACTTGTTATATGTCAGCACATAGGATCAGATAGCTAACATTTTCACAAAGGCATTGGGTGCAGAGAAGCTTCGAAAGTTCCGAAGCTTACTTGGAGTTGCAAAGATAGAGTTGAGCTTGAGGGGAAGTGTTGAGATGGTAAGCTCAACACGTGCAAACATTGATGATGGACCGCTGTCGTCACATTGGATGTCGAAGGTCTACCATCGAGGTTTAGAGAAAAAGAGGAGTGAGAGATTCAAGGTAAGGAGAGAGAGAAAAGAATGGGGTTTGATAAGTCTTGGGTTTTTAGAGATGATTCAATTGGAGAAGAAAGACCTCAAGCTTTTTCATATCCTTAGCATACATGAATGGCAACAAAAACTTTGACTTGATTACATCAAATGCTTGGGAGGTTAATAGACCATTACATGTACAGATTTTATCTCATATTTAATCCAAATACATATTTCAAATGCAAGCCGAAATGGTTACAATTTCATGAATGCATTGGAACAACAACTCCAAGATACAAGTATTTGAGTAGTAGACTCCACTACTTCCAAGACATAAACCAAAAGCTCTTTAAATGCACTGACAAAGCTTTTAATTCACTTCAGCCCTGTTTTATAATAGTAATTTCCAGCCCATAAATAAGCTTTAAAAATGCACATAAACTCAAGAATAAGCCTCTCTAATCACTCTCAAATGAAGCCCTGATATTTAGAGGTCAATACCAACACTTGCAACCACATAGATCACTTGATTTCCCTTCAAGAAGGCAAGAACAGTGGGTTGCCCTACTTATGATAGGTTTTAGCAGTCCAAATCAGCCCCATACACCTCCAAGATCTCCCCTTTACTTGCCCCCAAAGTCACTCAAGTACTTGGGCACAAGAGGGGCTTCAATGGTCCATGAATATGGTAAGAGAATGGAAGAAGTCGTTCATAAGAGCAGGCTGAATACTTTATCTCAGTTTTACCCTTTTATGGACTGTCATACTACTCATTTTCGTCATACCAAATGGATGGGAAAAAAGGACTCTCACTTTCTTTGGTTGTATCTCCTCTCTATCTTCGGTTTGCTCTGTGTTTGTATGCTTTGGAGCATGCACCATAGTCTTCAGCTCTCCCTCCATCTGCCACAGGTGTGCAAGCCCAAAAATAGCGTCGAAAAATGTGGACTGCACTCCTCTTCTACTTCCACACAAAAGTGGACCATATAGGTCACTTACAATTCACACAAGTCTCTTACAACCATTACTTCAGGTCCCATACAAACCAAGTGGACTTTGGGGCACTCTTCTTGATTTCCAAGCAAATACACCTCATGAACCAATGTGACATAACCTGTAAATTATCAATTATCACCTGTTGATCAAGTTGAATGTCCCCATAGACTTTATTTTTGTCAATTTACATGATACAAACTGAAAATTGCATGTCAAGTTACAAAGGAACTTATGAGTTTAAATGGCTTCTAAGACAAATGTTGGGGAATAATGACTGAATTATGTATGAAAGTTTCTCATGTGAATCCTAATGAATTTCTTCTGCAAACATAAGAGCTCCATGATTTACGCCATGAACAGAAAACCCTTTGACTTTCACCCCCTCGTAACCTGCACATCCTCCGGCATGTGCCACTTCATGAAATTGTAGGTTAAGGAGGCTCTTCTTCTGACATATCTTCATCTTCATCCTCTAAGTCTTCTTCTTCTTCCTTGTCTTCAAGTAGATGGCTCACATCCAAGTCATCAAGCTCATAAGTAGAAGACTCTCTTCATTTGAAGAGCTTAATATGTTTGCTGGCTATTGGTATCTTGATCATGGTACCATCCATTTCAGCCAAAGTATAAGTAGCATTATCATGTACTACCTTCACCACATATGGTCCAAACCATCGCTTGGCTAGCTTCCTATGAGCACTATACTGATTGTCCAGGCTGCTGTCATAGACAAGTACCTAATCATTCTCTTGGATAGCTCTTGGACGGAGTCGATGACAATTGTCAAACCTCTTCTTATTCTTCAACCTTGATGCCTTCAGCCTTTCAATGGCTAACTTGACATCCTCTGGCCTTCTTTCAAGCTGCCTTATGCGCAAATTCAGTAGCTCTTCTCTATTTATGCCTTCATCCCAAGGCAAGATACTCCATGTGATAATAGACTCCTCAATAGGCATAATAGGTGGCTGCCCATATATTAGTTCAGCCGGCATATAACCTATTACTACACTATGGATAGTTCTATCAGCCCATAACGCAAATGGAAGCATTTTAGGCCATTCTCTCATCTTCCCTCTGCAAGACTTTGCCAAAGCTTTGAGAATCGGTTGATGACCTCTTTCACTCTTACCATTGCCTTCAGGATTGTAGGCTGATGTAAGAGATAGCTTGATTCCCAATTGAGCAAAGAAATGGCGAGCCTCATTGGCATCCAATTCTCCTCTATCAGCAGTTACCTTGGCAACACAGCCATACCTGCAAAACACTTCTTCAAGCAGAAATCTACAAACAGCTTGAGTGGACTTTGTTGTCAAGGCTTTTCCTTCCACCTGATTTGTGAGGTCTTCTCTAGCAAGCACTAGATATCTCATGTTCCAAATTCGTGTAGGCATGGTTACTAAATCAACAACCCATCTCTAATGAATAGATAAAGGAAAGGTAGGCTGAAGCCCATCTCTATGCTTAACCATAGAGTACATTTGACAAACACTCTTTGAACATCTTCCGAGTAGCAATACCATAATCCTCTAAGAAATATTCAGCTTTGAGCGCCTTCTTGAATACATTCCAATTTGAATCTTACACAAATAAATCAATCACTCTAACCTGCAAAGCAGGCATGACAAGCCGTAAGAAATAATTGCTCCAATTGGTAGAAACTCCAAAGAAGTGCATCTAGCTTTCAAATGTTTTAAGATAAGCTGAAACATTCCGGCCATCAAATAATTTACATTCACTTACCACGGCCTTGATTACTTTGGTTGCTCCATGTGTATGCTCTTGTTCTTGATGTAGCATTCATTGTTGATCCAATTGTTATTGATGAAGTTGTTGCTGCTGCTGCATAGATAACTACATCTGTTGATTCTGGATCATAATAGCCAAAGATAGAGTTTGCAATAAATTCTTCGTCACGTCATTTGAAAAGGAAGAAGCACTCGATGATGAAGTGGGTTGATTATTTGAAGAATCTCCCATCTCATCAATCAAAAGCTACTCTTTCACATCGGGTTCACCAAATGTTGCACATGATTCACGCAGGGTTTGTGAAGTCGCTCACCACAGGAACACTTAGAGATGGGAGTAATGGATCAAGTGTAAATGGATGGAAAAGAATAAGTTTAATGTTTCAATTCTCAAGAGAATTCCCAAGTTTAGTCACAAGAGATATTTTTACTTCATGCATGAAAAGAGGGGTTAATTGAAGTACATTTAGTATTGATGAGAAAGAAACTTCCAAGTAATAAGGATTTGTAAGATAAGGAAGGCCCTTATTTATAGACGAATTTGATTCTTTTTGCATGCCATCACAGCATTCCTTCAAAACATCGTCTTTAGCAAAACGTTGTTGCCACTTTGAAATACATCTTGTGATGAAGATAATAGTCTTCAATCAGTTTTTCTAGTCTTGATTGATTATTGGAAACTCAAACTTGAAAAAGCACAATTGTTTTTTATAATGGTGCCGAAAAAAGATCAATGAAGCGTACATAGAAGGTTCCTGAACAACTCGGTCACACTCTCATCGCTCCACCCATATTTTGCTCACACACTTAGGAGTGCAAGCAATATCTTTAGGCAAGATACTCAGCATCCATCATATTGTAATATTTCCATCATGAGAATATTTCTAGACCCACGTGATAGTCATGCAAGGAATTCCATCATCCAAAAATTACGCCAATGATGTGATTTTCGAATGTCACACTACGTATCTTAATCTCTGCTTGCATAAACGAGTTAATCGAATTTACATGGGAACCTCCTCCTAGAAAGCCAAAAGGATAACCTTTAGATTAAAGGAAATTTTTTATTACTTCCTTTTTTCTTTTCTTTCCCCCCAGCGATTGTCATGCTGGAGGGGAGGGGAATAGCAAGGATGACTAAGCATCCTTGCTGGGGATCATAGGATGGGTTAAGCCCATGCACCAGCCACGTGGGGAGGGGAGGTACCTCTCCCCCTCCCATATAAACCCTGTGGGAGGGAGAGGGAGACGAGGGAGCCTTCGCTCTGTTGAAGTCGGAGTTGTGGGAGAAAGGATGATGCTGCGGATTAAGGAGGCCACAATCGCCACAAATCGTGAGAAGAAGGAGCTGAGGCGATGACGTTGCACCAGTCGTAGCTGAAGGAGGGCCGTGTGTCAGTCAAGGGAGGAGGACGCTTTGTAAAATATTACACGGCGCAGCGAACAGAATCTGAGAAAGAGATAGAGAGTACACAACAGATAAGAGGAGAATCAGTAAAATTCTTTAACTCCAAACAACTGATACAAAGATGGCTCTGTCCACCCGTGCGCTTCCACTGTGTGAAGCTTAGATGGCGATCTAGACAGAAGATAGGTGAAGAGCTTAAGGCTAGCTGGAACAACAACTCTGACTGGGTGAAAGATGAGTGTAAGATGGCTGCGAAGGGGTTTAGCTTTTATAGCCCGCGAAGGTCGTTAGGTCGGCCTGCTGACCGACCTACCATATGAGCCTCCACTAGTCGGCCAGGGAATATTCCAGGGAATATTCCCTTTACCATCGGGCCGGGGGCGCTGCCCCCGGACCCCCGCCAGGGGGGCCGCTGGCCCCCCTGGGACCCCCCAGCCAGGGGCCGCTTCCGCGGCCCCCGGACCCCACAATAGGGGCCCCTTTTAACTCCCTTACCACGCAACTCAATGCAATGTGCCTCGAGTTGCTACCAGCTTAACCACTCCGTCTAACCCAAAGATTAGACCCACAACAGTCACCTTTTTGCCATCCGGTCACATAGACCTCATCTGATATACAAGTCAGGACTCAACCAATGTCCGGGCTCACATTTGGCTTCTCCTCATAATGGGGGCCTTACAACTTTGAGCACCATGGATCATTGGTAGCACCTAATGAGGGTGGGGCATTGATCATATCTAACACCCCCCCTCAATGTCCACCCATAGGTGAACTATCTCCTCGGCCCAATGCCGAGTCTCTGAAGATGAACTTGAAGCAGATCCTTCGTAAGTGCTTTGGTGAAGATATCTGCTCCATTCTCCTCTGTTGGACAGTAGACCAATTCCACTATCCCATCCTCCATCAAATCACGCACATAGTGATACTGGATCTCTATATGTTTGGTGCGTGCATGAAACACTGGATTTTTTGGCAATGGCGATGCAACTCTGATTGTCACATCTCAGCACAGTTGGTTCTTCATCCTGCACTCCCATATGCCATAGAATCCTTCTCAACCATACGGCCTCACATGCAGCAAAACAAGCTGCCTTGTACTCTGCTTCGGTAGAAGACAATGCCACTGTTGGTTGCTTCTTACTAATCCAAGAGAAAATTCCTGAACCCAAAGAGAAACAATAACCAGAAACTGACTTCCTGGAATCAATGTCTCCTGCCCAATCTGAGTCACAGTTCCCCACAAGAGAAGTTCCGAAACTGTATGTGATACCATAGTCAAGAGTTTTCTTCAAGTATCTGAGCACCCGCATCCCAGCCTTCCAATGACTCTCATGAGGTTTGTTTGAGAACCTGCTCAAAACACCAACAGCAAAACTGATATCTGGTCTGGTGTTACACAAGTAGATTAGACTGCCGACCAACCTCCTATACCTCCCAATGTCTGCTAGTGCTGATGTATCCTCAACGGATAACTTTACATTCACCTCCATAGGTGTAGCTATCTCCTTGCACTCGGTCATGCCAAATGCCTTCAAGATCTCCCATGCATACTTCTTCTGAGAGATGAAGATCTTTCCTGGCTCTTGCCAGACTTCAATCCCCAAACAATAGTGCAGCAAGCCCAAGTCTGTCATTTCAAACTCAAAACTCAAAGCCTTTCGAGTTTGGTTGATCATATCTTCATAGTCACCTGTAATAAGAAGGTCGTCCACATATAGGACAATCACTGCAGACTTTTTACCATCCCTGTAAACATACAAGTTAGCATCTGAGGCACATCTTTTGAAGTTTAGGTTTAAAAAGAACCTATCTATCCGTTGGTACCATGCTCTGGGGGCTTGTTTCAGCCCATACAATGCCTTCTTCAGTTTACACACTTTGTTCTCAGAATGGGGGGCCTCAAACCCTGGTGGCTGAGCCACGTACACCTCCTCCTTGAGGTCACCATTTAAGAACGCTGACTTAACATCCATTTGGTACACTGGCCACTTCTTGTGGGCAGCCACTGCAAGTACCGTGCGAATAGTGGTCATTCTGGCAGTTGGGGCAAATGACTCTTGAAAATCAAACCCTTCAACTTGTGAAAATCCTTGGGCAACCAGTCTAGCTTTGTACTTTTCTAAGGTACCATCAGCCTTGTACTTTACCTTCCAGATCCACTTGGTGCCAATAATCTTCCGCTTTGCTGGCCGATCCACTAGCTCCCAAGTGTCATTCTTCATTATGCTGTCATACTCCGCCTGCATAGCAGCCTTCCATGATGGATCTGCAAGTGCTTCTTCTAAGTCAGTTGGCTCCTTTACTTCTCTCATAATCTCAACCATCAAGGCCATGTTGACTATGTGAGCAGAAGCCCTCCTTTGCTCCTCTATTCTCTGAGACCTCCTTGGTCCGTCTGCCTTCTCCTCAACAGATGCAGGCATAGGATTATTGTGGTCATAGAGCTGCTTCACCCAGCGCGGCAATGGCTTTTCCGGTGGGGTGATGTCAGGTTGGTGAACTTTTTCCTCATCATCTGAAGATGATGCTTCCTCCTCCTTAAGGATAGGGATAGCTCTCGGGACAGGTTCATAGTGGACTACTTCTTCGCTTGATGATAAAGTGGAAGACCTTGCCTTCTCCTCCTCCACTGTATGCGGCTCCTCCTTGAACACCACATCACGGCTCGCGATGATCTTCTTTGCCTCTTGGTCATATAACTTGTAAGCCTTCTGCTCATCACTATAACCCAAGAAGATACATTTTCTGCTTTTTGGTTGTAACTTGTTTCTCTTCTCATCTGGAACATGTGCATAACATTCACATCCAAAAATTCTGAAATGTGAAACAGATGGTTTCTTACCAGTGTAAGCCTCATGAGGTGTTTTTCCCTTGAGAGCCTTTGTGTAGCTCCGATTTAGAATGTAGACTGCAGTATTAACAGCTTCAGCCCAAAAATGGTTAGGCAATCCCTTGCCCTTTAGCATGCATCTTGCCATCTCCACAATGGTACGATTCCTGCGTTCCACAACACCATTCTGCTGAGGTGTGTGAGGCGTCGTCAATTGACGCTTGATCCCTTTGCTCTTGCAAAAGCCTTCAAACTCCTTTGAGTTGAACTCACCACCACCATCTGTTCTAAATTTCTTCACACTTTTCCCTGTTTCATTCTCAACAAGTATTAGCCATTCTTTAAACTTACCAAAAGCTTGAGCCTTATCACGAAGGAAGTACACCCACATCTTCCTACTGTAGTCATCGACAATCAACATAAAATAAGAAGATCCCCCCAAGGCCTGTGTAGGCATCTTACCACACAAGTCAGCATGCACCAACTCTAGAGGAGCATGTGCTCTATTCTTGCTTTCTTGTGGAAATGCCTTTCTCTGTTGCTTGCCCATCATACAAGCTTCACATGGTTCCTTCAATTCAGCTATTGTAGGTAGGTGAGCAACCATACCTTGCTTTTGCATCTCCTTCAATACTGCAAATCCGATGTGTCCAAACCTTTCATGCCAAAGCTTACTTGTGCCCACTCCAGCGGTGGCTGTAAGAGCACTTAGCTCATACAGGTTGTTCCTCCTTTCTCCTTTGCCAACAATTGTGCCAGCACTATCAATAATTTCTGCACCTGTCTTCTTGAACCTTACTTCATGACCAAGATCAGTTATGGCAGCAACTGATAAGAGATTTCTTCTGATTTCGGGAACATACAACACATTTGAAAGCTTTTTGACTTCACCATTTGCAGCAACAAAAGAAATAGTACCTGTGCCCGCAGCAGGGCATTTAGCATCATTTCCAACCGTCACAGTGATGGATTCTTGTAGAGGCTGCATAGAACTGTATAGACCTTTCTTGTTGGTCATGTGACGGGAGGCCCCACTATCCAACACCCAAGAGTCAGTGGTAGATTCTTCTTGCGCCGAGGAGCACACTTCCTCAATGGTCGCCATGAATAATTCCAACTCTGCTTCAGCCGTATTGGCTGTCTCTTTCCCTTTACTTTTAAGGGTACCATTCTTTTCATCTGCCTTCTTGACACGACAATCTGCAATTGCATGTCCTTTCTTCTTACAGTAGAAGCACTCTCCTTGAAACTTCTTCTTGCCGCCCTTCTTCTTTTTGTCACCATCATTTTTGGTGGAGGAAACACCTTTGCCTTTTGCATTGGCAGAGAATGCAGCATCTCCATTGTTGCTTCCTTCTCGGGCTTTCAGCCTCAACTCCTCCTCCATTAATAATGCACAAAACTCCTCAAAAGTCAAAGCTTGAGGTCTCACCTGAGTATTAAGGGCAGTTACTAGTCCATCAAACTTTTGTGGACAAATCCGAAGACACCTCCGAGCTAGCTCTTCGCTAGTCTTTTGTATCCCAGCGCCAGCCATCTGGTCGCGCAGATTCTTAATCCGAGTGATGAATGCTTCAACCGTCTCTCCTTCAGCAAACTTCTCCGCTGCTAGTTGATTCTCCAAGTTTTGAATCCTTGTTTGGTTTCGTGTTTCATACTGACTCCTTAGTACATTCCAAGCCTCTGACGCTTTGGTTGTATGCTGAATCAGAGTCAAAACACTGTCAGAACAGCTTGTAACTAAGGCACACAATGCATCTGCATTCCTTCGTTTCCAAGCTCGTAGAAGATCTGCATTCGGAGGAATCATCACACTAGGATTTGATGGGTCGGGGGTAGGCTGTGGTTCTGCGTCAGTCCCCAGCACAGTCTCCAGAAGCTCATAAGAATCAAGGATAGTAGTAATTTTGAACTTCCACAAGGTGTAGTTTGTACCATCTAACTTGCCTTCGCTGAAGGTTGGTGGACGAATCCTCAGTGTTTGAATAGCCGGTACAGCAGCACCACCTCCTGCACCGCTTCCTGATGCGCCAGAACTGCTTCCCGGAGTCGACATCGTTTCTCTTTGCTGTTGAAGCCTTTGCCTCTTGCACTCTCTCCGATCTCTAGAGCCCCCTGGGCTCTGATACCATGTAAAATATTACACGGCGCAGCGAACAGAATCTGAGAAAGAGATAGAGAGTACACAACAGATAAGAGGAGAATCAGTAAAATTCTTTAACTCCAAACAACTGATACAAAGATGGCTCTGTCCACCCGTGCGCTTCCACTGTGTGAAGCTTAGATGGCGATCTAGACAGAAGATAGGTGAAGAGCTTAAGGCTAGCTGGAACAACAACTCTGACTGGGTGAAAGATGAGTGTAAGATGGCTGCGAAGGGGTTTAGCTTTTATAGCCCGCGAAGGTCGTTAGGTCGGCCTGCTGACCGACCTACCATATGAGCCTCCACTAGTCGGCCAGGGAATATTCCAGGGAATATTCCCTTTACCATCGGGCCGGGGGCGCTGCCCCCGGACCCCCGCCAGGGGGGCCGCTGGCCCCCCTGGGACCCCCCAGCCAGGGGCCGCTTCCGCGGCCCCCGGACCCCACAATAGGGGCCCCTTTTAACTCCCTTACCACGCAACTCAATGCAATGTGCCTCGAGTTGCTACCAGCTTAACCACTCCGTCTAACCCAAAGATTAGACCCACAACAGTCACCTTTTTGCCATCCGGTCACATAGACCTCATCTGATATACAAGTCAGGACTCAACCAATGTCCGGGCTCACATTTGGCTTCTCCTCATAATGGGGGCCTTACAACTTTGAGCACCATGGATCATTGGTAGCACCTAATGAGGGTGGGGCATTGATCATATCTAACACGCTTTGCCTAGAGCCTTGAAGTTGCCGTGAGCTCCTGCGTCAGCTGGGCTACCTCAAGCTGAGCCGCCTTCAAAGGACATTCCAAATTACTGCCGCATTCCGCCTCCTGGCCGCCCTGAACCCTTCCAAGTCATCTTCCCTTTCTTCCACGTGGTTCTGAGACCACAAAAGCTTCCAAGAAGCTTCTTGGAAGCTTCTAAGGGGAGAGATATAAGACCCTTTTCCTATGGTCTTCAAGTGGGTTTTTTTGTAATAGGGTTTAAGCTCCCATTCTCATGGGCTCCACCTAAGCCCTATCCTATTGCCTCTCAAACGGGTTATAGAAAAAAAATCCCTTTCCTTCCCCAGAGTTTAGACCTTTCCCAAGCTTGCCTTACGCCCTTTTCCCATCGCAATTTAAGGCTTTTCCCCCCATTAAGACCCCTTCCCCTAGTGGAACCCAACCCCCGTGATTTAAAGCATTATATACCCTTCCCCATTGGTTTCGGAATCATTTCCCCCCTACGTGTGTAAACCCTCATGAGCCTAAATTGCCTAAAGGTCCTTAGACCCTTACTTATAACCTGTACGGTTATTAATTTCCCTTAAAGCTCTCCTACACCGTGCGTCTTTTCCACACCTTGTTATTCCCGTTCGTGCGAGCTTACTAAGGCCATTAAGCCTGTCCCATGGATTTAATGGGTCTTAGTGGTGAAAGTTTCTAAAACACCCTTTTCAATTCCCAAATTCAAGGAGGGAGCCTTCCAAAAACTACTTTTGACGAATGGTGCAAGGAGCGACGATGGAGTTCTAAGGAGAAGTTATAAAGCTGCTTCCACGTTCGACGGACCACACTTGCGATGCCTCCTAAGAAAGTCCAAGGCGCAACCGCAGGAGGGTCATCTCCCGGTATCCATGTGGATATCTCACCTCAAAGCCAGGTTGTCTTCTTGATGATAATTCGGGTTTTAGTCAATCATGCAAAGAAAAATTATCAAGGAAATATATATATTTGTTCAAATTAATTCTAACGAAGGAGTTAGCTTATGAATGACAATGTATTCAAATTAGCTTCCCTCAAATTGCATCAAGCATTATAAAATAATAGGCAATACTATCCATTTACTATAGTATTATAGTCCTAAAATGAAGAAATTATATCTTGCTCCATTAGTCTTATTCTTTTCGCAACGGATCATGGCAAAATGGCTAAATTCATGAAAAGTGTCTTTCAATGCTCAAATTACTAGAGAGTTATTAAAGAAAAAGGAAGTTAAATGTTAGAAATTAACAAGTATAAAAATTAGACATACGAAATCACTTGGAAAGAAAATGTAATGGGAAATTGCTGGATGATACTTTATTAACACTTTTCCCCTGCAAATTGAGGACTTGGAACAAATAAAGTGTGTATTCACCAATTCCTTAGCTAGGTATTGAGGAGTATCGTCACTCTTTGTATCATCATGACATTATGCTATATGCCAAATTAAACTGTATTGATTGAGAAAGTAATCAAAGATAGTAAAACCGTGACAAGACGAGTAAGATTACCTTCCTAAAGCTGACCAAACCAATCTTTCCAAAAGATAACCGGACCAATCTAAACATAGAAACATTCATACCCTAAAACACTGGACTACTTACCTTACCGCAAGGACAATAAACTCATAAAGATAAGAAATTAGGGTCGTCCCTAAGGTTCTCAAATAAAGAAACCCTAGGCCTGACATACGTCAGATTAAGGAGTCTAAACAGATTATTCCATCATCTGACTTGCGCAACATATATGAAATCATTTTGTGATTGAGTCACAAAAAGAAAAGGAAAAAAATCCTTTTCAAAGACGGCAGATCCTTACGCAAGTTATCTTGCAAAAAGACGTAGTTTTTGGATATCCTTCAAAATAAGAAAAGTTGTAAAATAGGAACTAGCATATCTAAGGTACCTTAGGGTAAACCAAACTAGGTATACCCTACATCCGAATGTAAGGGATCTTGCCAAGTTAAAAAACATCTTAAGAACGACTGCTGATACACTCAAAAAGGAAAGAACACTTCTTTAGCAGTTTGCCATACAACTGGGTGGGTTAATGGAAATGTTTGTGCTTGCTAAAGATTTTAGAGCTCTGTTTGATTTATGAATTACAAATTAAATAAGTATCTATACTTCAGGTTAAAAACCTGAAGGGAGAGGTAGCTTCAGTTACCCCCAACTGCCTGCCTGACCCTAACCAAGGGGGTTGTTTGACCGTTCCGGGAACGTGGACCGAACCCGCCGCGAGAGGTCTCTCCGTTGAGTTCTACTTGGAGCAGGAGGACGCTTGGGTGCCAGGGGGGGCTCTGGCCATAAATCCCTCGCCTTCCGGGTCCTGCACAAGGGGCTAACGCGACTCGGGATTGGATCCCGAAGCCCGTATACTAGTTGACGGGCGGAAGCTTGGAATAGTGATCCTTGGAGATTACTTGTTAGCCTCCGGGCAGATTATGGATAAGCCTACGGGCGGAACTTCTTGTAATTCAAAGATAAAATGATGAGATGTTGAAAGAACTTGCTTGATATTGTTTTTTTATGTCACGTGATAAGATTACGTGAAGGAACCAGTGCTTAAACAAGAATAATTAATGAAGCTGATTGTTATACGCCAAATTAATGTGTTAGATAATTACATAACTAAAACAAACCGAGGAAAGTGCGGAGGATGGACCATGGGTCCGTCCTACGGTTGGGTGGTCCCGGTTAGCCGGGAACTTTTCTCATAAATCTCGAAAGACAGCGGAATGATCATCACCATCAAAAAGAATAACAAGAATGATGACCTAGAGTTACGTCTTATCCGATTTACGTTGTTTTAGGGGAACGGAATGGGACTATGCCTTATGGCAGAGAGGTTGAGCTTTGCATCCCTCTCGTTTCCCATTCTCCTTGAACCAAGTGCAGCGTGAATCCGCTTCGGACCTGGCATTTCTGCGTAAAGTAGTTTGTTCGGGTCTGACGCTAGTTGCTGTTAGCCAGTGACCCATTAGGAAAACCCTAATTCCGGTCGATCCTAAGTGGAAACGGCCAGGATACTTCCGCTACGTGGCAGACGCGGGAAGAACTAGATCGCAAAACCCGTAACATTCCATGGGAGTGTCGGGTGGAGCTTTCTAGACATCCTTTCCGTTGGACTGCTAAGACGTGTCCTGGATGATACTAGGGGACACGTTACACATATGATGGTATGGATGCTTCCTCTCTAAGTGGATCAGATGTATCTACATCCATGGGCATTCAATGCATCAATCATTTTCTCCATCTCAGGCTCCAGGATTTTAGGAAATTCTGAAAGGTTGCATTCTTTCTTTCTTTTTCTTTCCTCTTCTCCTTCGCTCATTTCCTCTCTTTCTCCCTCAATGCGCATCATTGTAAAAAACCAAAACAAAAACGAATGAAATTAAAGAATAAGAACAAAATATCTCTTTGTTTTTCTCTACCCCCTTGTGTTTTCTCATGTATTCTCCTCTCTCTCTCTCTCTCTCTCTATTTCTCTCTTTCTTTATTATGTTTCATGTTTATTTCCTCTCTCTCTCTTGTTCTTTCTTCATTTTTCGTTCTTCTTCTCCCTCTCTCATTTCCTCTCTTTCTCCCTCAGTGCACCTCATTTTCAACAAAAACAAACAAAAGAAAAGGAGAAAGAACAAGAACAAACCAACAGGGAGAAATGCAGTCACTACAAAGGCTCGAGGATGGATTCTTCATCTCCTCTTCGCGAGGGCAGCTCCTCTTCGCCCTTCGTGCACTTCCTCTTCTTTGTGAACAGCGGCAGCAGCGGTAGTGAGAAGCTCTCCTTCTCTCTCTTTCTCTCCCTCTCCCTCTTAAACATGCGATCTATTTCGCTCTCTCTTTCATTCATCGCGACAGGATGCTGCACTCAGGTTTCATTTTTTTTCATCTAGGGACCGTTGCTATTAGCAACGCCCCTAATATGCATCAGAACTACCCATCGCTATACTCCAATATCCTTGTAGTGTGTCTCTATGATAATCATATACCCTTTGGAGTCCACATTATCTCTATGTGAGGAAAATAACATAGCTCTCCCAAACCCTTCATCTCAAATTTAGTCTTGAGGAGACCCTTCACATGTTTAATCTCTATCTCACTATCACTCACAATGATCAAATCATCCACATATATACTATGACCACAATACCTGCATCACTCTCGTATACATAGAGCGATTAGCCTATGCTTTGCAAAATGCAATTCTAATAAGGCATTCCACAATCCTATCATGCCATACCCTGGATGCTTGCTTTAGCCCATATAAGGCCTTATCAAGCCTACATATATAATCTGGATCATCACTAGGTGCGTTTTCCACATAAACTTCCTCTTGCAACTCTTTGTGTAATAAGGCATTTTTTAATATCCATTTGATGCATGATCCAACCCTTTGATACATCCATTGCTATGACAGCCCTTATAGTGGCTAATTCAGCCAATGGAGTAAAATTCTCCTCATAATAGATACTATAAGTGTGCATATACCCTTTGGCAACTAGTTGTGCATTATAGAGCTCAATATATCCATAAGACTTGTGATTAATGTTGTAAATCCATTTGCAACCAATAGTGTTCTTTCTTTTAAGTAAAGGTACCAACTCCTATATGTCCTTATCCATAAGTGTAGCCCTTTTTTCATCCATAGCATGATCCCAATACTTATTACACATTACATCTTCAAAACAAGTGGGTTCCACATCTTACACAACCTTAGCCATGCATGCATAGTGATGAGCTACATAGCTATTATCTGTCAATTGCTACATTGGGTTTCTCACTCTACTTGGCCTACATAGACCTAGATCACTATCAAGTGCTTTACTATCCTCTTATGCCTTTTGCACACGGTTTTTTAATAGATAGAAACCCAAATTCCTCATCTAAGCTCTACTCAAAGCAATTTGAATTAGTATCAACACATGAGAGAAACTTAATAGTACATCTGTCATAATGGATGATTCTCCAACTTTCTCTTTATCTTTTCTTCACATATGTGATGTAGTTAATAGAGTAAACTATGATCTCAATCTACCACTTCAAGGTCTATCAATATAATTATGACTAGGAGACTCTTATACTCCACTTAATGTCTTTGATTGTTGACATGTTTTCAACACAAACACACAATGATGTTCATCAATCCCAATTGCATTCTGCACATTACTATACTAGCAACTCATTTCATAAAAAACAATTTCCTTGCTAGCTCGTAGCTCATGTGTAACAAGGTTATAACATCTATATTCCTTCTACTAAAGAGAATATCCAACAAATACATATTTTCTACTTTGGAATTGAGTTTACTATGCAACTCATTAAGAATATGCACATAAGCAATACATCTAAATACTTTTTGATGGGACAAATTTGGCTTTCTACTTGTAAACTTCTCTTTGGGTTTCATACTACGTATAGTAGCAGTGGATATTTTGTTCATTATTATGTATACAAAAATAGCAATTGCTTCGGCCCAATAGTAATGAGTCAAGTTTCTTTTTGACATCAATGCATGAGAAATTTGTAATGAGCTTAATTTTTTTCTCAATAACTCCATTTTACTACTACATAGTATATCTACATGTATATTGCATCTGTGTACCACTTTTCTGTAAAAATTTAGAAAACTCATTGGAGAGATATTTTTCTCCTCCATCTAACCTTAGGTATTTAATGTGCAACCATGTCCTACTCAACCAACACCTTGAAGCTTTTAAATTGAGTTAACACCTCACGTTTCTCAGGCATAAAGTAAACCCATACTCTGTGAGTATGATCATCAATGAAGAAAATATGATACCAAAACCACTCAAAGTTGTAGTGTTTCCAGGACCCCACATACCAAAATATATCAATTTAAGTGACTTCTTGCATACATGCTCTTCATGCGGAAACGTATATCTCACATGCTTTTCAAATTGACATGCTTCACATACTTTATATATCCCATCAACTTCACACTTAGGCAAGCCATCCACGATTTGTTTTGACAACATGTCTTTCAGTCGATGCATATTTACATGACCAAATATCTTATGCCAAACTTCTTATTTATCAACCACAACACCTAAACCTTGTGCAAACATGGAAACATCAATTTGAATTAGACTTACATCAAGATTAAACAATTTGCTAGCATGTTTTCCTTTTGCAATCAAGCTGCAATCATTTTTTAGATCTTCTACATAACAACCATAAGATATGAACCAAACTTGTAATCCCTATTCTATCATTGGACCCATAGAAACCACATTTTTTGTAATGTTTGGTATATAGAGAATATTAGCGAAGTACTTAGTTTTACAATCCTCCATAATCAAAGTAATAGTTTTAACATAAGTAATGGGGTAAGTTGTATCATCCCCTGTCTCCACATAGCCTAGAGACTCTAGACTATGCATCTCTCCAAACCGCTCTCTGTGAGAAGTCATGTGATTAGAAACATGTGAGTCTACATACCATACATCATTCTTTGATGGACCATCAACCAATCATAGTATTTATAAAGTACTGCATAATAAAGAATTGTTCACTTCTGTCATCATTGTTTTTGCTGCTAGATGCATAATTGCCTTGCTACCTTTTTCCATTTCTAATTTTAGACTTCTTTTTTAGTTTTAGAAATGTGACCTTTCTGACCACAATGCTAGCACTCCTTGCTATCACTAGAAATTTTATTGCCTATTAGATTTTTAAACTTGATGTCTTTGAATTTCCCTTTCTTGAGACTCTCCTCCTTTATTTTATTGTGCATCATAACCTTGACCACAATCACCACCTTGCTCTCTTCCATGACCTCTTTCTTTGCTAGTAGGGTAAAACACCTATTTGAACTTGTTCTTGCTTTGAGAAGAAGAGAAATATGAGCCAAGATTCTTCTTCTCATGTATGAGAATAGAAATTAAATTTGCAAAAGTAGGAATATCATCCCTTGTATTCATAGATTGCCTGAAGCTCTTGTATTCATCTCCAAGTTCATCTAAGCATGCACACATAATATCATCATCATCAACTATCACACTGATCGATCCAAGAGCTTCCATAATACTCTTGATCTTAAAGGCATAATCATTAATGGACACGCTTGCTCTTTTCACTTGGTTTAGCTCTAACTTGATCTACACCTTTCTAGCCTTCGTGTCTACTTCAAGCTGCCTTGCTAGATTCTTCCATGCTTTAGTGGGAATATCAAATTCCTACAAACACCCCATCATGCTTATTGTGACATTGATGAATACCCAATACATTACTTTACTATGTGACTACTCCCAATGTTTCTTAGCCTTTACTTGTTCTGTAGTAGCATTTCACATAGGAACTTAAGGTGCAACAATAATGTCTCCTTCAATGTAATTTCAAACACCTTTTCCCTTCAAGAAATTTGTTATCCTGAACTTCCATATAGGGTGATTGTTCTTATCAAGCTTCTTGCTAACAATATATTTGAAAATATAAATTTTTTTGACAAAACAAACAACTTAAAAAATTTTGCAATATGCAAGCAAACAAATACCACATGCACCATAACAAAATACGTAGCCTTTTTCATTGATTGTACAATAGTAATTGCAATTTGTATGTAGATGCCTAGTCCTCTGTTTTTGTAACCTAATAAATACTTGAAACCTTACACATTCAAGATCTATAATCTATACACTTGTACACGATCAATACAACTGAAATCACAATATACCCAAAGGCTTTTGTTGGGACCACTTCTAGGTCTAGAACATGGAGGTTGAAATAATGTGAGATGCCAAAAATCATTGCAATCAAAGATTGCAGTCTTGTTAGCCTTAGGAGCCTCCTAAGTTATAACTTAAGGAAAATTGAGCAAGGTGGAAGAGCTTTTTACCCAGTATTTACTTTTGTGCTTCAATGCCTTTACCTTAGCCTTCAATCGAGCTCCACACAGCCATGGGATGTCTCTGATACCATGAAAATAAATAAGAAGGGAGAGAGGTGAAGGAACCAAGGGCACATACACAAAAGTAATGGAGACTTAAGAATATAAAGAGATAGGGATAAAATATTCTGCTTCTTTTTCCACACAAAGAACTAGGTCTAGAGCATGATAGAAGACTAACATAAAAGTACCACAACCTATGCACATGTGGTTATTAAGTGTGAACCTACTAATGGAAGACGAGATGGCACTATAAATGTGTTATAACTAAGGATGGACTACATGAATATAGTCCAGCAATAGAATCACTCTTGTATCCTCATGTGGGTCACCTAATATGCCAGTCAATAATATCTTGCTATATCACCAAGGTGCATGGTGGATGCCACCTCATATAGAGCTCAACATCTCAATAAAAAAGAAGCACTAAGCAAGAAACACTGTATCAAAAACTTGAGGGCATTCATCTTCATCTTGAGCCTAGCTAGAAGTTTTTTTCTACCTAGCTTTATTTTTCATAAGCTTATATGTTTAGAATTGTGAAACCTATCCCGAAATAGTCAAAAACAATTTTTCATAAAAAACATTTTTCCATTTTATTTTTAGGTTAGGATGCCTTGTAACACTCAGGATAACTCCTTGCATGTGTTTTGATCCACCCAAAATTTTTATTAAGTTAATAGAATGTAGTATTGGTTATTCAAACTACTTTGCAGATGAGTTCTAAACCTAAAAAAACACTACAAGGGACTGGGGCAATAGCGACGCCGATTAGCGACGGCGTTTATCGGCGTCGCTATTGGCGTCGCTATTTGCGTCGCTATATGCGTCGCTATATGCGTCGCTATATGCGTCGCTATTTGCGTCGCATTTAGCGACGCATATAGCGACGCCGCAGGGAAAAAAAGCGCGGCCGAAACCAGAGCGCCGTTTTCATTTTGTTTTCTTCGCCTTTTGAGAGCGAGAGCGAGGGAGAGAGCCAAGGCTTTGTGAAAGAAGAGGAGGAAGAGACTTGTTGCCGCCGCCGCCGCCACCGCCACCGCCACCGTCGTTGTTCGCGAAGGAGAGGAGGAGCCCTCGTTGCAAAGAGAAGCCGCCCACGCTCGCCATATCTCATTGGTGAGTCTCCTTCTCTCTTTCTTTTACTTGTTGAAGGTTTAAATCGTTCTCTTTTGTTTATTTAGGAGAGGAAAAGAAAGAGAAGGAGAGGGAGAGGGAGAGAGAGGGAGAGAAAGAGAGGGAGAGGGAGAGAAAGAGAGTGAGAGTGCATTCTCTCTCTCTCTCTCTCCCTTTTGCTTGTTTAATGTTTAAATTACTTTCTTCTTTGCTTGTTTAGGAGAGGAAACGAGAGAGTAAGAGAGAAAGAGAGGGAGAGGGAGAGGGAAAGGGAAAGAAAGAGAAAGAGAAATAGAGGGAGAGGGAGAGGGAGGGGGAGGAAATAGGAGAGGGAGAGAAAGAAAAAGAGAGGGAGAAGGAGGGAGAGTGCATTCTCTCTCTCCCTCCCTCTCCCTTTTGCTTGTTTAATGTTTGAATCACTTTATTTTTTGCTTGTTTAGGAGAGGAAATGAGAGAGAAAGAGAGTGAGAGGGATAGGAAGGGGAAGGAAATGAGAGAGGGATATAAAGAGAAAGAGAGGGAGAGTGCATTGTATCTCTCCCTCTCCCTTTTGCTTGGAGGATGTTTAAATCACTTTATTTTTTGCTTGTTTAGGAAATGAGAGAGAAAGAGAGATAGAGAGGGAGAGGGAGAAAAAGAGAGGGAGAGGGAGAGGGAGAGGGAGGGGGAGGGGAAGGAAATGAGAGAGGGAGAGAAAGAGGGAGGGGGAGGGAGAGGGAGCGAGGGAGCGAGGGAGAGGGAGAGGGAGAAAGAGGGAGAAAGAGGGAGGGAGAGGGAGAGGGAGGAGGAGGGAGGAAATGAGAGAGGGAGAGAAAGAGAACGAGAGGGTGAGGGAGAGGGTGAGAGAAAGAGAGGGAGAGGGAGAGGGAGAGGGAGAGGGAAGGGAATGAAATTTAAGATAATATACGTATCGATAATGGTATGCAATGTGCTTTGCATACGGCCACGTACTTCATCAAAATTAACCCAAAATTATTGTTATAGAAGTGGAGATCCCTTAAATTGAGTATAGGATAATTTCTCTCAGGTCTTATGACTATGAGTAGAATTGATTGAAATAAATTTTATTTCTATAGTTGTAAAATTTCATAGATGGTGCGCATTAATTTTAAAATGGATTACTTATACTCAAAGCCGAGATATAACAAAAAATTATCTACCGGGACAAACAAATCGTTGAGCATGATACAAGGCCGAGATATAACATCGGAAAATCTCTCGACTACTATATACAATGCAAGGTTTATGGTCAACTTGCAAGTTGACGTACATCTCCAAAAAGCTATCCATTTAAGCCTCGTTTGCTGTAATGTAGATAAGATGGCAAACGAAGAAGGTCCTATTGTTCAAGACCGCGAGTCGTATCTTAATCAGCGTGTCCCATGTCCTTGCTCTCAATGCAAGTTGGCAATTAGACGAAAACGCCGATTGTCTATAGAACACGTACGACGATTTGGCGAGTTTCAACCTGAGATTATTGATCAGGCGATTGCAGATTTTCAGCAAACGGTATTTTCAAGTTAGCATTTTTCATGCATTGTACTCTCAAGCTAATTGAAAACCATACACAATAAGATTGGGTCTTGTTGGCAAATTTTGTGTCCAGGGGGGTGATGTCTCGACCCAAGGGGGAGTGCACCCTTTGCGGCCAATTAGAAGAGTTCGTGGACGTGAGATGGATGGATGGCAGGAGCCAATAGACCACTCGCAAGGCCCATCTATATCGTCAATGCCAGAGGAGACAGACAACCTTCCCGACTTGCCTACAATCTTGGAGCCTGAGATGGAGGCAATGATCGATGCATTGATTCCCATGGATGTTGAGACATCTGACCCGCTTAGAGAGGAAGCATCCATACCATTATATGATGGGTGCCGAGTATCTCGGTTGAAGACATTGCTTGCACTCTTAAGTGTGCAAGCGAAATACGGTTGGAGCGATACGAGTGTGACTGCGTTATTCAGGTACCTTGCATATAGACTTCATTGTTTTTTTTTAAAACAGTATTATTGTAAATATGGATGGATTTTTCAAGGTGTTTTATGATGTTTTCAGGTTATTGAAATATCATATATTGCCACCTACAAACACCATGCTTGAGTCTCGTGATGATGCACGACATGTTTTACGGAAGCTTGGCATGGACTACAATAACATCCATGCATGTATCAACGACTGCATATTGTTTCGAGATGAATACGAGACTATGGAGACATGTCCAAAGTGTGGTGCTCACAGGTATCGACAGGACTTGCAAGGGCAGACCATCCCTCAAAAAGTCCTCAGACACTTTCCGCTCATCCCCCGCATAAACCACATGTTTCGCACGTCTGCCATGGCAAGCTTGACAACGTGGCATGTGCAGAATAGGTCTACGGATGGAGTGCAACGAATATCAGCAGATTCGCACGCATGGAGCCACATTGACTCTACCTTCCCAGGCTTTGCGTGAGAGCCAAGGAATCTTCGGCTCGGTCTCGCCATGGATGGTGTGAACCCATTCGGTCTGCGCTCGACTTCTTACAGTGTGTGGCCTATAGTGCTTGTCAACTACAACATTCCTCCATGGCTTTCTACGAAGAAAGGACATCTCATCCTTAGCTTGCTCGTCCCGGGCCGCTACAAAGTAAAAAATATGGACGTGTATCTTCGTCCATTAGTCGATGAGCTTAAGATTTTGTGGGAGGAGGGGGTCACGGTGCAAGATATGAGCAGGCGCGATGGTCGGCGGTCAGCCAACATTCGAGCCATTCTCATGTGGACGATGCATGACTTTCCGGGATTGGGAGAGTGCTCAGGTGAGCAGACCTTTGTTCACGCCGGTAATATCTATATTTTATTTCATTCAATCAAGTATTCACTAGGTCGTGGATCGCCTTGCAGGTCTCGTTACCTCAGGTTATCATGCATGTCCATTGTGTGGGCCACAGTTAGACTCCCGAAGGTCACGAACCATGAAGAAGATGGTATATCAAGGACACGCCACTTTCTTGCCAGAGGATCATGAACTCAGGGAAGGTTTTCTTGGACGACCTCCAGCACGTATGAACGCTGCAAGCTGGTACGAGCTGAAAATGGTAAACCCGGAATCACATCCAAATGGAATGCGACGGTTCTCAGTTTTCTACGAGTTGCCATATTGGACCCACTTACAGGTCAACCACTTGTTGGATCCCATGCATATTTTCAAAAATGTGGGCAGCTTGCTATGGGACCACATCACAGGAAAGAGAGACACTATAGGGTCACGAATGGATTTAAAGGAGGTAGGTAAGATGGAGGCGCTTTGGCCGCAGTCGAGTGCTGAAGGGGGAGTGCAGCTTCCTCGCGCTCCCTGGGTTTTGTCTACCAAAGAAGAGCGCATTGTGAAGCAAGTAATCAAGTCTATCCGCACTCCGACGGGTATGATGCGTTCTCTCAGGTCCGCATTTTCTAAAGATGACCAAATGTCTGGGCTAAAATCCCATGATTGGCATAAGATATGTCAGGTTTGTGAACAGAATGGATTTTAATTAGCGTGGACATTTTGAAATTTGAAATGTGACCATTATTCTTAATGCTTTCTCATTTGTGGCAGTTTGTCCTACCGATCGCGATCGCGGGATGCCTAACTCCAGAAATTCGCGGGGCCATTTACAAGCTGTCGACTTTGGTGCAATGGATCTCACAGAAAGAGATTAAGACGTCCTCTATTGAATCCGCAAGGCGGGGAGCAGTTGAGACGGTCTGTCTCTTTGAGAAATACCTGCCCACTAGCATGCTCACGATACAAGTTCACCTTCTTGTGCATCTTGTGGACGAAGTGGAGATTGCCGGACCTGTCCATACGCGATGGATGTTCTTCCTGGAGCGCTTCATGAAAACCCTGAAAGGCTTTGTGCGACAACGAGCTCGTCCGGAAGGTAGCATGGCGGAGGGTTGGTTGGTGTCAGAGGCATTAGTGCATATCTCACAATGGCTACCAACGGTGGAACCAGACAATGAAATGCTATGGACGCTCAAGGACGATGACAGGCTGACTGGAGATGTGGTGGTTGGAAATGGGGTAGAAAAAAGAATGGATGCCTCAATGGAAGAGAAAGTGAATCGCTTTTGTATGTTGCACCATGCCTCCATGGAGACGTGGCTCGCCAAGTACCAGATTGCAAGGCAAGATCGAGAGGAAGCGCGAGCTGAATTCCGACGCAGTACGCGTCACCGACCGATTCGATATCCCGAAGGCATGGAGGAGATGCCGCGGTTTATGTCAACACGATGGTTGCATGGAGCCTTGATCGCAGCATCCAGCGAAGGGGCAGAGGTCTCAATGGAGGAGTGGGAGTTCTCGAGGGGATGTAGTCCAAAGGTAATGAGGGGTTTAGAATGTGTCGTATCTGAATTTGTTTGCTACATCTAATTTGAGTGTTTCAATGTGCAGTACAAAATATATAGTGCAGCGTGGTCGCGCGGACGGCATTTTCGGGTGGAGCGTATTGACAAAATGCGCTCCACAATGGACTGTGGTGTCATGGCAAGGTTTGAGCAAGAGAGCCGGCGACGAGCAACGGATCCGAACACGGTTGTGGATGAGATGGAGTATTTTGGGAATTTGCAAAGTATTATTACGGTGGATTACCGTAGCTTCTCCATGATAATATTCGATGTGCAGTGGTTCAAAGTGGTACTTGGAGGAGCTGGCGCAACGGTTCGACGAGGTCCATCTGGATTTCTCGAAATAGATTCCGAAAAAAAATGGACGGATTTGCGCGACACCTTTGTGTTGCCGGCACATTGTGAACAGGTAATCTTCTAGTCATTTGCTTGCTAATTGTAATACGACATGCTTTATGTCACAATGGTTTGAAGACGGTTTGTAAGTGTTTGTGAACAGGTAATCTTCTATCCAAATCCCCGACAACCTCGATGGTGGTATGTTATACCTTCAACTCCTAGAGGTGCGAGAGTATACGATCAAAGCGATGTTCCAGGCATAGATGAAGAATATATGCAAATAGAGGGATCGAAATTACAAGGGGTGGAGGCCACCGCAAGCTTGGAGCCCGCATCGGCTAACAATGATGGAAATACAGAAGTCGTAGAATTTTTTGAGAACGAGGCAGACTCGTTCTTTTGTGGTGACATGTCTATCGACCTTCCAGTGTATGCAGAGTTATGTCAGGAGATTAACATGGGACCATAGAATACTTCATTCTTGGAGAATTGTATTACTCAATTCGTTGTTTAGATCTTCCATAAAGGTAGATAAGATATGCATTTTAAGATGGATTTTTCAAAAATGATTTATATTAATGCGCTTTGTATAGTTTCAATTGATTATTCTAACATTATTTTTTATCTCTGCAGGTATCTTTATTTTCAGTATGAGTCGAGGGATGAGCGATGAGGAGTTTCAGGAGATGATGGCACGTATGTCTCCAGATCAGCTCGCGAGATTCAGAGAGATAGCAGATCAGGAGCTGTCTCGTTCTTCGTCAGGGCGCTCTGCTAGATCAGCTTCAGTGCGATCAGATGCTTCAGCTTCGAGCAGACGATCTCGACGCTCGCGACTTGGGCCAGAGGGAGGGACTGCGACTGCAGGAGGATCAGGGGGGTGCTGCTGTGGAGACACGGACGCGGTGTCTCCGTCTCGTCGTTCAGCTAGAGCTCGGTCACCTCCAGGATTTGTCACACCTGTGGGGACGTCCACTCCAGTTACTCCGGCTTTTGCGCAGCCGTCGGCAGATGTCACGCCTTTTGGTGGCACTCCTTTTGGTGGCACCCCCTCTGGTGGCACTCCTTTTGGTGGCACCCCCTCTGGTGGCACTCCTTTTGGTGGCACCCCCTCTGGTGGCACTCCTTTTGGTGGCACCCCCTCTGGTGGCACCCCTTTCAGTGGCACTCCGGGAGAGGGTACCCCCGTCGGTACACCGGATGTTCAGGGGTCTCCTGGATATGCCCAGGAGCGTGGACGGAGATGGGAGAGGGCCCATACGAGGCACACTCCTAGGGATTATGGATACCTAGTGGATGGCAGGTCAGGAGCTATCATCATGAATGATGAGGGGAGGAGGGTGATAGCTCGCATGAGGGAGTTGTGCCAACAAGTTTTTCGGCACAACGTCCTGGATCATTGGAGGAACATACCGGAGGGGAGCAAGGAGTACATAGTAGCATCCTTGCATGAGGAGTTCCCGGTGCCAGCCGCAGTGGATAGATTCTCTACGGGCTGGATGATGGATTGCATGCGTGCATACATGTCACATAGACGATCCGACGCACGCAAGGCAATCAAGAGTGGGGCTCCAAAGCCCGAGTGGTTAGATGCAGAGGACTGGCGCCGACTGAGGGAGGAGGCTACAAATTCGCCAGGACGTTGGAGTCAGCAGCGGGAGGCGGCGAGGGCACGAATCGAGGCCGGATCGGTACATCATCTTGGGAGTGGCGGCCACAGGACATATTTGGAGGACTTTGTAAGTTTCTCTTTTGTTTTGCTTATTTGTTTTTTTGAGATATTATTTGTACTGACAATCATATTTCTAACAGTTAGCATTTTGTTTTCTTTGCAGCACTCCATTACAAATCGCGATCTGCAAGGCCTTGAGACTCAATATGCAGAGAGGCACGGTCTCAGATCATTGATCGACCGATTGTACAGACGCGGCGGCGCAGTAAGTCTCTCATCTTTCATGTCCGTAGTTACCATGAGATATTTGAATGCATTATTGTATGGTGGATTGATATGTTGTTTCTTTTTCTGCAGAATCCGTTTGATGCTCCTTTGCAGAGGGACGAGCTTTCGGGGGACGACGATTTGTAGCTCGCCCTCGGATCCTTAGCGCTCACATACCTTTAGTTTTTAGTCGCCCGATCTATGTAGACATTTTCTATGTATTAGTGATATTGTTTTATGATTGTACCAATCGCATTTTATGCGATATCATGTATTTATTTCATCTATCAGTTTTATGATTTCAGTATAGATTCTTTTTGTTTGCAAACGCTTTGTATGCAGCAGTGCAGAAACTATTTTGTATGGCTCTCATACAGCACACATTGCTATATGTGGCAGGGCAGCTTGCTGCCCTGCCACAAAAATTTTTTTTCCTCTGTTACCGTCGCTATTTGCGTCGCAAATTTACTGCAGGCGTCGCTATTGTCTTCTGGGTCCGAAATTAGGATCAAACTCTCTGGGCTTGGGTCCAATATCTTGTGTTGTCATTTTGGATTCCAACAAGTTGAATCTTGCGTCTTCTTCCTTCCTTCTCCTATCATGCATCTCCTTCAGAGAGCAAATGTCCTCTGTATGATTCTTTCGCAAACAGTAGGAACAGAAGGCTCCAGGGATGGTTGGTTTTCGTGTACATTCAGTGGCTAAATGGCCTGCTTGATGACACTTACCACACCAAGTATTTGACCGCATCACATCTCTTCCTGCTCCTGCAATGTTGGATATGCTCGCTGTGTTCACTTTCAACGTCTGTAGCTGCTCTGTAATCACATCCATCAACTCCTTTTTGATGTTTGCAACTGAATTGGATAAATAATCCTTCAAGCTTTCTCCTCCTGACGTACTGGCAGGAGGGTTTTGAGGAGTTTCTGTAATCACTGCATAAACTGGTTGGGCTGGTACAGAGGGGTCTCTGTTCTGGTTCTGATTCAGAGCTCCTGTTTGAACTGTTGGCTGTTGGCTCCAGTTGGTAGGATTCCACTGTTGCTGTTGATTTGGCATTGAGGAAATTGGTTGGGACCATTGTTGTTGTGGTTGAACCACCATTTGAGGCATGGATTGTGGCCACTGTGGATTTGGTGCACTGTACTGTGATATCGGGGACATCTGTTGGTAGGGATAGGGAACAGTCCCTGGAACTGCATTTGGTGGATATATCATTCCTGGCATCAGGGAAGGTAGGACTCCTCTTCCTGTATTCATCGCCAATCTAGCTTCCACTTCATCGTACAGTCTTGCACCTTCTGTTTGCAGCTTGCAGGGTGGCTAGTCTTTGTAGCTCCACAAACTTACGGACTTCTGGTTGTAATCCTCTGAGAAACACTCCCTTCTGAATGCCATCATCTAGATTATGATTAGTCCATCTCTTCAGGATGGATTCCATTCGTGAGACATAGGCTTCCACTCTTTCTCCAGAGGACTGACTTAGGTTCATAAATTCCTCTCTCATCTGCTCTTCAAAACCTTCACGCCTGAATTTAGTGAGGAAGGCCAACTTCAGGTCGTCCCATGTGCCAAAAGTTCCTGCTGCTTGTCTCTCATACCACTGAAACGCCGCGCCCTTGAAAGTGGCGGGGAATATTGCTAACCAATGCTCAGGGGTTCTGGCATTGTTAGCCACACATGCTACCATAAACTCTGCTACATGAAGATCGGGGTCTTCATTGTACTCTCCCTTAAAAACTGGCAATGGGACTACATTCGCTGGCCTGTCATCAATATTTCCAGGACGGATCTGGCTTGGAAGTGGACCTCCAGCAGGAGGAGGAAGGGCTTGATGTGCCATTGGGACTTCTGTAAAGAGTTCTGCAAGGGCGTCAAAGGCGGCTTTTGCTGCGAGCTCGCTCTCGGCTCTGATTCTTGCTTTCTCTCTTCTCACGTACCTCTGGACTCGTTCTAACGCTTGCCTCTTTATTGCGTCATTCATCAGGGGGTTGGCTCCACTATGTTGTTAGTGCTCCACAGAGGGTTAACAGAAGGCTTCAGTCTCTGGAGGACTCTCTTGCCAACATTTCTTCTACTTCTTTCTTTTCAACGTCCCTGAATTCTGCTTTCATGCCACTGCACAGGGGAAGGTATTCGGTTCGGAAGGTGTCAAAATGCATATGTCTGAGCATTGTGGTGGTGCCATCATCATAGTAATGCCAGCTTCTGATGGTTTCAACAGTGTATGTTGTGAAAAACACTCTGTCTACCAGCTTCTAGTGGGTTGCTAATTGAACAAACAGAAGATTATCAGTACACCAAGCATCCCATGTATCTTGCTGTTGAGCGTCCACGAACAAATTCCAACTCTTTTCCTTCTTGTCTTTGTGAACCTCTACAGACCAAGACTCCTGAAGCTTCTTCACAATCTCCCACTTGATGTTGTCTAGAAACTTCTCAATGAATGCCAAATCTTCCATGGATGGTCATTCTCTCTGTTTCTGCTCTTCAGTTTGTTCCCAAACAGTTTGCCACCAAGATGCAAGTTTCTGCTGCTTCAATAGGAAGAGGAAACTGTCCACCATATAGAGCATGCATCATGATGGTGATGTGTTTCCGCCATTGTGGGATGAACTTCTTGTGGAAAGTGGCTTTGATTATGAGAAATTCCAACTCTTCAGTGGAAGAAGGAACTTTACAAACATCCATTGAATTCTTCTCTTCTTAGCAATGCCTATTCCTTCATTTTCAGCCTCTTCTAGTGCTTGTTGATGGCAAGTTTCCCCGGCTGCGCACCAAAAACATGGAGCCCCAAGAGGAACACCAAGGAAAAGGGAATTCTCTTGCAAGAAAATCTATCTTGTAACATCAACAAGCTTGTTTACCATGTTTCATATGATCACAATGAAGAAAAGAACACTAGGCACAACAAATCTTCATGCAGCATCATGTAGATCTCCCACGGTTTTGATAGAATCAACCATATTCTTCAATATCTTCACAAAATCCATCAATAGAACAAAGAAAGCAAAGAAATACACCATCTTTGAATGGAAATACATCACATAATATTCATCTTCAATATCTTCATAGTCTTCTCTCTCAATCTCTCATATACAATCACTCTGTTTCAGTAGAATTGGCTATCTCTGACTCTCTCTCTCTCTCTCCATCAATAATACATCATATCCTTACTACAATATCTCAAAATCACTCTCAATAATCCTTATTAGGTCGTGGATACCCCTCCCAAGAGGTATGTCTGATATGAAGAGTCACCAGAGTCACTACAGTGTCTTTTCATAGCTCACTACTGTCACTTCACTCTAGTCTTCACTTGAGTCTTCAGCAGCTACTTCTTCCACTTCCTTCAGCTCTTTTGCACTTGTATTCACCTCTTTCCAAGGCTAGAAAACTTTCCCAAACTACACTCTCATCCATCAGAACGCATACAGAAGCATACAGAACAGTCTACAGAACAGTACCAGAACAGCTACAGTACAGAACAGAACAGAACAGAGACAGAAGCTCTACAGAAGACCTACAGAAGGTTACAGAAGATCATCAAAACCACATAACTTACTCTCAAATCATTCCAAACTCTCACAAACCATTCAATAAACTTTCACAATATCTCAATCTTCATCAATCAATACTCCATCCCTCTTTACAGAAGACAATCAGAACAAAACAGACCAAAACAGAGCAAAACAGAAGGTATACAGAACCTATCAGAACATCACAGAACCACCAACAAAATCAACCATTCAGCTCTCAAAAACAACAAAAATCAGCCAAAAAACAAGTCATTTCAACACTCAACACCTGCTCACGCCTTCTCCACGATTTCATGCATCTCATTTCATGTGAAATGTCATGCTACATTTAAATTTTGGGCTCCCAAGGGTCACTTGCCCATTTTGGCCAAATTTTGTCCACCCCTTCGCATCTTGACCGGTTTCTTGGCCATTTCCCCGTCCGGACTCGGAATCGAGCTCTGAAAATTTTTTTGAGAACGAGGCAGACTCGTTCTTTTGTGGTGACATGTCTATCGACCTTCCAGTGTATGCAGAGTTATGTCAGGAGATTAACATGGGACCATAGAATACTTCATTCTTGGAGAATTGTATTACTCAATTCGTTGTTTAGATCTTCCATAAAGGTAGATAAGATATGCATTTTAAGATGGATTTTTCAAAAATGATTTATATTAATGCGCTTTGTATAGTTTCAATTGATTATTCTAACATTATTTTTTATCTCTGCAGGTATCTTTATTTTCAGTATGAGTCGAGGGATGAGCGATGAGGAGTTTCAGGAGATGATGGCACGTATGTCTCCAGATCAGCTCGCGAGATTCAGAGAGATAGCAGATCAGGAGCTGTCTCGTTCTTCGTCAGGGCGCTCTGCTAGATCAGCTTCAGTGCGATCAGATGCTTCAGCTTCGAGCAGACGATCTCGACGCTCGCGACTTGGGCCAGAGGGAGGGACTGCGACTGCAGGAGGATCAGGGGGGTGCTGCTGTGGAGACACGGACGCGGTGTCTCCGTCTCGTCGTTCAGCTAGAGCTCGGTCACCTCCAGGATTTGTCACACCTGTGGGGACGTCCACTCCAGTTACTCCGGCTTTTGCGCAGCCGTCGGCAGATGTCACGCCTTTTGGTGGCACTCCTTTTGGTGGCACCCCCTCTGGTGGCACTCCTTTTGGTGGCACCCCCTCTGGTGGCACTCCTTTTGGTGGCACCCCCTCTGGTGGCACCCCTTTCAGTGGCACTCCGGGAGAGGGTACCCCCGTCGGTACACCGGATGTTCAGGGGTCTCCTGGATATGCCCAGGAGCGTGGACGGAGATGGGAGAGGGCCCATACGAGGCACACTCCTAGGGATTATGGATACCTAGTGGATGGCAGGTCAGGAGCTATCATCATGAATGATGAGGGGAGGAGGGTGATAGCTCGCATGAGGGAGTTGTGCCAACAAGTTTTTCGGCACAACGTCCTGGATCATTGGAGGAACATACCGGAGGGGAGCAAGGAGTACATAGTAGCATCCTTGCATGAGGAGTTCCCGGTGCCAGCCGCAGTGGATAGATTCTCTACGGGCTGGATGATGGATTGCATGCGTGCATACATGTCACATAGACAATCCGACGCACGCAAGGCAATCAAGAGTGGGGCTCCAAAGCCCGAGTGGTTAGATGCAGAGGACTGGCGCCGACTGAGGGAGGAGGCTACAAATTCGCCAGGACGTTGGAGTCAGCAGCGGGAGGCGGCGAGGGCACGAATCGAGGCCGGATCGGTACATCATCTTGGGAGTGGCGGCCACAGGACATATTTGGAGGACTTTGTAAGTTTCTCTTTTGTTTTGCTTATTTGTTTTTTTGAGATATTATTTGTACTGACAATCATATTTCTAACAGTTAGCATTTTGTTTTCTTTGCAGCACTCCATTACAAATCGCGATCCGCAAGGCCTTGAGACTCAATATGCAGAGAGGCACGGTCTCAGATCATTGATCGACCGATTGTACAGACGCGGCGGCGCAGTAAGTCTCTCATCTTTCATGTCCGTAGTTACCATGAGATATTTGAATGCATTATTGTATGGTGGATTGATATGTTGTTTCTTTTTCTGCAGAATCCGTTTGATGCTCCTTTGCAGAGGGACGAGCTTTCGGGGGACGACGATTTGTAGCTCGCCCTCGGATCCTTAGCGCTCACATACCTTTAGTTTTTAGTCGCCCGATCTATGTAGACATTTTCTATGTATTAGTGATATTGTTTTATGATTGTACCAATCGCATTTTATGCGATATCATGTATTTATTTCATCTATCAGTTTTATGATTTCAGTATAGATTCTTTTTGTTTGCAAACGCTTTGTATGCAGCAGTGCAGAAACTATTTTGTATGGCTCTCATACAGCACACAGTGCTATATGTGGCAGGGCAGCTTGCTGCCCTGCCACAAAAAAATTTTTTCCTCTGTTACCGTCGCTATTTGCGTCGCAAATTTACTGCAGGCGTCGCTATTGTCGTCGCTATCAGCGTCGCAAATTCTCTGTAACCGTCGCTATATGCGTCGCATTTGCGACGCATATAGCGACGCAAATAGCGACGCATATAGCGACGGTTATAGCGACGATTCCATGGCGTCGTCAATAACGACGCTTTTTGCGACGACGGGGGCAAATTTTGTTGTTTGTATTTTCGTCGCTTTAAACGTTGCTATAAGGTCTATATCTTGTAGTGAAACTTGTTTACATCATGGCTAAGTATCCCATAAGCATAAATCTAGAATATTTATATAGATGTCTTTTTCTAGTTTTTTCTTCATTGAATGTGTAACCACATGGTGAAGTGGAGATACATCCATCAAGGCATGTATCATATGAGCTTCTTAATGCTAATCTATTAAATTCTTGGTACCTAGGCTAGGATAAAGTAGTTTGTCAAGCACTAAATTGTTTCAAGTCTTATTCATATAGATGTATTAAGAGGGAAAATAGTTGTAGAGTGGCATACCATAGAGTTGTGAGAAAATTAAGTCAACTAGGCATATAGTTATTGTCCTTGGATTACATTGCAACCACTAAACTTTTTTAGATAAGATGATTACATAAGCAAAAAATGTATATAAGATTATGGAATAGCTTCAACAAGTAAATTACTGCAAAGTTTCTAGCTATGTCTCAAAGTTTAAGATAAATGGAAACATAGTAGATGGCTATAGTGAGTTTTGTAACTAGATATAACTAGTTTGATACTTTGTAATACAACAATTATCACTAAATTGATTGCTTATTACGCATTCTCTATTTAATAAATTCATGTCAATAAATTAATGACTTGCTTTTCTTTAAGTGTTGATGATTATCTAGCATGGCTATGAGACCATTTAGAGACCAATATTCCTAGTGTATCACTTAATGGGGTGATCAGAGCACTATGACGTGGATATTTGGTACAGGTAGTACAAGTTCTAAAGGGGAAAAGAAGTGTTTGCCAAGTGTAAGAGTGTACACAAGAACTAAGGAGTTACACATAAATGAAAATGGATTAAGTTCTAAGAAGTGAAAGTGCATTAGCATTGTGTATATGTATTTATGTGTGCATCCAGGGATGCCTCGAAATGTTTACTTGTGTATAATGAGCATTGCATTGATTTGGGGTCATCCTCTCCCCCACAAGTCAAGGTTTAAGGCCTTTTCTTTCATTAAGAAAGACGAGAGATGGAATTCTCTCACTAAGAAAGACGAGAGACGTGATCCTCTGGAAGTGAGGAGAGAAGTGATTTTCTCTTTCTAAGGTCTAAAATGACACAAGCTTTTGTGTGGCTATATCTTTCTTTTCTCTCATCTATTCTCCCTCTATGCAAACATAATATTCGCCATATATATTTTAAGTATATAAGAAAGTCGAGCGTGTATCTCGGATTCTATAACAGTGGTATCATAGCAGGTCTCTTTTCTTTTCTCAAAGTAAAGGCGATCCTTGCAAGAAGAAGGTAAAGATGGCAAAACTGATGAAGCACCTACAAGTGAGCAATTACATGCTCAATTGATAGAGTATCATAGCTTGTTGGAGATTTGCGAAGTACGTCAATTTATTGACAGCTTAAGGGTAAGGGAAGAAGCTACTTATGAAGGACCAAATCCTCCAAAATATGGTGATACTAGAGGAAACACCATTGCACCAATTTATGGTGAAAATGCAAAGCATCCAATTGCTGAGAAGCTAACTAGAAGGAAGAAGGATTCTCAGTTCAAGAAGAGTAAAAAGACCTCACCTCAAGTGAGGTGGATAAGGAGGGAGTCATCTCCCTCAGCAACCAGCTACTCCCTTGATTACTCAAGTTCCTCATCCTCCTCCTCATCTTCTAGTTTCTACTCTCTTGGTTCTAAGTCTCGTGCAATCCGCAAACGGAAAAAGAGGGACCATAAGAGAAGCAAGCTTAAGAAGACTAAGAATTTCAAGTTTGGGGATAAGCACATAAAGTTTGACTCTTACTCCAATAAGAGAGATCCTGCTAAGGCATTAGCCTTTGTCAAGAAATTTGAAGTTGCTTTTTCTAATGATAATTTATTAGAAAAGCCCAAACTAAGGCATGTAGTCATGCACTTGAAAGACACCGCTAGCAATTGGTGGTTGACTCTCATTTTGGAGGGAAGGAAACCTACGACTTGGGGAAGTTCAAGAAGAAGTTTTATGCTCAGTTCTTGCCTCTTGATTTTGAGAATGATGTCAAGAACGAGTGGGATTGGCTAGGCTAGAAAGAGCATGAAAAGGTCACTAGTTATGTGGACAATTTTTTGTCTACTCTTCTCAAGGTTACTCCTTTCATGGAGATTAGCGATGAAGAGAAGAAAAGGAAGTTGGAAGCTTGCTACTCCCTCATTTACACAGAGCCATGAAGGTGTATCCACATGAAACCTTATCTCTCATGATGGAGTCTGCCATCATAGCTAAAAGTTTGCATACGCCTGATACATCTCGAAAGTTGGAGATGAGTTCTTATAGAGCTAGACAAGAGCAGCTCTATGATCAACCAAGAGACAGGACTAATCAAAGAAGACATACCTTTACCCATGACCAATATTCAAAGCCAGAGAGTAACAAGAAGAAGCACAAGTATCTCTCACCCTCTGAGATACAAAAGTACAAAGAGGAAGGAAGGCGCTTTCTTTGTGGTGAGTTAGGGCATATGAAGCCTGATTGTCCTCACAAAAGGAAAGAAGCAAACGTGGTTAAATATCCTCCTCCTCCATCCTCAAATTATGTTCTAGATGTGCAAGCTACACTCATTCAAATGAGAAGAAAAGACAACTCTTAAAGGGTTGGGGGACACTCAACAATCAATGAGTTTTGATACTATTTGATCCAGGGTCCACACATAATTTTGTGTTAGTAGATACAGTTGAAAGGCTACAAATTCCATTGGATTGATTGGGAACACCAATTGGATCGGGTTTGGAATTTGAAGGACTTACAACCAATTCTACTCCTATTCAAGGGAATTTGAATCTTAGAATTGGGGATTACCAGGACCAAGAATCTTTTCTACTTGCACCCATAGGTAACTGTGATGTTATCTTAGGCATGCCTTGGCATTACAAGATTAGAGCTCTTCTTGATTTTGTTAAGAAGACCCTTGCATTTCAATTCAAGGGTTAGAACATAGTATGCATTGCTGATGATGGAGATTGGCATGTGCCAATGGTTAGTCATGTTAGCATTTCTAAAGAAATGAAGAAAGCTATTTCTATGTACATGATTTTTGTGAGAGAGTCAAAAGAAACTAATGATTCAAGGGCATTTGGTGCCTCTAATGAACACACAATACCAACTAATGCTTCTAAGTCTCAAACTTTAAAAGAACCCCTCTCTTTAATTGATCAAGCTAGACATGATTTTATTAAACAATATGAAGATTGTTTTAGTGATTCACTCCCAGGAGAGTTACCTCCTAAGCACCTGAAAGATCACACAATTGATCTTATCCCAGGCAGTTTATAACCTAACCAACGGCCTTACTAAGTTAGCAAGAGGAGATCCTAACAAAGGTAAACGAATTGTTGGAAAAAGGGTTAGTTCAACCTAGCTCTTCTCCATACTGCTCTCCAGTCTTACTTGTTCAAAAGAAAGACAGTTCTTTCCGTATGTGCATAAACTATAGATCTTTGAACAAGATCAAAATCAAGAATCGTTTTCCTATCCCAAGGATAGATGATATCTTGGATAAGTTGCAAGGGGCTAGTATCTTTAGTCGCATTGATCTCAAGAGCGGCTATCACCAAATATGGATAGCACCTGAAGATGTTCATAAGACAGCTTTTCGTATGACATTTAGACTATAGGAGTTCTTAGTCATGCCATTTGGTTTGACTAATGCACCTGCCACATTCAATTGAATGATGGAGAGAATTTTCAGACCTCACTCAAAGTTCATGGGTGTCTTCTTTGATGACATTCTAATATTTTTACGGTTTGAAGAAGAGCATAGAAAACATATATCTATTGTTTTTCAAGAGCTTTGCAAGCATAGACTACAGGTCAATGCTAAGAAGAGTGAAATTTTCCTTTCGGAAATTCATTACTTAGGCCATATAGTTTCTCACAATTTGGTGAGAATGGATCGTAAGAAGTGTGAGCCTTTGTTGAATGGCCTAAACCTACTTTTGTACATGAAGCTAGACGTTTCTTGGGCCTATGTTCATACTATAGGAGGTTCATATGAGGTTTTGCGTATGATGCATCTCCTCTACATGACCTTACTAAGAAACAAATGCCTTTTTATTGAGTATCAAGTCAACTACAAGCCTTTGAAAGAATTAAGTTTCTTGTGACTCAAGAACTAGTTCTCATAGTTCTCGATCTTCAAAACCTTTTGAAGTTCACTGCGATGCTTCTGGGGATTGCATTGGAGCTGTGCTTAACCAAGAGCATCATGCAGTAGCATTTGAGAGCCGACGCCTCAAGGACCATGAGCTACATGCTCCAGTATATGAGAAATAGCTTATGGTGGTGGTACATGCTCTTCAAGTATGGAAACACCATTTAGTTGGTGCAGATTTTGTTATTAAAACACAGCACCAAAGTTTAAGATACTTCCTCACTCATAAGAAGCTCTCAGAGAAACAGATGCATTGGGCAAATTTCTTATCTATGTTTCATTTTCAAATCCTTCACACATCTAGAACTAAGAATGTGGTAGCAGATACCCTATTACGGCAACCTCGAGTGAATGCAATCACAACTGGTTACCATAATGAGTTCATGGATTTACCCAAAATTTATGCAACTGATTCAGACTTCTCAACCATATGGAATCAGCTTAACTTAGGTCAGCCGATTACACCTTACTCGATTCGAGATGGTTATTTGTATCATCATCAAGCGATTTGTATAGCATTACCATTGTGACACAAGGTAATGGATGAAGCACATGCATCTCCATATGCTAGACATAGGGGTATTCTACCCAGTACTCAAGCATTCGAAAGATATTTCTTTTGGCCCACTCTTAGAGCTGACATTGAAAGATATGTCTGCGAGTGCAAGATATGCCAAAAAGTAAAGTATGACAGGCATAAACCACTTGGTCTACTGAAGCTATTACCTATTCCTAATGAGCCTTGGGAAAGTATAGCCATGGACTTTATCATGGAGCTTCCTCGCACAAAAGTAGGCAATGATGCAATTTGGACTATCATTGATAGATTCAGTAAGCAAGCTCACTTTATACCTGTGCGAAAGACAATCAAAGCCTATCATATGTCTAACTATTCATTGCTCATATTTTCAAGCATCATGGCATGCCTAAGTCCATTATAAGTGATCGAGATCCTCGCATGACCAATCTCTTTTGGCAAGATCTCTTTGAGAACCTCAGGACAAAGTTAAAGTTTTCATCCTCTTATCATCCTCAAACGAATGGGCATTGTGAAAGTGCAAGTTCTACTGTTTTGGACATTTTGAAATCCTATGTCTCTGATAATCAAAGAGAATGGGAAAAGTATTTGCCTTTAGTAGAGTTTGCATACAATAATATGGTGCACTCTAGTACTGGTAAGGCACCCTTTGAGATCATCTATGGTAAGCCTCATTTACCACCCATTCTTCTTACGAAGGATAAGATCTTTGCAGCAGATGAGTTTGTTAGAGATATTGATACAACTTTCACTCAAGTAAAAGCTGCTATCCAAAGGACACATGAGAAGCATAAACGCGAAGCAGATAAGCATTGTCATAAGTTAGATCCCAAGTTGGGATAGTATGTTCTTCTTAAGTTTGAGAAGGCTCACTTGATGAAGCAGAAAGGTCAAAAGGGTAAAGTGGTTAAGCTTTCTAATCATTATTATGGCCCTTTCAAGATCACAGATAAGATAAACGATGTGACTTTTTGTTTGGATCTACCAAGTCATTGGAACATTCCTAATGCTTTCCATATAAGTTTTCTACGTCCCTATATTGGAGAACCTCCAATGGAACCAATCAAGGCTTCATGTGATTGTGTGTACATATTATCACTTACTTAGTCACTTAATATGATTGCACTAAATCTTACTTTCCCTTAGTGACTAAATCTTAATTTTCCTTAGTAAATCTTATTAAGTAAATCTATGATTTACTTAATAAGAGTTACTAAGGGAAAGTAAGATTTACTTATTCACTTAATATGCTAATATAGTGGACTAGATTTGTGCACTATATGGGACTTGGGGGGCAGGCTCCTAGTCTAAAAGATTGCCCAAACCAAATATATGCTCTAGCTCACACAAAACAAATAATAGTACTTGGTGTGGTTGCTAAGGTTTGAGAAGGAAGTGCACAAAATCTTATTTAACTACTTAGCCTTTGTCATTAGGATAGGCCCCTCTCTTTTGCAACAAGGTATAGATGGCTCCTACATAGTAGGATAGAGTTACCCTAAAAGAAATTGTAGAGTAGGTTCATTGCTTCCAAAATATGAAAGGAAAGCATCTCCATGCACCCATTTAATGTTTGAGATTTTATAGACATTTCTTGTATCACAGGTTAGGAGGGATAAAGATCAATCAATGAGGGTATGACAAGGTTACAAGAGGGTTGCCAAACATGGATAAGGTATGGTTCTTTAAATGAATTGAAACATCTACAATGGCCATGTTTGGTGTGATCAATGTGTAATTGGGATGTTTCTTCTTTGCACTAATTTAAATGTTTATTGGTTTTACTACAAACATGCATGATGCATGGGCTCCCCTTATATGTCTTTATATATGCATGTATTCACATGTGTTGGCATGTGTATGCACTTGTGGTTGGTGAGTACATCAAATTATGAATTTGAGCATGTATGCTTGTGTGAGTTTTGATGTATGTACATCATGATTGTGTAAAAGAATACAAGTGATTTATGCACATGAATGAATTCTACTATCTAGTCTCTTTTGGTTTCTTAACATAGGGTTAGGTGAAGGTAGGTATTGTACAGTCACATGTGAACCTCTCACATGAGCATGCACTAGCTTGGAAACTATATGATAGATCAAGATCATCAATATTACTTCCAAAACTTGTAGGTTTGTGATACACTTATTCCAAAAATAGATAGTATACTTTTGAAGTTTATGATTTGTAATTATTTCTATTCTTGATACACACAAAAATCAATACATATGCCTTTGTTGGAAGATGAGACACTTTATGATTGATCTAAGATTGGCACCTTCACATGGAACTAGATGTAATGTGAGCTAATTTATCCTTCACTGCATGTATGGAGAGGCTTACTGCTTTCCAAAGGATCTTGTCCTTGTAAAAATTAGCCTTGAAGTGCTTAAAAATAGAAATATATAAAGGTTAGAGCTTGTGAGATGTGTGTGATGATGTTTATGCCACTCTTGAGCTTTTTATACCACCTCAATGGTATGTGGCTTGCACTTTCCATCAACAACTAGCAAGTTCTAAATTGAGGGGGATGGAGGCTTGGGTGTTGTAGTCCTAGAATGTTCCATCCATGCCTCAAATAGTTGCTCAATCATACATGCTTTATTTTGCATTGACATGAAATCTCCATCTATCATATTCCATCAAGTATTTTTGCATGCCTTTGCTCCTTTAAGAAATGTATTTATATAAAAGGGGTCTTCTAGTAACACTACTCAATGAAGAGTCATGAGCCATTCATGATGTCTAATGTGATGTCATAAAAACTTTTGAACCCTTACAAACTAACACATACATACCTTTGTCCTTATTGCCTTGCACTCTTGTTTCATCTACATTCCAAATGTTCTCCAAAGGGTAATTATGTGGATTATACATGGCTTGTATGTTGTCAAGAATGCCATTACCACTTTTGGATGAAGAGACTAATTGCCCTTGATTTTTCTATGTTTTCACTTACTCAAAAAGTAATTTGTGGATATCTCCTATAAAATACATCCCATCAAGTATTTATTTTATGCATTTGTCATAATTCAACAACCTTTAAGCTTAAGCACGTTAAAGAGACCAGGTGCCTACTAATTTCTTGCATTTTCCAACTAAGAAGTTTTTTCTTCTCATCAATTCTAATAGTGGTTTGGATATTCAGTCTATCTAAGCATTTAGGGCTATTATACTCATGCCAAATTGCCTACAACACTATAGACATACCCGCATCATGTGAAATGGTTGGCTTTACCATGTTTGAGTCCTTCAATGTAGATATCTTCTCTTGATCATGGGCATGGCAATTGGAGCATTGAAGATCCCATATTCCTCCAAAATATACTGGTTTCCTTCTAGCATTGGGTGGTCTAGGAAGAGAAAATCGTTGGCTTGGTGTGAATGTATGCCTTTGACTTCTTTTTTTGGTGATCCTTATGAAATTAATCCTCATGTGTAATATTTTCGTTTGCTAAAAATATTACTAGAACAACCTCCCGGACACCGTAAATTCGTGAAAAGATTATCTCCATTTCCGGTAGTTGATTTATGACCGTACGCAAAGGAGTACTCCGCATCGGTCAACCGGGACCGAGGATCAAAATCCGCATCACCTATGGGGAAACATCCTCTTGGTAGGAGGCAAAAGGGGTAATGGATGGATATATGGCTTTTTAATTTCTTTATAAAAATTATTAGCCTTCTTTCCCCCAGCCGAAGGCCGTGTTGGAGGGAAGGGAGTGAGGCGCGGATGACTAAGCTTGCCGCTGGAGCTCGTACAAGGGGTGAACCCATGCAGGATGCCGCGTGGGGGAGGGGAATCCCCCTCCCCTCACCTATAATAGCCCTGTGCCATGGCCATAAGAGAAAAGGGGAAAGGCTGCCGTGGAGAGCCGCGCCATTTTGCTGGCCATGAGAGAGGGTGAAGACGGACAAAAAGGAGGGAGTACGGGCCGCCATCGTCGTGAGTAGAGGGAGCGTGAAGAGGCTACGAGAGAAGGAGGAGAGAGGCCTTGTAGCCTGTAGAAGACGTCCTAGAGGAGGGGAAGCTGAGTGCTACGTGGGAGGAGAAGGAAGTTGAGCCGTTGTGCTGTAGAAGGAGCCACCACCAATTCGTGAAGGGCCGCCACTTGTACCGGAGGCCGCTGCTGCCATCGCCGAGGCGCCACCAGCTGCCGGCTGAATTCGCTGACGCCATCCCACTTGACGACTGCCGTCAAGGCCTTCCAATCACTGTCATCCACGTAGCCATTATTCTCCCTCTTCCCATGTCTGCACGCTTTAGAAGCTTCATAGAAGCTTCTAAGGGGGCTTCCCTAAGCCCCCTTCCCACCAATCATCCATAAGCCTCCTAGGCTCGGGATTTAAAGCCCCCTTCCCACTACATTTCCCCCATAACCCCATCCCTATCAATCTCTCTTCCCCCCTCGCGAGGTCTTTGTAGAGAACAAGAGGGTTCCTTAACGCCCTTTCACACAGATCCTCCATAAGTCCATTTTTCCACTAGCTTTGAAGAGGAAGCCTATAAGGCCCTTTCTACCAAATCTCCCATAAGCCCCCTAGGGCCAGATTTAAAGTCTCCACTCCTGCAAGGTCCATCACAAGATCCCTTTCACGAACCCTCTCTTTTTCCGAAAGAAATAAGGCCCAAGCTCCGAATCCTAAGGCCTTCCATAAGCTCCAAATCCCATATACCCAAATCCCATAGGCCCAATTCTCACAAGCCGGTCTTTTAAAGATCCGAAGTTCCATGAAGGTATCTCCTGCGTACGAGGGAGAAGGGCAAGATCTTGAGGCCAAGGCGAGTAAATTTATAGACCGCGAAGGCAAACCGGAAGTCAAAATCACGCCTACAATGGCCCCTAAAAAGTCACAAGACACGCCTGCGGGAGGATCTTCTCCTAGTATTTATGTGGATATTTCCCAGAGTCCACAAGTCCAGGTTTTATATATTTGGATTCCACACAAAAGTATTGAATTAGTCACGATAACTTCATGGATTAGGAAGCACTCATGCATGTTCAAATTCAACTAATCAAGTTAAATGCAATTGGAAAATGAATTGGCTATTTGAACATTTACTAGAATTAGCTCAAGATATGAAAATTGATCATTGGTACGTTCAATGTAATGAATGAAAAGAACATAAGGTGTCTATGCATTTTTAGGACCTTACCAGTAAGTTTCCTTTTGTGCATTCAAAAGTGATGAGCCTAGGACAAGTGTTGCCTCATTACAAGGTTGAAATTATTGAGGTACACCTTTTACTAGGCATGGAAAGATTAATGGCATGTCACATTTTTAGATAAATCTTCTTGGTAATGATTCATTAAGGAAGTCGTTATCACCCGTAGGAAATAGCAAAGCATGGAAATAATTCTAAGGGCTGCATTAAATAGGTTAACTCTAGCTTCAATTGGCATGAATCTCATTTAACTACGTGTAGTTAGGAAAGGATTGCATGTTGCACATTCATCGTACGTAAGAATTTCATTCATCAAGAGATGTAGTTAGGGAAAGGTTGCATGGTTCATTAAGCATGAAATCTTAAAAAGCTTAGAAAAAGAATTGTGAGCATGATTCGTGAATGCAAGTCCTAGTAGGATCAATGGAAGTTATGCCGAAATTTAACATGCCTTTTGGCCTTAACAAGAAAAGTTAGGGATTGTGAATCTAGTCATATGTAGAAGCAATGAATCGTGTGCTTACGTAAATTGTGACAAAATGCAACTAGTTTTCCCCTTTTAGATCAAGTAAACATCTCTAGGAATGGTTCGTCCTTATCGCAAGACAAGTAAACTCGAATACCTAAATCACTTAAACCGCAAAGTATTCGCATAGGATGGTTCAATCGATACAATAAATACTCCAAGTGCTAACTAGGGTTTAGCACGTTAAGGACTTGACCTAGTTTCACACTTGTTGCCAAGTCGAAACCCTCATACCCAAAGGTCCTACCCACATTCACGGAATGTAGGGACAATTGGACGGGCTTGCAAGAAACGATCTAAGGTTTCTACCCTAAGAGTCACTCGTTCAAATGATGAAACTCGGATTGAGTTGGAATTCCTAGGACCGTGGTCGGCCTAGTGTAATTAGGAATGGGTTGGGTAAGAAGACACCCTAAACCCTGCTTCTCGTCTGGAGATAATTCCGTGACCAAAAAACGCCGTTCAATGGGTGAAATGATCCCATGGAATAGATGCGACACTTGTGCAATAAGTTGCAACGTCGCATAGACTTGTGGTTTGTTCACAAGAGAGTTTTGCCATTTCTTGAAATGAGTTTGGCAAGTTCTTGCGCAAGTTTAACTTGCAAGAGGATGAGTAGTCATCCTGTTATATCACATTTCTTGGGAAAAATTGCCAAGTAAAGGGAAGTTAGGTATTTGCTTGGAAGCAAATGATCAATCAATAAATTAAAGTGACATGGTCGCCAGGATTTACTGTTAATAAAACCTAAGGTATTGGTTAAGTTGGGTTAACAGGGTATGGCCCTAACCCAAGGACAAAAGGGTGAACAAACAAACCCTTGGGGATCTTGCCAAGTCGCAATTGATCCCGGATCGAATGCTGGATGCATTCGGAGAGAAGGATTCACTCCTTGACAGTTGGCCAAATAAACGACCACTGGAATTGATTGTGCTTGTAACAGTTTAGAAAGCACTGTTTGCATTGTTTGCTCAAAGAACTAAAGGATGAAATGATATCTAATGCTTCAGGTTGAAGGCCTGAAGGGAGAGGCAGCTTCAGTTACCCCCGACTGCCTGCCTGACCCTGACCAAGGGGGTTGTTGACCGCGCCGGGAACGTGGACCGAACCCGCTGCGAGAGGTCTTTCCGTTGAGCTCTACTTGGAGCGGGAGGACACTTGGGTGCCAGGGGGGGCTCTGGCCGTAAATCCCTCACCTTCCGGGTCGTGCACAAGAGGTTAACGTGACTCGGGATTGGATCTCGAGGCCCGCATACTAGTTTACGGGCGGAAGCTTTGAATAGTGATCCCTGTGGATTACTGGATAGCCTTCGGGCGGATTATGGACAAGCCTACGGGCGAAACTCCTTGTATTTCAAAGATAAAATGATGAAATGATAATAAAGAATTTGTCTGATATTGTTTTTCTATGTCACGTGATAAGATTACGTGAAGGAACCAGTGCTTAACAGGAGTAATTAAAGAAGCTGATTGTTATATGTCAAATCAATGTGTTAGATAATTACATAACTAAAACAAACTGAGGAAAGTACGGAGGATGGGCCATGGGTCCGTCCTACGGTTGGGTGGTCCCGGTTAGCCGGGAACTTTTCTCAAAAATCTCGAAGAACAGCAGGATGATCATCATTATCAAAATGAATAATGAGAGCGATGACCTAGAGTTACGTCTTACCCGATTTACGCTGTTTTAGGGAAACGTAATGGGACTATGCCTTATGGCAGAGAGGTTGAGCCTTGCATCCCTCTCGTTTCCCATTCTCCTTGAACCAAGTGCAGCGTAAATCCGCTTCGGACCTGGCGTTTCTGCGTAAAGTAGTTCGCTCGGGTTTGACGCTAGTTGCTGTTAGCTAATGACCAAACAGGAAAACCCTAATTCCGGTCGATCCTAAGTGGGAAATGGCCAGGATACTTCCGCTACGTGGCAGACACGGAAAGACCTAGATTGCAAAACCCGTAACATTCCATGGGAGTGCCGGGCGGAGTTTTCTAGACATCCTTTCCGATGGATTGCTAAGACGTGTCCTGGATGATTCTAGTGGACATGTTACAGTTGGTATCAGAGCGAACCAACAAAGGACTTGTTTTTAAGAAATTTTAATAAGAAGAAGTAAAGCAAATGTTACTGTCCCAAACATTTCCTTACTTTCAATGCTGTCTTGCAGAATTATGAAGCATGGAACAGGTTTTTAGTGTTCCGAGTCATGTTTATGACCGCGATGCATTCCACGGATTATCGACAAAGGGTTGAGATGATGAACATCCTAGACCGCATTTACAATCCATCGCCTGTATACGTGGAACGGAGATGGATGGGTGTTTCAGGGATCTATTACATAGCTGCCCATCGACCTGCGTACCTTCAAATTAACTTGAAGAGAATCAAGTGGATGGAGGATTTGAAGATCATGAAGCTATTCATCTTTGTTGAGGCTCACGCAAACGTGACCCTACAGGTTGGAGGTCGAAGGGTTAACCAGAATAAGTATGTGTACGGGGAAGTGATTCGAAGAATCCCTGCTGACCGAATGAAGGTGTTGGGACGTCATGAGAAGAATGGATATCAAAGGAAAAGATACCCTAATCTTCCAATGAACTATTGATTCCTGAAATTCGATGATCCCAATCCGTACTACTACTCAGTTCCTGTAACTGAATGCAACAACATCTTATTCTCCTCAAATTAATGTATCAGCTTGTTCTATCGCCCCAAGAAATAATTGTACCTCGAAAAGGCTATGCTGATATGAATAGAACAAAACTTTTTTTTTAAATCAATGATTGTCTTGACTATGAATATTGATAAAGAAGTAAAGTGATTTGGTCACTTGGCTAAAGGAATACGCGGACGTAGTTCCTGAAAAGTTAAAAGAACTCCCGCTTCAAAGAGAAGTAGATCATGAGATCAATCTAGTAATAGGAGCTGCGCCAATTGCGAAGAGACCCTATAGAATGTCTATACCGGAAGCAATTGAGCTGAAAGGAACAACTCAAGCAACTGCTAGATCAGGGCTACATCCGTCCTAGCAGTTCACCTTGGGAAGCACCAGTATTGTTTCAGAAAAAGAAAGATGGAACACTTCGACTATGTATTGATTACAGTGGGTTGAATCAATCAACAATCAAGAACAAATATCATATTCCTAGAATAGATGAGCTTCTTGATAGTCTTCAGGGTGCCAAGAACTTCTCCAAGATTATCTTAGGTCTGGTTACTATCAGATAAGAATCAAGGAAGAAGATATCCCAAAGACGACCTTCAACAATAGATATGGACACTTTAAGTTCTAGTTATGTCATTAGGGCTTACGAATGTGCCTGCCACCCTCAATAGGATAATGCAGGATATCTTTTAGACCATATCTTGATAACTTCGTGCTTGTCTTCTTTGATGACACTCTAGTCTATTCCAAACAGGAAGGAGATCATGAACCCAACTTCGGATTTTCCTTAAGACAAGGAGGTCACACAAGATGTATGCTAAGATGATGAAATGTGCATTCCTCAAACATCAGATTGGTTATCTGGGATTCATCATATCAGCAGAAGGAATGTCAGTGGAGCCGGCCTAAGTCAGAAATGTTCTAGGATGGCCAAATACCAACAACTATCAAAGAAATATGCAGCTTTCTTGGATCGACAAGATGGTATAGGGTCTTCATAAAAAACTATGCTTTGATTGCAGCACCTTTGACAGACTTACTGAAGAAGCAAACATTGCTTGGTCAACTACCGAAAAAACTAGCTTTGATAAGATTGAAGAAAAGTTTGGTATCAGCACCGATCCTAAAACTTCTAGACCACAATAAGGAGTTCGAGGTAGTAACTGATACTAGCATGCTTGCCTTAGGATGTGTGCTTATGTAGGAAAGTCATCCTATAGCATAATCTTCAAGAAACTGAAGAGCCATGAGAAGAATTATGCTACCCATAATCTTGAACTTTTAGTTGTCAAGCTTTGGAGACACTACCTGCTGGGTAACAAGTTTACACTAGTGACTGATCATAAAAACTCTCAAGTGGAACTTTACCTAGAACAAGCTCAACATGAGGCAATGTCAGTGGATTGAAGTGCTGGAGGAATGTGACCTTAAGATAAAGTACCGAACTGGAAAGGAGTATGTAGTTGCTAATGCACTCACTTGCAAGGCATTCCTTAATTCTCTAATCTTGCAAAATCCATCAATAGTTAGATCTCTAGCCACAAAGGTGTCCATGCCGAACAACCCCATACTTGAGCTAGTTAGAGAGGAAGGATGCCATGATCTAGCCTATCAAAGGATGCTAAGGGAAATCTCTATCGAGGACCAGGAACAAAAGCTAGAGGCTAAGTATCATGAATTCTCTGTCAATAGTGGACTTGTCTACTATAGGACGAGAGTATGTATACCAGCAAGCCAGTCACTTAAGTAGAAGATATTGTGGGAAGCTCATGATTCCTCTTTCTCAGGACATCCTGGTTATGCCAAGACTCTCAATGCAGTTAGGAAGAGCTACCATTGGGAGAGGCTTAATGGTGACATTCTGAAATATTTTACTGAGTGTTTGTCTTGTCAACGTATCAAAGACAAACATGTCAAAATGCCAGGGAAGTTGCAACCACTTGACATTCCCCAAATGAAATGGAAATTCATCAGTATGGACTTTGTTGTTGGCCTACCCCAAGTTCAGGGAGGATACCACTCCATCATGGTTGTGGTTGACATGGTGGCTAAGGTTGCATACCTTATTCTGGTAAGACAAACTATAAAGCCTCAAACATTGCAAGGTTGTTTATCAAGGAGATATTCAAGCTACATGGGCTACCCAGAAGAATCATTAGTGGTCGTGACTCTCTCTTCACATCACACTTCTGGAGAGCTATTTTTGAAGCCATTGAGACTCAACTCTATTTTAGCACAGCTTACCATCCCCAAACGGATGGCCAAACAAACCGAGTCAATCAAGTCATCAAGGATATGCTTAGGGCATACTGCAGTCGTGAACCAAAATGGTGGATTCAATACTTACCTTTGATGGAATTTGCCTACAATGCTTCTTATCAACGAAGCATTCAGATGATCCCTTTCCAAGCACTGTATGGTCATGACTGTCGAAGTCCATTAAACTTCTCAAATCCAACCTTCAGGGTTGAAGCTTCAAGGCAGATGTTGGAAGAGATGGACGATCAAATAAATTCATTAAGACAGGACATCCAAGCCGCCAAGGATAGACAAAAGGCATACGCGGATTTGAGGCGTCAAGATAGAATCTTCGAGGAAGGAGATATGGCCTTCATTTGCGTATGTCTAAAGAAAGAGTTCTCTATCCTTAGGAGATTGCAAGAAGCTAAGTCCAAGGTATTGTGGACCATACAAAATCCTCAAGTGCCTAGGACCTATTGCCTATAGACTGCAACTCCCTGAGAACCTAAAGGTTCATAATGTATTCCATATCAGCCTATTAAAGAAGTATGTACCAAAATCCTAACCATGTACTCGATGATCAACAAGTTGTAATGCCTAGCCAAGGAGTCCTTGAGCTACAGTCTGACAGGATCTTAGATGTTAGTGAGAGACAACTCAGATCCAGAACCTTGAAGCAACGCCTCGTCTAGTGGTAAGATTATCCCGACGAGGATGCCACTTGGGTGGATGAAAGCACTCTCGACCATCAATATCCCCAGTTCATCTTGATATGAGGACATCTTGATTCCTCCAAGGGGGAGAGAATGTAATATTTTCGTTTGAATAAAAATTTACTAGACCAACCTCCCACACACCGTAAATTCGTGAAAAGATTATCTCCATTTCCGGTAGTTGATTTATGACCGTACGCAAAGGAGTACTCCGCATCGGTCAACCGGGACCGAGGATCAAAATCCGCATCACCTACGGGGAAACATCCTCTTGGTAGGAGGCAAAAGGGGTAATGGATGGATATATGGCTTTTTAATTTCTTTATAAAAATTATTAGCCTTCTTTCCCCCAGCCGAAGGCCGTGTTGGAGGGAAGGGAGTGAGGCGCGGATGACTAAGCTCGCCGCTGGAGCTCGTACAAGGGGTGAACCCATGCAGGATGCCGCGTGGGGGAGGGGAATCCCCCTCCCCTCACCTATAAAAGCCCTGTGCCATGGGCATAAGAGAAAAGGGGAAAGGCTGCCGTGGAGAGCCGCGCCATTTTGCTGGCCGTGAGAGAGGGTGAAGACGAACAAAAAGGAGGGAGTACGGGCCGCCATCGTCGTGAGTAGAGGGAGCGTGAAGAGGCTACCAGAGAAGGAGGAGAGAGGTGGTGTAGCCTGTAGAAGACGTCCTAGAGGAGGGGAAGCTGAGTGCTACGTGGGAGGAGAAGGAAGTTGAGCCGTCGTGCTGTAGAAGGAGCCACCACCAATTCGTGAAGGGCCGCCACTTGTACCGGAGGCCGCTGCTGCCATCGCCGAGACGCCACCAGCTGCCGGTTGAATTCGCTGACGCCATCCCACTTGACGACTGCCATCAAGGCCTTCCAATCACCGTCATCCACGTAGCCATTATTCTCCCTCTTCCCATGTCTGCACGCTTTAGAAGCTTCATAGAAGCTTCTTTAGGAAGCTTCTAAGGGGGCTTCCCTAAGCCCCCTTCCCACCAATCACCCATAAGCCTCCTAGGCTCGGGATTTAAAGCCCCCTTCCCACTACATTTCCACCATAACCCCATCCCTATCAACCTCTCTCCCCCCCTCGCGAGGTCTTTGTAGAGAACAAGAGGGTTCCTTAACGCCCTTTCACACAGATCCTCCATAAGTCCATTTTTCCACTGGCTTTGAAGAGGAAGCCTATAAGGCCCTTTCTACCAAATCTCCCATAAGCCCCCTAGGGCCAGATTTAAAGTCTCCACTCCTGCAAGGTCCATCACAAGATCCCTTTCATGAACCCTCTCTTTTTCCGAAAGAAATAAGGCCCAAGCTCCGAATCCTAAGGCCTTCCATAAGCTCCAAATCCCATATACCCAAATCCCATAGGCCCAAGTCTCACAGGCCTGTCTTTTAAAGATCTGAAGTTCCATGAAGGTATCTCCTGCGTACGAGGGAGAAGGGCAATATCTTGAGGCTGCATACCAAGGCGAGTAAATTTATAGACCGCGAAGGCAAACCGGAAGCCAAAATCACGCCTACAATGGCCCCTAAAAAGTCACAAGACGCGCCTGCGGGAGGATCTTCTCCTAGTATTTACGTGGATATTTCCCGGAGTCCACAAGTCCAGGTTTTATATATTTGGATTCCACACAAAAGTATTGAATTAGTCACGATAAATTCATGGATTAGGAAGCACTCATGCATGCTCAAATTCAACTAGTCAAGTTAAATGCAATTGGAAAATGAATTGGCTATTTGAACATTTACTAGAATTAGCTCAAGATATGAAAATTGATCATTTGTATGTTCAATGTAATGAATGAAAAGAACATAAGGTGTCTATGCATTTTTAGGACCTTACCAGTAAGTTTCCTTTTGTGCATTCAAAAGTGACGAGCCTAGGACAAGTGTTGCCTCATTACAAGGTTGAAATTATTGAGGTACACCTTTTACTAGGCATGGAAAGATTAATGGCATGTCACATTTTTAGATAAATCTTCTTGGTAATGATTCATTAAGGAAGTCGTTATCACCCGTAGGAAATAGCAAAGCATGGAAATAATTCTAAGGGCTGCATTAAATAGGTTAACTCTAGCTTCAATTGGCATGAATCTCATTTAACTACGTGTAGTTAGGAAAGGATTGCATGTTGCACATTCATCGTACGTAAGAATTTCATTCATCAAGAGATGTAGTTAGGGAAAGGTTGCATGGTTCATTAAGCATGAAATCTTAAAAAGCTTAGAAAAAGAATTGTGAGCATGATTCGTGAATGCAAGTCCTAGTAGGATCAATGGAAGTTATGCCGAAATTTAACATGCCTTTTGGCCTTAACAAGAAAAGTTAGGGATTGTGAATCTAGTCGTACGTAGAAGCAATGAATCGTGTGCTTACGTAAATTGTGACAAAATGCAACTAGTTTTCCCCTTTTAGATCAAGTAAACATCTCTAGGAATGGTTCGTCCTTATCGCAAGACAAGTAAACTCGAATACCTAAATCACTTAAACCGCAAAGTATTCGCATAGGATGGTTCAATCGATACAATAAATACTCCAAGTGCTAACTAGGGTTTAGCACGTTAAGGACTTGACCTAGTTTCACACTTGTTTCCAAGTCGAAACCCTCATACCCAAAGGTCCTACCCACATTCACGGAATGTAGGGACAATTGGACGGGCTTGCAAGAAACGATCTAAGGTTTCTACCCTAAGGGTCACTCGTTCAAATGATGAAACTCGGATTGAGTTGGAATTCCTAGGACCGTGGTCGGCCTAGTGTAATTAGGAATGGGTTGGGTAAGAAGACACCCTAAACCCTGCTTCTCGTCTGGAGATAATTCCGTGACCAAAAAACGTCGTTCAATGGGTGAAATGATCCCATGGAATAGATGCGACACTTGTGCAATAAGTTGCAACGTCGCATAGACTTGTGGTTTGTTCACAAGAGAGTTTTGCCATTTCTTGAAATGAGGTTGGCAAGTTCTTGTGCAAGTTTAACTTGCAAGAGGATGAGTAGTCATCCTGTTATATCACATTTCTTGGGAAAAATTGCCAAGTAAAGGGAAGTTAGGTATTTGCTTGGAAGCAAATGATCAATCAATAAATTAAAGTGACATGGTCGCCAGGATTTACTGTTAATAAAACCTAAGGTATTGGTTAAGTTGGGTTAACAGGGTATGGCCCTAACCCAAGGACAAAAGGGTGAACAAACAAACCCTTGGGGATCTTGCCAAGTCGCAATTGATCCCGGATCGAATGCTGGATGCATTCGGAGAGAAGGATTCACTCCTTGACAGTTGGCCAAATAAACGACCACTGGAATTGATTGTGCTTGTAACAGTTTAGAAAGCACTGTTTGCATTGTTTGCTCAAAGAACTAAAGGATGAAATGATATCTAATGCTTCAGGTTGAAGGCCTGAAGGGAGAGGCAGCTTCAGTTACCCCCGACTGCCTGCCTGACCCTAACCAAGGGGGTTGTTGACCGCGCCGGGAACGTGGACCGAACCCGCCGCGAGAGGTCTTTCCGTTGAGCTCTACTTGGAGCAGGAGGACACTTGGGTGCCAGGGGGGCTCTGGCCGTAAATCCCTCGCCTTTCGGGTCCTGCACAAGAGGCTAACGTGACTCGGGATTGGATCTCAAGGCCCGCATACTAGTTTACGGGCGGAAGCTTGGAATAGTGATCCCTGTGGATTACTGGATAGCCTTCGGGCGGATTATGGACAAGTCTATGGGCGAAACTCCTTGTATTTCAAAGATAAAATGATGAAATGATAATAAAGAATTTGTCTGATATTGTTTTTCTATGTCACTGATAAGATTACGTGAAGAAACCAGTGCTTAACAGGAGTAATTAAAGAAGCTGATTGTTATATGTCAAATTAATGTGTTAGATAATTACATAACTAAAACAAACTGAGGAAAGTGCGGAGGATGGGCCATGGGTCTGTCCTACGGTTGGGTGGTCCCGGTTAGCCGGGAACTTTTCTCAAAAATATCGAAGAAACAGTGGGATGATCATCATTATCAAAACGAATAATGAGAGCGATGACCTAGAGTTACGTCTTACCCGATTTACGCTATTTTAGGGAAACGGAATGGGACTATGCCTTATGGCAGAGAGGTTGAGCCTTGCATCCCTCTCGTTTCCCATTCTCCTTGAACCAAGTGCAGCGTGAATCCGCTTCGGACCTGGCGTTTCTGCGTAAAGTAGTTCGCTCGGGTCTGACGCTAGTTGCTGTTAGCTAATGACCAAACAGGAAAACCCTAATTCCGGTCGATCCTAAGTGGGAAACGGCCAGGATACTTCCACTACGTGGCAGACACGGGAAGACCTAGATTGCAAAACCCGTAACATTCCATGGGAGTGCCGGGCGGAGTTTTCTAGACATCCTTTCTGATGGACTGCTAAGATGTGTCTTGGATGATTCTAGTGGACACGTTACATCATGATGGCAGGAATAAATAGGACATTATGTTCACAAACACAAGGGAATGTAGCACTCTTTTAGGTTCTCTCTTTATAAGGAAGAGGTACATGTAGTCTGCTTGGAACAAAAACCAAAACAAAGACAATGTTAAGATTGAGATAATAGTGAATACTCACAAATACAATGAGAATTTTGCAAAACACCACATTATTTTAAAAATAATTCATATATGAATTGAACTTATAGACAAAAAAAGAGATACATAGGTAATATAGAAGAATAAGGCATTATAGAGCTAATAAGTACCACACTGAGTATGTATCAACTCAACAAGTGTGGATAATTTGAACAATCAACCCTCTTTTTTGGTGGGTTCACTAATGGTTTGTTTTGTTGACATTGTACAATGGAGATTGCTAATATTTTTCTCTCTTTACATTGTACAATAGGGTGCTAAGTTCTCTTAGAAAATGGAGATGAAAGATAAATAAATTCTTAAGTGGGAATAACCTTTAGCAATTTTCTTAATAATGTAGACAATACTATGGATAGGCTCTTGCAAGAAGACACTAGATTATGGATAGTGCAACATGAAAGAAGCTTAATGCGTATCCCCTTGTAAGGATAAATCTTACAACATTGTTTATCAAATGTAAGAGAGAGGAGAGGAGAGAGAGAAAGAGGAGAGAGAATGACTGCAGAAGAGAGAGAAGTGCAAGAAGAGAGAGAAAGAGGGTAACGAGGAGAGAGAAAGACTAGGAGTAGAGAGAGAAAGACAGAAAGAGGAGAGTGAAATGGTTGGCAGCCATGGAAGGACAGGAGAGAAGGTGAAGAAGGTGAAAGGACATATGTATATTCATAAAAATGGTACCATGCCAGTGTCCTTCACACCTTTTATTCCAAGGTCAGTGTGACACTAGGTATTTCCCTCCATTACAATCCATCCCTGCTTGGATGTTTTTGTCCCAAAAACAAAGAAAGGAGGGACTTATTACATGGGTAAGAAAATTGTAGTGGAGAGGAAATGGGACTCTATGCAGGTGTACAAAGACATTACAATCTCAAAATTTTCATATGGTAGGTTATGTATATGGCTGCAAGCATACTATCAGATGCATACATCAATTGTGGAACCTTAGGATGATGACTTGATACATTCTTCTGCAATCATGAATTGCAACCTGATAGAATAACCACGCTGTCCTGCAGACCCTGTTGTAGAAAAGCTGCCATAAGTTTGGGTAGGCTGAACCAAACCAAGCATGTAATAGCTCTGTAGAAAGCTCTTTTAGTATACTATCAGCTGATATAAGTGGTACATATTTCTAAGCAATTCAAAATTTTAAAGAGCTCAAAACAAAGAGCTGGCAGGAAGTAGACTGCAGTAAAACAGGGCACTTAACTTTCATCCTTTGCATCCAAAGATCATGTAACGTGCCCGCTTGTCTGCTTGCGGGACACGTCTTAGCAACCCATCGGGAGGAGGGTCTAGAAGGCTCCACCTGGCACTCACAGGGAATGACACACGGTTTGCGATCTAGGTTTTCCCGAGTTTTCCCCGAGCGGAAGTGTCCAGCCATTCCCACTTGGACTCGACCTGAGGTCAGGGTTCCTTCCTTATCAGCAAAGTCTCTAGGAAGGAGCTAGCATCGAGCTCTAGTTGTACCACCTTTCGTACGGACAACAGAGATGAAGTGGTTTCAGGATGCACTTGGTTCATGGAGAATGGGGAAACGAGAGAGATGCGAAGCTCAACCTCTCTGCTGTACGGCCTAGCCCCATTCCTTTTCCCTAAAACAGAATAATCTAGAAATTCTACATCTACTGACACTAGGTCTTCATTGTCTTATTATCTCATCATTTGAGAAAAGTTCCCAGCTAACCGGGACCACCCTTCCATAGGACGGACCTAAGTCACGTCCACCACACTTTCCTCAATTTACTTTAGTTATCTAATTACCTAACACATTATGTTTTGAAATGCAAAATCAGCTTCCTTAATTATACAAATTATTCACAGATTCCTTCACGTAAATTAGGCACTGACACAAAAACAATGCCAAGAAAGTTCATTTTTTTCTAAAAAGTGCTCTTAATTTATATAACAAAAATCTTGGAGTACATCCAATATCACACCCGAAGGCTAACCCAACAATCTATAGGATTGCTGCTTCAAGTTCCGCCCCTTGACTAGTACACGGGCCTCGAGATCCCATCTCCAGTCACGTCGGCCTCTTGTATGGGATCCGGAGGGACTTGGCCTCTTGTACGGCCTCTTGCATGGATGAGAGCCAATAGCTCTAGATCGTGGGTAGCATAATTCATTTCATGGCTCTTCAATTTCCTTGAAGAATATGCTCCAAGATGATCTTCTTACATAAGCACACATCCTAAGGCAAGTGCGTCAGCATTAGTTACTACTTCTGATGCCAGGAGGCATATTACACCATGGATTCTGTGCCACGGTGGATTCCATGAGGTTTTACGGCGGATTCCGTAAACTTTTATTACCGAGGCTCATACACGAAGTGGATTCTTTGTGCGAGAAGTTGATGGGGACCCCTATCCTTTTCGGGCATTTTGTTAATTTTATGTGTACATGGGTGATTCCATAGCGATTGATTCCGCAAAATACATATTTAATTAATAAACGTTTATGAGTTTAGAGTGCACACTCGTGATAAATTAAGGTTAGGATTGATTTCTAACCAATTAATTTATTTATGTAGCTGAAGACTGCTAGGTATTCACTTTTGTCGGTTTAATTGTATTATTCTACTAACGATTGTGAATGCTTCAGTTGATGTGTAGAGATAGCAGCGGTGGCAGTGGAAAGCATTGGAGGATAGCGTGTATTTGAGTTATTGTCAATATTTTGATGGGCGCATACCTTAGGCATGGTGCCTATATTTTGTCATGCCTATTTATCAAGCTGTTTGATATTTATTTATTATTTTTGTATGTACATGGACGCATGATTTAGATATTTGTATTTGGACATTGTATTTGGGTACGCTTGATTTCTTGGCGCCCATTAGCTGTAATTCTATTTGGCACAAAAGCAAACTCAAAAGCTAAAGCGTGCTATTTTGTAATTTGGGCTATTATTTGAGCTTGAAGATGGTTAATATATGAAGTACATGCTTTGTGGAGCACACACATAAGGCATGGGGGGAGATTGCACCCAATTGGTCTCTTGTTCATGTCGTGCAAGCTTCCTATATTTATTTGTGTGCAAAAGAAACTTCAAATTTCGTACTTTCAATGGATCTCGAGATGGAAAGATTGTACTTGCATTTATTAGTCAGTTTGATGATAACTTTCATGAAGAGACATATGCTGAGAAAGACAAAATTAAATGTGTCACTAATCATTTAGTCGATCAAGCATCTCTATGGTGGACTGTGGTTCTCAAGAGCATTGATTGTCCCACTACCTGGGAGAGTTTCCAAAAGAAGTTTTTGCAGAATTTCCTTCCTCCTCAATTCCATGAAAAATCCATAAAGCAATGGGATCTTCTACAGCAAAGAGATCGTGAACCTATTTCCCAATACACTGAACGTTTTTGGAATGCTCTACTGCAACTACTCATGCTCGAAGATGTACCTGAAGCGACTCACAAATGCAAGTTTATGTCTGCCTTACTTGGACATTACTATGCTGAAGTCAATATGTTCAAGTCAACAACCCTTGACGATGCAATTTCTTTGGCTCATGACACTGAAGACAAGATTCGCGGAAGAGACAAGCGACCACAACAATTTCAAGCTAATGGTAATTATGGTTCCAAACAATTCAATTCAAATTTTCAAAGATTCAATCAAAGTCGTTTTCTTCATTCTTCATTCCGTAAGTCTTGGACACGACCACCTGCTTTGCCATCAAATACCAATCCAAACCCTAAGCCATCCTCACAGCCAAATCTTAACATTTCTAAACTTTCTACCATTGCCAACAATGTATCTAAAGCCAAACCCATAGTTTGTTACAAATGCCATCAACCTGGACATCTAGCAGCCATTTGTCAATCGAAAAAGCCACCTGTCCATATCAATTATCTTTGAGCAATGGAAGAAGAAGAACATGAGAAAATGCCTGACTTTATGGAAGATGATGATGACATTGGTACTACTTCGGATACTTTGCCAGGTATGCCAACTCCACATTCTTTGTTAACAATGAAATGTTTAGTGCATGGTAAAGAAAAGATTATTTTACATGATGATGGTAGCACCCATGATTTTATTTCTGCAAAGTTAGTGAAAGAATTAAATTTACAAACTGTTTCTACACATTATCGCATTAAAGCTGCATTCCTAGGCACAAGATATAATGGAACACAAGATGTGCATAATTTAGAAATTAAAATTGGTGAATATACTGAATGAAGGAATTTCCTAGTTGTACCTTTGCAGTCTAGTGACATTATTTTAGGAATGCCTTGGCGTCATCAGTATAATCCTGACATAGATTATTCTACGCATTCAATTAAAATTTATTTTCAAGGAAAACAAATCACATTGCACGGTATGCACGCCTCTAATAATTTTCCACTACTTATCATACTCAAGCTAAACGTACATTACGTAAAAGTAGCAAATCTTATTTAATATGGGTGAATGAACTTCAAGCTAAAGAAAAACATATGCATCCTAGGCATACATAATTTCTTGCTCAATTTCAAGATTGTTTTGCTGATGATTTACCACCTGGACTACCACCTTCACGACCTGAAGATCACAAAATAGATTTAATTCCTGGTACACAACCACCATGTAAAGCACCATATAGGCATAACCAAATTGAACAGAAAGAAATTCAAAATCAAATAGAAGAATCGCTAAACAGAGGATTAATTAGACCTAGTAGTTCTCCATTTGGCGCACCTGTTTTATTAGTAAAGAAGAAAAATAATACTTATCGCATGTGCATTGATTATCGTGCCCTAAATAAAATTATTGTTAAGAATAGATATCCAATTCCTAGGGTAGATGATCTTATGGATAAACTACAAGGATCTGCCATATTCAGTAAGATAGATCTTAAATCTGGTTATCATCAAGTAAGATTGGATAAATCTGATATATTCAAAACTACATTTAGAACACAATTTGGCCACTATGAATTTCTAGTGATGCCTTTCGGTCTAACTAAAGCGCCAGCTACATTTAGTCGAATGATGAATCGCATATTTCTGAAATATCAGCATTGTGTTATAGTATTCTTTGATGATATATTAGTATTCAGTAAAAATGAGAATGAGCATTATGAACATCTGTCCTTAGTTTTCAAGGTGTTAAAAGACAATCAATTATATGCTAATCCAGAAAAGAGTGAATTGTTTCAAACAGAAATTGAATATCTAGGTCATATTGTTTCATCAGAAGGTATTAAAGTTGACCCTAAAAAGATAGAAGCAATTTTAAATTGGCCCATACCCAAAAATATGCATGAGTTACGTTCTTTTCTAGGTCTTCGATCGTGCTAAAGTAGATCTAGCAGAGCGGCCTGACGATGTCCGAGACAGCTCCTCATCTGCCATGTCTCTGAATCTCGCGATCTGGTCTGGAGACATGCGCGTGAAGATATCCTGCAACTCCTCATCACTCATCCCTCGACTCATCCTGAAAATGTCACCTCCACATACAAAAAATGATGTTATAATAATCAATTTAAATTATAAAAAGCACAATAATATAAATCCTAAAAAAAAGATCTCACTTAAAATGCATATCTTATGTACCCTTATAAGCGATTGGTCAACAAATTGAGTAAGTGGATGCTCCAAGTATGAAGTAACCTATGGTCCCATGTCAATCTCCTGACACAACTCCGCATACACTGGAAGGTCAATAGACATGTCACTACAAAAGGATGAGTCCACCTCGTTCTCAAAGAATTCTTGGACTCTTGTATTTCCATTATTGTTAGCCGATGCTGGCTCCAAGCTTTCGGTGGCCTCCACCCCTTGCAATATCGACCCCTCTATTTGCATATTGTCTTCATCAATGCTTGGAACATCGCTTTGATCATATACTCTCGCACTTTGGGGAGTTGAAGGTACAACATACCACCATCGAGGTTGTCGGGGGTTTGGATAGAAGATTACATGTTCACAAACATGTACAAGAGAGTTTAAACTATTGTGACATGTATCATGTCGTAATACAATTAACAAACAAATGAGTCCATGCACCTGTTCACAATGGGCTGGCAACACAAAGGTGTCACGAAAATCCGTCCATTTCTTTTTGGAATCTATTTGGAGAAATCCAGATGGACCTCGTCGAACTGTTGCTCCAACTCCTTCAAGTACCACTTTGAACCACTGCACATCGAATAGTATCATGGAGAAGCTACAGTAATCCACCGTAACAATACTCTGCAAGTTCCCAAAATACTCCATCTCATTTATAACCGTGTTTGGATCTGTTGCTCGTCGCCAGCTCTCTTGCTCAAACCTTGCCATGATACCACAGTCCATTGTGGAGCGCATTTTGTCAATACGCTCACGCGAAAATGCCATCCCCACAACCACGCTG